>NC_061100.1:43748337-43778337 GCF_015104395.2 Macrobrachium nipponense
TAATTGACTCTCCAGTGAAAACCAGGGTGATAAAAAAACAAATGAGTACTAACTGATGAGGAGGGAGATGGTGGTGAAGTATCAGGCTGTGTGATCATCGGCATGGTAAGGGCTGGGCATGAAATATGGTTTGGCAAAGGGTTTTGAGGTTGGTTGGGGGGAGGGGGTCGATGTCTGCGAGAGGCGGTTGAAACGCGTAAGCAGAGAGGACATGAATTGGCCTCCTAGTGGTATACAGGAACAGGAAGATTTTCTCCTCACTCCTTCCCCGCCCCCTCACCGTTTTTTTTTTTTTTTTTTTTTTTTTTTTTTTTTTTTTTTTTTTTTTTCTTTTTTTTTTTTTTTTTTTTTTTTTTTTTTTTTTTTTTTTTAAAGGAATTATGGTTGAGGGTGGGGAGGCTGAGGAACGGTGCGTTATTCTGCTTCCTTTCTTGAAAGGTTCCAGACAGCGTTATTGATTTCTTCCGTGTCTTCTCTTCTCCTCACCGACTCCTTCCTTCTTTCTTTCTTTAAAACCGCCTTCTCTCTCTCTCTCTCTCTCTCTCTCTCTCTCTCGCTCTCTCTCTCTCATGAAATTTTAGTCCCTTCATTTCAGCGATGTTTTGTGGCGTACGTGTTTGTATTGAACGGGTAAATGCATTGAAATACACGACAGAAAAGTTCACACGGTAATATTCCCTTGACTGGAATTGGAAAAAAATTAACCAGAGGTTGATTTTCTGACACTTGACGGTACCCATTGATGAATTATGCACCAGGAATTTGATTTGATATCGTCATGATGTAAGTTGTTAGTATTAGTTGGAGCATAGGCAGGAATAGGTCATAAACAAACTTTTTAACGACCGTCGTCGTTGAAGCTGCAAGATGTCAATAAATAGGACCATCAAGTATTCCGATATCCTCATCAGTTTGGCGAAGTTGCTCGAAAAGGTAGCTTCCCTTGTCATGAAGAAAGGGTTACCGGGATTAAGAGGGCGACTTCCGCTTTTGACTCTAGTTCTTTCCAAAGTATATAGAAGATTCTATATACTGTGGTTCTTCCTACGCGTTTCACTGAAAACTGTAGCGTCCGTGTTCTAACTGGGTGTCGCAATGTCACGCTTTGCAATTCCAGGTGCTTCTGAGCATATGAGAGCGTTTCTCATTTTACAATTGGTGTGTTTGTGGATTGGTTTAATTGTACGAGCTGGAGCAACTTGTCTTGGTATGACGTTAGAAGCAGTTAAAATTTGCCATTTTTTTGTTTTTTGCATATTATAATAATTAATAATAATAATAATAATAAAATAATAATAATAATAATAATAATAATAATAATAATGATGATAGTAATAATAATAATGGCTACAGAGGGGAGAGCTCAAGAAGGAAACTGAAGGAATGATAACAGCGGCACAAGATCAGGCCCTAAGAACCAGATATATCCAAAGGACGATAGATGGAAATAACATCTCTCCCATATGTAGGAAGTGCAATACGAAAAATTAAACCATAAACCACATAGCAAGCGAATGTCCGGCACTTGCACAGAACCAGTATAAAAAGAGGCATGATTAAGTGGCAAAAGCCCTCCACTGGAGCCTGTGCAAGAAACACAGTAATAAGTTGTACGAGCACCAACCTGAAGGAGTGATAGAAAACGATCAGGCAAAGATCCTCTGGGCTATGGTATCAGAACAGATAGGGTGATACGTGCAAAGAGACCAGACGTGACGTTGATTGACAAAATCAAGAAGAAAGTATCACTCATTGATGTCGCAATACCATGGGAAACCAGAGTTGAAGAGAAAGAAAGGAAAAAATGGATAAGTATCAAGACCTGAAAATAGAAACAAGAAGGATATGGGATATGCCAGTGGAAATTGCACCCATAATCATAGGAACACCAGGCACGATCCCAAGATCCCTGAAAAGGAATCTGGAAAAACTAGAGGCGGAAGTAGCTCCAGGACTCGTGCAGAAGTTTGACGCTAGAAACGACGCACATAGTAAGAAAAGTGATGGACTCCTAAGGAGGCAGGATGCAACCTGGAACCCCACACTATAAATACCATCCAGTCGAATTGGAGGACTGTGATAGACAAAAATTTTTACTATTATTATTATTATTATTATTATTATTAGTGATTTTGAGGCTGACAGAATATTTACCCCATATTTTAAACAACTCTATTTGAAATTATTATATACTACATTTTAAAACGCCATTCTCCGGAAGTCAGCTTTCGTGGAATCTTTTTGTATATATATGCATTCACAGTTAACGTAATTTTATGAATAATTTGGTATCTAGGTGTGTACTAGTAACACACGCTTCTGATGACATGTCGGATGTATGCTGTTGTATAATATCCATTCTGTGTGTGTGTGTGTGTGTGTATGTCTCATGGTGGCAGTGTTTTGAAAAATAGGGTGTACATGTTATCCAAAAAGAAAAGAGGAAGCAGGTAAGAAAGATAGAAGGAATGAAGGAAGGGCGGATGGAGGATTTGCAGTATGGTGACAGCGTGGTACTTATGGATGGTCTTTATAGAGACCGTTGCGCCGCCAACTGATGCCTAGTCTCTCTCTCTCTCTCTCTCTCTCTCTCTCTCTCTCTCTCTCTCTCTCTCTCTCCCCCTGCTGCTCTACTCGCATGCACCAGAGATGTACTGGAACCGATATAGCTTAACTCGTGTTGTTTTCGCATCGTTGAACAAGGGTAGGTGGAGCGTAATCTTTTGGAGTGCACTGACCAGGGATGTAGTAGGAGTGGCTCTCATAAGGTTCCCTGCAAGGTATGTGTAAATATATATGTATGAATAGAAAGAGAGAAAGAGAGAGTGTGTGTGTTGATTCGTTGGTCGTTTGTAGAATCGACTCATTAAAAGTCATTTAAAATCCTTTTGCAACTTGGCGTTGTGTAGTAGGATAGTCGTTTTCTTGTTTTTAACCTCCAAGGTGTTGGTAAACGAGTCTGTGTCTGATGGGGAAATTCTTAGATCTGTGGGATCACAGATTGAGGAATTTTCTAACATTGTTTGGAGGAAGACAGACGTTTATCATAGCAGTTATCGGAGTGACCCAAGTGTGCATTGTTGTCGCCGGTGAATGGTGACATAACACACGTCCCGAGTATTTATGTGGATATTCAAAGCATAACTTACTGAAGAGGCAGTTTTGTGTGACTATTAGTCAAAGTTGAGAGGAACTATGCTTATGGATTAAAGAAGTTTGGGAGTCAACCTTTAGTGAATGAAGGTAAGGAATTCTGCTGTTAGGGATAAATTCCCAATACAACCGAAGATGTTCATCAGAGGAGAAATCATGTTAGTTCTGCTTTTCAAGTAGGATTTTGTCATTCTTATATGTTGGGAAAATTGAGGACTTTTGACGGAATTATTAATAAACTTGGCCTATTGTTTTTCAGTTTGGGGTTAAATATAAAAAAAAATTGATCTGTGTGCATATAAACTCAACACTAACCAGGTTTGGTTTGATATTTGACTAGGTTGTCATAAAAAAAGGAATCCACAGCTCTGTGTACTGCTCTGCGCAAGGTTGCAGAAGGTTGATCGCTTGCGCGCAGAGCTCTCTCAAGTCTTAATGATCTGATGGTTTGTTGTTCGCCTGGAGGTTGTTTCCTTCGGTAGATGTCCATTTCTCTGTTGCTCCTCGTTCTAGATGTGTCTCGGATGATCGTGCGTTTTTCTTATGCATTTGGTTCTATAGGGATATTCCCGTGCGTCTTATACTAGCCCAAAGTGGTACTAACATCAACTGCGAGAGATTGACTCTTAACACAGATTGAAGATGTCATTGAAATTTTGGCCGCTTTGAAGGTCGGGTACGAAGACGACTGCGAGCTCATGTGTTGACTCTGAATGTCACAGAGGATTGGCAGGAGAAGGAAAGCAACGGACGGTGTTTGATTGCTCCCTGCGGTTGGCTCTTGGGACGAATTCGCACGTGGTTAGGCAACCCTTTCCCCCTCTCTGATTCAGCGGGTGGTGTTGAGTTCCCATTCAAGGATTCTGGAATGTTTCTCGAGTAAAAGGATGCGAATGAGTGTGTACGTTAATTTATGGGTTATTGCTTGGTTTATGATATATATATATATATATATATATATATATATATATATATATATAATGCATGTATGTGAGAGAGAGGCAGAGTAAATAATCATATTATGAGACGTTAATGTAATCATGTAATCAGTGTACGATGTATTATTTTATTTATCATAAATATGAAGTGTGTGTATGTATACTGCTATACATAATACTTGTATGGGTACGAGTATAGGTTATTATATGATGCTTGACTGTATCCTAAGATTGAAGTCTTTAAGACTGCAATTCGATCTCTGCTTATGTTTACACGTTTTGAAACTTGTCATGATTACACGTGAGTAAATATGGCTAGAACCTAACGTACATGCGGACGTCATACTCATATTTAAAGGCCGTTGTTGAATAGCCACTGGTTCCATGCAACGTAAAACACCATACAAACAAACAAACAAACAATAGTCATATTAAAGAGTCAGGACGTCTTTCAAGTGACATTCATTTCCAAGGCGCAGAGTAGTATCCTATGTGACATTATTATCGAAAGATAGACGAGAGGTGAACGTACCATCAGGCGAAGGGACTCTCAATCATGTTTATGGAAGGCCTTAGTGTAGGGGCTGTGGTTATTTCAAAGTTGTAGGAAACGCATTTAATAGTAATACGACACCTGAGGTTTTGACCTCTACACCTCAACTATACTCTCTTTTTTTCCATCTGTCCATCCGACTGTGGTGGTCGCGCATGGTAACACTGCGTCCCGGGCTTTAAACAGTTATGATACGTGTTAGTTTTAGGTAAATAAAAGGATATCTTGGTGTACATTTGCAACTGAAAAGTGTTTTAATAATTTACTGTATGCGAATTACACCGTTAATATTCGAAATAGGATATTATTATAATTGTTGAATGTAAGCTGAATGTAACTATCCAAAGCCCGGGACCCAGTGTTACCATACTAAAACACCACAGGCGGATGGACAGATGGAAAAAACAGAGTACAGTAGCGGCGTCGCAGTCGCGACCGTCAGTCAGTCGCAAAAGAGCTGATTGGAAGAAGGGCCCTGTCTTCGAGTGGCCCGACTCCTTCCAAGTTGAGTCGGAAGCGCAACGGTGTCGTGGCTCCCTTGATCAAGGTAGAATGGCGTCGAGTGATGTCATAAATCCGCCTTTTGTGGCGAGATGGAGAGGGTCACTGGATGGATAGCCGGGCAGGGCGGAGAGAGAGAGAGAGAGAGAGAGAGAGAGAGAGAGAGAGAGAGAGAGAGAGGATAAGTGGACGCAGACGTGTCATTTACTCATTTGGTGGTTTGTACCTAAAAGGATATTGCGTGAGGACTGCTGCCTTTCCGTGAGATTTAATCATACAATGAAATTACACATTATTTGTCTCATTTTTTTTTTTTACATTATTTGCTCTTGTTATTGTCATTGTTATTTTTTTTATAGAAAATGTTGGCATAAGCTTATGGAGCTTGGCTTGCAGTATCAATATTTTAGTCCCCAACCTAAGGTTGTTAATGTAATATTCGTCGCTGAGTGATTATTACACCCAAACGGAGTTGTTGAGGGAAAGATAATCATTGTTTTATGAATATTCTTGTGGACATTAAGAGTATTTATTGTAAAAAAAGTATTGGTAGATTCTATGAATTATGGAGGACAACAGGTTAATAATCAACGTGATATTTTTTCCCGCGAAGCGCAAAACACCTCGACAGATTTCTTTTCACCATTGTAAGAAATCTTAGTTTTGATTCGAGCCATTGTTTTTATAATTCCTTCCCAAAGAACTGTACTGTAGCTGACTGTTTCGCTCATACAAATCACGAATTTTTTGTAATCTGTCCGATGTGCAGCGTTCGTGGAAGTGGGCAAAGATATCCTTCCTTAGTTCGTCGAAGTTTGCAGATGAACGTGCTCAGGAATTTTAATCAAATTTTGTAGTCACCGTGAATAATTGTGTTTATTTAGCCATTTTGTTTTCTGTGGAGAAAGCCTTGAAAAGCAAAATTTCATTTTGTTGGAAGTAGTATTCACGTAGATATAGGGATCTGTATATTCGTGAATGGCATTGGTAGAGTTGACGCTGAGTCGCACTTGCAAACTTAGATCGACTTCGAGTTTTTATTTACTTATTTATTTATTTTTTGGTACCAGTCTGCAAAGTTGTTGAGGATCGTGAGAAGGGTTAGGGCAAGTGATGAGGCTATATATCCCACATTCCATCCCAAAATATGCATTCCTCAAAGGTGCCGTTTAAATCAGTGATAAGAAACGTGGGCTTCTTAAAAAACAAAGAAGTTGTAAGCAATAAGACCAATGTAAGGAGAGGGAAATTATCCGAACCTTGAACTAACCGTAAGTAAAATTTGTACTGGAATGCACCTTGGCCCTACCTATTTACCAAACAGCTTCTGAATGCTGTTGTGAAGGGAAAGAGGATGCCGCTCTCTAATATTTGCCGGACAGAAGTCAGAGCAGCATATTTTAATAAATTTACTTGTTTTAACCGTGAGAGAAGGGTCAGTACATTGCATGGCAGGTTCATGAATAAATTGCCAGAGAAATATATCATTAGAAAGAATAATGTGCTCTTCAAGTAAGATAAAATTTCATCGCGTGTTTTATTCAGAGATTGACGGAATTTTTATAAATAAAATTTTACATTTTGTTAAATTTCAAAAATTAAAAAATAGTTTTTGAGCCTAAACCTTATAATGCAATCCATTGCCAGGTTATTTCTTTCAATTATTAACACTGCAGGGGATTTCTGTAATAAATGTTCTTCATCTGAAAGTCGCCAACGTGACTGCTCTTCGTGAATTATTATCTTGGTCACTGTGCTCGAGAATTTGTTGACTTTGTGCTGCACTACTCTAAAGCCTTCGTGTACACGCCAGGGTTTGCAAACCCAACTCGGGTTTATCTTAAGGGTTTATCTTAAAGACACAAACACCGTAACCAGCAGGTTCGATTAGGCTACCTCCTCTCAAGAGACGGGAGATTCATTACCTGTTCCCGGAAAAATATACCTTTGGTTAATATAGATAAATAACTTACAGACCGGCATAAGTGAAAACATTCACTTTGTTCCAGAATAGATATGTGATTTTGTTAGTGTTTTAAACATTACGAGACAGAATACATTAGATCAATTTGCTTCTGTAAGGTGTGTTAGTTACGTTTAAATTTTCATCTGAACGTTAAGAAATATGAGGTGACCATAATGCCTATTAACATTTTGCGTTTACTTGTAAATATTGCAGTAACAGAAATGGAAACTTGGCTTCCAGCAATGGTGTTCTCGTGTTCTGCGTCCTATATGCATAACGCCTTCTTGCTTATATGATTAATATAGGTTCCATATCTGAAAAAAGGTGTTTTTTTTATTAATAAGTGACTAGTGAGAAGTGGTCGGTCGGGAGAAGAAAATAGGTCTGCCATTATTAAGGTTAAAAAAAGCAAGGAACAAATGAATGTTAATATTCTGAGGAATTTGTATCGTTAGGTGATGGTAACCCCACATGGTCAGCAAGAACGAACTAGAATTAGTGAAGAAGAGGGCGTTAGGTTTCATATTTTTTTAGTTAAAAACTGATGAAGGAAGGAGTGTGTCCAGTTAGTACATTCCAGGTCGAACGTCTCCTCGCTGTATTTGGCAATGAATTAAGCTGACGTTTTCCGTGCAGTGGTGGTGGTATCCAGTCAAGCAGGCACAGGGGGTTGTGAGAACTTTTCTGACGGCTAACTTTGAGAAACTGCTATAGTTAAGCACATCGGTAATGATCAGAAGAATTGGTTTTGATTTTTGTTGTTGATACCTTATTAAATGATGTCGGACGAATTTATAGGACAAACTGCAGAAAATTTCTTGAATGCGAATGATTTCTTTCTCACTCAAATTTGCTTTGGTACATTTTGTATAGAAATTCAGAAAATGTTCGAGGATTATGAGGCTTTTTTGTGTTTGGAAAGTATTCTGAAGGGTGTGCTTGATAGCATTTTCCCCTACCAAGGAATAAGATCAAGGCTCGAATAACGGGCAGCAAATTGGATGCGTGGTAGTAAGTTTGCTGTAATGGGTGACAGCCGTTGTGGAAAAGGTTATGGTGCTATAAGCAGCTCATCCCGAAAGACTGCTGAGAACCGGAAGGGCATCACTCTCCGCTACGGAAAAATGTATATGACGATTTTTGTTTGAATGCAGATTAATTGTGGCGGTAAGGTTTGGCCCTTAATCAGTCAAGGAAACGAAAAATAAAGAAGGAATTTGAGGACTGGTGTCTGACCTAGTAGGAAGCAATAATCCACTGTATTGAAGGTCATATATCATAAGAAGCGAGGGATGATACAAATCTTGGCACTATAAGACAAAGCAATCACTGAACCTAAAAAAGAACTGCTGATCTCATGAGAAATTTGGGATCTTAAGACAAGACTGGTGTTCTGTCGTATCTCGAGAGGGTGAGGAACCTGACTCCCCTTCAGTTCATTGGAAAAGTGGCCGGAAAGGTTTCATGGCCCGTAAATGTTAAAAGGTTTCAAATGGTGTGTGTGTGTGGTGTGTGTGTGTGTGTGTGTGTGTGTGTGTATTACGACACATATCCTGGGGAGCCTTGAGGAAGTGTACATAATACATGAAAACATTTGGTACACATGCTTTTATTCTGCTTAATTTGAGTAGTTTTTTCTTATATATTTGTAATTAAATGTACACACACACACACACACACACACACACACACACACACACACACACATATAATATATATTATATATATATATATATATATATATATATATATATATATATATATATATATATATGACTGTTAAAATGTTCTGTTACAACAGAATTCCATCTAATAAAAGGAGCCCATAAAAACTCCAAAATATAGAGAGAAAAGTACTATATTTCAGAGACTGCTGTCTCTCTCTTCAGGTATATGAATGAGAAAAGTTTACATAAAAAGTGGTATTTATGACAAGAGATCCATCCACAGGTAAGCCAATTTAGGTCACCCCCGCTGATAATCTTCCTTTAATCTTCTTAAGCGTTGGTTGAATGAAAACCTTGTCGATCACATCTGAATCCCATGCTCCTTTTGAGATGTTAATTACCTTCCTCTCTTTTGTTAAGGCCGATTCCATCATTTGACTCTTGTACCGGCAGTTGTTGCTATAAATTATACGTGACAAATTCCAGTTTATTTTATGGTTATGTTCATTTATATGGTTGAAAATAGCTGAGTTGTGTTGTCCATACCTAACTGACCATTTGTGTTGTATTAATTTCTGGGGAAGTGATTTTCCTGTAAATCCGATGAAAAATTGGTCACAGTCCTGGCATGGGATTTCATAAACCCCTGTTTCCTTAGGGAGTGTCTTTTGTTGGACGTTAATCAGTGATTTGGCTTAGGTGTTTGGATAAGTAAATGCGAAAGGGTTAGATTTTCTGAGGGTCTGAGTCACTGTCTTAATCCTGTCCAGGTGTGGAATTTTTATTTCATTGTTGGGTGTCTCTTTGGTCTTGTTTTGAGGGGGTTGGTAGAAAATTATGTTTGCTTTGTGAATTGCTTTCTCAGTTATATGGTCAGAGTACTTTAAAGACGAAAGTTGCTTACGAATTAGTTCAGATTCTTTTTCCAGGAAATCTGGGGAACAAATTCGTAAGGCTCTTAAGAACAGGTTGCTGGCAACACCTATCTTGATAGCAATGTCGTGATAGCTAAAGTAGTGAATGTATGAAAGTGAGAACGTTGGTTTTCTGTATATGGTAAATTTGTATTTTGTCGTGTCTCTGATTATTAAAACATCAAGAAAAGGAATTTTGTTGTCTGTTTCCCATTCAACTTTAAATTTGATGCTGGGCACTAACGCGTTTAATTTTGAAAGGAATTCATTAAAATTGCCCCACCTATTATCCTAAAATGTTAGAATATCATCTACATATCTCATCCACAGCATGTTTTTGGGTTTTATTGCATTTATTACTGTAGTTTCAAAGTATTTCATGTACAGATTGGCTAAAACAGGACTTAAAGGACTACCCATACTACACCTGAATTTTTGCTTGCAGTGAATCAGACCCTCGAAAAATCTAACCCTTTTGCATTTACTTACCCAAACACCTTAGCCAAATCCCTGATTAACATCCAACAAAAGACATTCCCCAAGGAAACAGGGGTTTATGAAATCCCATGCCAGGACTGTGACCAATCTTACATCGGATTTACAAGAAAATCAGTTCCCCAGAGATTAATACAGCACAAACAGTCAGTTAGGTATGGACAACAGAACTCGGCTATTTTCAATCATATAAATGAACATAACCATAGAATAAACTGGAATTTGTCACGTATAATTTATAGCAGCAACTGCCGGTACAAGAGTCAAATGATGGAATCGGCCTTAATGAAAGAGAGGCAGGTAATGAACATCTCAAAAGGAGCATGGGATTCAGATGTGATCGACAAGGTTTTCATTCAACTAACGCTTAAGAAGATTAAAGGAAGATTATATGCGGGGGTGACCTAAATTGGCTTACCTGTGGATGGATTTCTTGGTATAAATACCACCTTTTCTGTAAACTTTTCTCATTCATATACCTGAAGAGAGGGACAGTAGTCTCTGAAATATAGTACTTTTCTCTCTATATTTTGATGTTTTTATGGGCTCCTTTTATTAGATATATATTATATATATTATATATATTATATATATATTACTATATTATATATATATATATATATATATTATTATATATTATATATGTGTGTGTTGTGGTGTGTGCACGTTGGAAAAGTTAAATTAAATTTTGAATGAAGTTTGTTTTAAGAGCCAGCACCAAGATCTCGTAACATAAGCAATAAATGTAATTAATAGTATGACTCCTTAGGAGCCAGCACCAAGCTCTCATAACATAAGCAATAAATGTAACTAATAGTATGAATTATCTTGATATTATATCTATTCAAAGAAAATGGGAAGGGCGCCTTTCAAACCAGTCGGTTACATTAAATCAATTTATTTACAGATTTACCACTAGAATTAATTTGGAAAGGTTGGCAGTTCAGAGCCAGACAATAGGTTTCTGGAAAAGAATTGCTGGTCAGCATTTGATTACACAATGACTTTCTCTCTCATGAAATTGAGTATTCACAATGGAATGAATTATTAATTAGATTTAGTTAGCACATGGTAACACTATATTGGGAATGCCCAAGTTATTATCTCAGAACAAACTTAATGTAGGCTTGGAACAAATCATGAGGGAAAATGTGCGTGCTAGGATGTGGGAAACAAAGGGACTTTGTTCAGAAGAGTGAAAAGTTGAAAATATTGAAAAATTAGAGAAATTCAGGAATAGTAAAAGAAACTGGCACTACCTGCGACTTCAGGATGTACCTTATTGCATCTGTGATAGGAGTTTGCTTGCAGAAGGTGGTTTTAGGCCGCTGTCTTTACATGATCTGTCCCGTGGCCAGGGGCAGATAACATAAAGCCCCAGACTTTGGGAGGTTAAGAGTGAAGCTATCTTGCACTTTGGTGTCGAGGAACAGAGTGAGTCACCAGGTCATCGTTGGGTCAGCTGGATTCTGGTGGTGGGAACAGGACAGTGGTACATCTGAAAGAAGGAAATAACTAGCACAAAGGTCACAGGGAAATAGGTCTTATTGTTAAGACTAACTAAGGTTCAACCTAGTGGCCCATTTCCTATCATGACCTGTCCTTTTACGACAACAGTAGAAGAACCTACATATTGATATATGGAATATTCCTGTACTTACCTACCTTCATCTGTTCTCAACTCATCTCTGAAAACAAAATCCTAACGCTACCTAGGTCACATGGGTTGACCCGACCCGCCTTCTTTCCTTGTTGTATTTGAAGCTGCACATGCATTAGTACATGTTCTAATTCATCTCTCTTGTTTTATGTGCATATTAGTTTCCCTCTGTTCTGTGTGTTTGGGAGTATGTACTCCCAGTTTTTAACGTTTGTCACCCCGTTTTACCATTTTCAATTCTGCATTGATTATCACACATGCTGTGTTGTAGGCCTGGGTCTTTGTTCCTGAGAGCTGGACAAAGGAGTGAAGGAGCGAGTGTCTCCCACGTGCATTCTTCCTCTCAAAATATAATGAGCTGTACATAGTTTAGCCAGGAAAATGTCCCTTTTTGAGTTCAGGAGACATATCTCAGGAACAGCACTACCCTGAAGGCAACTACAGCATACCAGGGTCCCGTGCTTCTCATTACAGTCCCGGACTGGACAGCAGGTACTCCGCCACATATGAATCAGCCTCCTCACGACGTAGGGGACCAGATGACCACCCAGCAGAACGGAACTGACACTGGGAGTTACTGAGACCATCAAATTAGGTAGGCCCACAGACTCAGAGGAAGGGATGGAGTTCTCCCTCCAGGATCTGCCAGATAGGGAAGGTAACTTCTCAAATTTCATCCCTAAGACCCGTAGAAAATTAGACCTCCCAGAATCAGAGAATGAGATGCCTGAAGATTATCCCAGCTTCTATACAGAGCATATATCTTAGAGCATCCCAGAGGCCAAAGAAACCATCCAACTTCCTTGGTCTCCATTAATAGGGAGCATTATAAAAGAATTGGAAAGCTTTGTAACATGGGAAGAAGTTTCCCTAGGTTGTGACAGCCCCAAAAATTGCTGCCCCCTCCTCTCCCCCACCAAGCCAAATACTATGTCCCAGAAGAAACCAGCTCCCTTCCCAGGAGTGTTAATGTGGCGGTCTGCCGCCTATCGGGCAACATACTGTTGGATAGTCTTCGATAAATAGATTCAAAATTTGCCAGAGGGGAAATTATGAATCACGAAGTGATGTTGGGAAAGGCTTTGAGAGCCATCTCTTGGCTCGACAGTGTCAAGGGCCGAGGATGATGGATATGAAGGAGATTGTACCACCCGAAAAATGGCACAGGATGAAGGAGTATGTGGCTCCAGCGGTGAAGGCACGGTCTTACATAGCCAAAAATGTGGCCCACGAATGGGCTAATGTCATTCTCAGAATGTCATTGGGTCAGGTGGCAAATCTCAGTCAATAGTTGGCTTGGCCTTAGGAATAACCCCCTCATGGATGCATTCATGTACTTCCCCCCCAGAGTTGCTAAGCAAGGCAGTAATGGACAAGAGGGAAGACACCAAGAACTTCCTCTCAACGGCCTCATTCAAGTTGGCTTCAATAGGGCGATTGTTCAGCACAGTGGTCCAGAGTAAACCCACACAGGCAGCACACACACACACACACACACACACACACACACCAATTTCGACAACAGGCCCTCCCAGACACTTGAGGAAAACCACAATAGGAAGGTAAATTCCCCGTAAAAAAAACATCGTGGTGAACCAGGTAAGCAGGGCAGATCAGATAGAAAGAATGGAATGGTCATGTGGGCCCTACATTGGGTATGTTTGTTACACCGAGGAACTGCAAGTTGCCCCTGTATTGTTCTCCGGTACCCAATGAAAGAGTCATCCTGCAAGATGCCTTCTAGCATCTGTGGTACAACCCAGATGTATATACCTTCCCCACGTTCAGCCAGCTTCAGAAAGCCATCAACAGGCTGATCGTGTCCCAGGACCTGAGGATGACACTCATATCTCCAAAGTAACCACAAGCAGAGTGGTATGCCGACCCTCTCCTCCTGCTGGTAGACATCCCAAGACAGTTGCTTTCCACCCCCACCCTGCTGAAACAAGAGCACACCAGTCTGTTGCATCGAGCAGTGACCTCTATCCAACTTCATGGATGGAGGCTATCCAGCAACTCTCTAGAAAGACAGGCTTGTCAGGAAAAGGTGCTGCAGTCATTGCCAGTCCCCTCAGACCCTCTTCCATTTTCCCTCAGTCTGTGCCAGGAAAAATGCAAAGTCTTCCTTTGTTGGTGCAGTGAGAAGGCCCTCCAACCCCTCCAAGCAGATGTAAAGGATGTGACAGAGTACCTTCTTTTCCTGTGTCTGAAGGAGCATCTTTCTGTGACAGTAATTAAAGGCTATATAGGTCCGCCCTCTCCCAGGTATTCAAACCTAGAGGCATAGACCTGTCAACATCATGGTAGTTGTTGGACATGGTTAGAAACTTCGAGAAGAGTTGCTCTCCTCAAGCATTACAACACCCAAAAGTGGATAAAAAGTTTAACGTAAGTGGAAGGAAGAATCAGAGCTCTTTTAAAAGTTTTGGTTATTTGGGAACGTGGATGGACGACTAGTATTGGGAGGGAAGCTCAAGTGTCCCTGTAATGTAGAGGTGCATGGTGCTACCAGTATGGTCAAGTTTTCTGCAGAGAGTTCAACTATAACTCAGCAGTTAATGTATGAATGTGGCAGTGATCGTTGTCTCATCTTCTCTTTGGAGCTACCCCCCTGTTAGAGGAAATGACAAAATTATACCTAAATATATATATATATATTATATATATATATATATATAATATATATATATATATATATATATACACCATATGTATTATCTATGTGCGTATGATTGAGAGTAAAATGGCCGCTTGTTGAATAGAGGTAAAGAGAGAGAAAGAGACGTTCAGAATATTGTTTAAATTTTATATTTTATGTAAATTATTAATGATTTTGATGTCGTTTTAAGTTGTAACAACAATATCCTTTTTTAGAAAATAAAATGTCTCTCGCTCTCTCTCTCTCTCTCTCTCTCTCTTCTCTCGTCTCTCTCTTCCCCCCCTCCTCTCTCCCCTCGTTCTCTTCTTCTCTCTCCGCCCTCTAATCTCTCTCTCTCTCTACTTGCAACGATCCCCGGGCAAGACCGGAAGAGGTGTGGGCCCGTTACCTTATGTCCAGTGTAGTTATGTTGACCTAAATAGTGAAATAGGTACCTGTTGTCAGTAGACTATTGTGGGCAGCAGGAATTTAGGTTTAGAGAGAGAGAGAAGAAGAACAAGATGACCGTTTTTTCTGTTTTGTTATATACTATTTTTCACATATTAACTAGTGGTTATAATTTGTAACACAAATTACTTGTGGAATGCTGATTTTGGCGATCACTAACTTGTCACTCTTGTTTGTTTTTATAGCTTAACTCTCTAGACACAAGAGAATATATAGATTTGACTACGGTCAGTTATCAACGTTTCATTTCAGAACATTTGTGAACCAACCTTTTCGATTTTTTTTTCACTTATTGAAAATTTTAACAAATATTTTCCTGTTATATTTCCCTTACGTTCGTCAGTATTTCAGTTGTGGTCCATATCAAGGTCTAGAGATTACAAGGTCTTCTCACGGGTGGGATAATGGGCGGGTGTGGATATAGGCTTAAGAAACGTGACGTCACGCGGTCTTCTTGCTTTCTCCTCTGGCCAAGCTTTGTGCAAATAGGAAAACTCTTCTCCTGTTTATTCGTTTTCTCCTTTAGGTATAAGAAATTATGATTCATTCTTTTAGGAAAATAAAACCCATGTTGACCTTATTCTTTTCTATACTTATATTCATCCGAATCATCAAAACTAGAATTTAAAAACAAAACACTTAACATTTTTCACTATTATATACAGCTCACACTTATATACAAATATACATAAGGTGAACAATTATATTACCAACTTTTTCGTTTTGTTTTGGAGAAGATAATGTCCACATATCCAATATCTGTGAATTGTGGTTCATATATCCAATATCTTGAATATCCTACAGCGTGTATAAAATTTCTAAATTTGGAAAGCTTTTGTAGGAAGACATATGCTGGCTAACATTTGGCTTGGCGGCTTTTTTTTTCTGGATAACTGACAAATTCATTCATTCATTCATTCATTCTTCATTAGGTTTTGTTACCAGCTGTGATGTTTCCTGCAGCTGTACAACGGAAAGGTTCCAAGTGCTCTTTATTTATGAGTCACAGAAATCCCGAGTGTATCATTTGTGTTCTTTCGGTATTTACAGGTTTTTTTTTTATTTGTTTTATTTCTCTTTTAGACACGGTCATGAAAGCACTGTCAGTGGTTTGTTTTTTTAACCTCCTTTATGATGGAGTTAACGTTGCCGGAATTATGTAAGATGCCCATCTGTTTCAGTAATGATGATTTACTGGCATACCCATTAAAATGTTACCAAGATATGGCCTGCTTTTAAAGATTACTGACGTTGATAAGTCTCTCTCTCTCTCTCTCTCTCTCTCTCTCTCTCTCTCTCTCTCTCTCTCTCTCTCTCTCTCTCTCTCTCTCTCAAATTTCGTGGATTAGTACGTTTTATGTAAGTGAAGTTAAGCCCACTTCATCAGTAGATTTGGTGAAGACTTCAGCCTGAAAAGCAACATAGTTCTCGTGTGTGTTCATACGTGCAGGTACCCCCACATTTGTGCTCTTCATGAATGGACAGGTGTGTGAGTGTGTGTGTGTGTGCCGAGTGTGTATGTGTGGGGGCGTTGTATGAATGAGTGTGCGCAGGGGTCCCTTGCGTGGGTGTCTCTCGTTCCCCCCTCCCCCCCTTTACGACTACATCATGTTGGTTGGGAGAGGGGGTGTCAGTAGGTGGGGTCTCTCTCTCTCTCTCTCTCTCTCTCTCTCTCTCTCTCTCTCTCTCTCTCTCTGTCATAATTGAATGTGGGTGGAAGTCTGCCGGTATAGCTTCTGTGATTTAGCTTCCAGTTATTGTCTTAGTCATTGTATCTTCTATATTATTTTTATAATATAGATTTGCTTCTCCGCTTGTTACACGTAGAATTATTATTATTGCTTTGATTTCGTTTTAAATATAAAGTTTCATTTGCCTGCCCATTTACTGTTTATTTACTTCATTTTCATTTATTTGCCTATTGTCCTTCTTACTTATTTTATTTTTTATTTTTATGTTTTCATTTTCACATTATCTTTTCGGAGCTGTATGCTCCCCTGTATGCCTCATATCAGGGTCGAGGGTGAAGAGGCCAACCTATAGACTGAAGTGTGGTTGTAACGCCAGTAGGCATACTCGTCCGGGGCCTGGCCGTATGCCGGTGAGCGCTTTTATATTTAGCCAGGTGCTTATAGGCCGTAAGTAACCCTGGTCTTATTTGGAGCCTGCGGTTAGGCCTTCTCGCTTCCGAGGTGTCTTGGGAAAATGATGAATGGTGTCCTTAATAGCGGTGCTGTGGCTTGTAATTTTTTTTTTTTTTGCGCGCACGCACACACACACACACACACACACACACACACACACACACACACACACACACACACACACACACTTTTATACAAGGTGGCCGAATTTTATGCATTTTTGGACGTCTAGACTTTTTCCAAAGTAAAGACCACAAGAGCGTTTTATTTCCATAAATATGTAATAATATATATATGTATATATATATATATATATATATATATATATATATATATATATATATATATATATATAAATCAACAATATAATGACCCTTGTACCCGAGTCACAGTCAGTTATCGTTGTACGTATACTAAGATACTTAGGGAATAGGAGGAACAAATGAATGCCTACACAAGCGATAATACAGGTCTTGTGTCGTTTTTATAGTTGGACACCGTCATGTTTTGTGTGTGTGTGTGTGTGTGTGTGCGTGCGCGCGATCGTCTCCGTCAGATCTTTCAAGCATTACCGAAGCTCCTTGCACAAACCATGTGTTTTATGGCTGTGAATGTGAATGGAATAAAGCACAGGAATCAAGGAAAATTTAAAATGACCGAACCACGATGCTTTTTTTTTTTCTTTCTTTTGAGAGAGAGAGAGAGAGAGAGAGAGAGAGAGAGAGAGAGAGAGAGAGAGAGAGAGAGAGAGAGCAGTTAAATAGACAGTTTTATATGAGAGTATCTCTTACCAGTGACATTTTCCAGAACGCTTGGATTTTATGATCAGAAAACAGTCGATTGGATTTCTGTTATGATGCAGATTTGAGACCGGGTCCAAAAATACAAGACCAAGGAGGTTGACAAGGTGTTTTCCTTATTGCTGTTGGAGCAGCTGCTTGTGCTTTAGAAGAATTCTTTTCATGAATTTCTTTCTATTATTGATATATTTTCTTCTGGGAGAAGAAATCTGCTGCTTGTGGATATTCAGCTATATATTTCAAATATAAGTGTTATTGATTGCTAATGTTTTATAAAAAAAATAGAATAGAATAGAATGGTACGAACAAGTAGCGCTTGTTACTTTTCTGTTTAATTTGTAATAATACTCACTTTGCTTTTTTTTTTTCAAGAAACCTGTGGGTAGTCGCAGGTCTGTTGTTTTTCAATTGGATTCCAGTGAAAATGGCATCCATTGATTTAAGGCAGCACGTGTCAGGTTTTCTGTATCTCTTTATCTTCAGGGTCAGCATGTGGGATGAAAAGTTGAAAATGACTGCCGGGTTGTCAATTTATTCATTGCCGACAGCTATTTCAGCCTTTCACGCATTGTTACCTTCAAGTCTATACAAGTTTTATAATGGAATTGTGCCCAGATTTGTAGGCGAGTGCAGTAAAAACAATTAGATTATAAGAGCTAGAATCCGAAGAATACAAAAATGAAGAAGAAAAGTTGAATCGATCCGGGAGATTCTCCTTAAATCGTCACGCGGGCTTCCGGCCATCGGTCGCCTCTAGTGTCTTCTGGGAGTACAAGAAGACTGCAGGAGGTTAGCCAACGCAGCCTTAGAAGGCTTGACGGAAACCCGAAGGCTCTGCCATTCTGAGGTCACCCCACCAGAAGGGGAACAAATCATAATGAATAAATAAATGTATGTATGTAGGTATGTGTGTATGTACTATATATATATATATATATATATATATATATATATATTATATATATATATATATACTTGTATTGTATGTGTGTTACATGCATTTCGCGAACTGCCTGAAATTTCAGCCAGATAGCAAGATGCACCTATGATAATTGATCCCCCCCCCCCCCCCAGAGGGTAGCGCTAAATACAGAGAAACAGTGACTCACCTACACTGTTTCGCCCCTTGGGGTGTGGTGGGGGGGGGAGGGGGTGGTCAAATGTCCCTAAGTGCCTTTCGCTATCTGCATGAAATTTCAGGCAGTTCGTGAAATGCCTGGTTTTTGCTATATGCCTGTAACACACACACACGCGCGCACAACACACACACACACACACACACATATATATATATATATATATATATATATATATATATATATATATAATATATATATATATATGGGGAATTTTTACCAGATACATATGTAATTGTAATAGCCACAATGACCCCTTAACTTCTCAAATTCTTTGCTCTTTTTTTGGATGCACTTGTCACTACAAAGCCTTAAGATCCAACTTCAAAGAAATATAAAGAAATCATGATGTCCGGTAGCGGGAAACGAACCCGCGATACCATAGTCACGAGTCACGACGAGGTCACCTTGCCGACCTGACCACGAGAAGTTGGATCTCAAAGCTTTGTAGTGACAGGCGTATCCAAAAAAAGAACATAGAATTTGAGAAGTTTAAGAGGGCATTGTGGCTATTACACACACACACACACACACACACACACACACACACACACACATTACATATGTGTATAAAAGTTTATGACGGAAATTAAAACGTGATAAGATCTAATTGGAGTTTGTGGGCACGAGGAAGGTGGATGAACGCAGTGCAATGTATTTAACTTTTACTGTAATCTGTAATGATATTGTTTCAAGAAACATTTTAGACTCTCCATTAATACAGCTAACAAATAAATATGGTAATAAATTAGTCCAGGTTTATACTTTTGACCCCTTTTCTGCGCGAGGTTTTCGAAGCAGATTTAAAGGCGAAGCTTCTGCCTATCTTGCTAGTCTCCGTAACCGCTCCTTTGTTGATCATGTACCCTAACTAACCCAAGACAGCTGTTCCTCATCTGGAGAGCAACCTCAGAAGTCATTACCTTTGTTTGCGCTAATTTTTTTATACTACTTTATACATGCATATATTATATATATATAATATATATATATATATATAGATATATCTATATATATATATATATGAGTGTATATGTATTAGAAAATCAGAGAAAGGTATTAGTACCACCTAGCTCCAGTATGAGAGAGGAAAAATTGAGTTAAACAAGTGTGTGCTTACTTGTAAGATTACATAGTTGAAGTCTTTGCAATATCAGTAGCCACGATTCTCATCAAGAGTGTGTTGAATGGATAGTACCACCTTTGCAATTTGAGCATCCACCTCTCCCCCACATCCTCTTTCTTATCTCCTTCACGAGGAGCCCTTTGCTGTCTCTTTTTTGTAGATATGATAATAGCAATCAACTAAGATTTAAGTAAGAAATCAATTTCATCCTCTGTCCTCCTCTCAGGTAGCTTCGTTGCATTCACAAGTCCATTTCTGACCACAGAACTCTGTGGTCATTTGCAACTGTTGGGTAAATGACCAGCTGTGGGGTTGCTCTTCTATTTTTATTAAAACCAACTTCTTTATAACATGTAAGCGGCGATGATGATCTTATTCATTGCAGTGCCAAGATCTTATTAGTTGCAGTACCAGGTTATGTAAACTAATCTGTCGATTCAGTGATGTATGCCCCCCCCGTCCCCCACCTTCTGATAAATGTAAGATATCTCGTACTCCTCCTCTGTTTTACTCGGTTCAAATGACCTGTATCCTTCAAGTTGTGGGTTTGCCGCATCCGACGGCGATTAGGTTTCTCTGGCTTTGCATTTTCTTCGTTTCTATGACAGATATTTATTTGTTCGTCCCTCAGTGACAAGTATCCTTCAGTTGCTGCTTTATTATAGTCAGTCCTTGACCTTTGCTGGTATTGCCAAGTGACCAGAACTTCTTTATTCGGAAAAAGTAGGAGTCCAAAAGTCCCGTTTGATTATATTTCGAAACAAGTTTTGTTCTGTCCTGCTTGTTAAGTTGCATAAATTTTTTGCTGATAAAGTAAGGCAAGGATTCCAAGCAGCGGCAACTGATTTTATCTGGCCATTAAACGAAGAAATCTTTGTCAATTTACAGACTCGTTGGTCACTTTGCCAACGGATAGTTCGTATGTTTAGGTAGGTTTGAATTCGGTGAAGTAGTCATCAGGTGAGAATCTGTTGGTTGAACTGAAAGTTGTTTGTACGTCGTATTTCTTACATCCTCCTCGTAATCCTCCCCGGGTACACAGTGAGTTCTTTAATCAGTTTTCAGATCGCGAAATATAAGAGCGATTAATATTTAATGGGAACATAAGTTGCAGAACGAGGGCTGTTTAATAATGGCCGGGTTTCGGTGGTATTGGTCAGGCGAGGTTGAACACACGGTCTTTAGACATCGATATGTAAAATTTATTACAAAACCATTAAGGTAAAAAAAATTATCTCTTGACTCTTGATATACACCCTTTAAATAAAAAACAAATGAAAACCCAGCTCTACAACAAAAAGAAAGGCAGAAGTAATAAAATCGGTGCACGTATGTATGTACATGTTTGAGTATAGGTATTTATATTCCCTGTCCTTCACGCTCCCACGCGTTGGTTCCCCCAGTCATTCATAACCCTTTATTGATTGCTGGAAATCTCCAAGAAATGTTCGGAGACTCTACCCAGAAAAGTTTCCGTTTCGGAGGTTTTCTGGAATTGAAAACCTGGGTGGGCGTCGTTCTCCCTGCGTCATGTGCTTCTCGTTGGTTACCAGGTACACCGTACTTGGATTCTGTCGTTTTAACTTTTTTTTTTTTTTTTTTTTTTTTTTTTTTTTTTTGTCTGCTAAGGCTCTCTCTCTCTCTCTCTCTCTCTCTCTCTCTCTCTCTCTCTCTCTCTCCATTGACTTGGAATAAGGAATTATGTACCTAGTTGTCAGTCGACCATTGTGGGATAAAGCTAAATGTTCAGTGCTCCATCGAAAATGTTTTGCTACACTCTCACACTCGCCCTCTCTCGCTCGCTCTCCATCTCCTCTCTGTCCGTCTCTCTCTCTCTCCTCTCTCTCCTCCATTGACTTGGAAGTAAAGGAATTATGTACCAAGTTGTCAGTCGAACGCCGTTTTGTGGGATAAAGCGAAATGTTCAGGTGCTTTCCATCGAAATGTTTGCCACGACTCCTCTCTCGTCTGGACTTGGAATAAGGAATTATGTACCTAGTTGTCAGTTGACCGTTGTGGGATAAAGCTAAATGTTCAGTGCTCCATCGAAATGTTTGCTATACACACTCTCTCTCTCTCTCTCTCTCTCTCTCTCTCTCTCTCTCTCTCTCTTTCTTTCTTTCTTTCTTTTGCGCGCGCCCCCTCTAGCTCTACACATGAGGTTAAGGTTATACAAGTAGCGAACTTCAACAAATGTGTTTCTAAGGACAGTTAATTACTTAGCGAAGAATTTCAGTTTAATTGCGTGAGGGAGAGAGTGGTGTTGTGGGGGGGCGGGTGCTAGCTACACGTCTATACCAAATTTGCAGTACGAGAATAAATCAGGGCGTAGGTGGAGTGACCTTCAGGTATTATTGATCTCCCGGGCGGGAGTGATGGATGAACTAGTGCGTCATTCGGTCATTCAAACAAGAGCTTAGTCGATGGAATCTTTTCCGTTTCATTTCTCTTCATTTTATTTATTTATTTATTTTTATTTTGACTTCTTTAATCTGTGAACGTTTCTGGGTCTCTTTCTTCTGAGAGAAATTTGACCAGAAAGTGGAGTTGGGGAGAAAGGTGTCTCTCCGTCCGTTCACTTGGGTTTCATTCCATTCGTGTGTTTGTTCAACAAATTGGTGACCATAATTGGAATGATGTGTAATATATATATATATATATATATATATATATAATATATATGTGTGTGTTGTGTGTGTGTGTGTGTGTGTGTGTGTGTGTGATTCTGCTGAAATGAAGAGGGCGTACAGAGGATTGGAGCGGGCCAGGAGTCTTTAGAGAGTGGTGGCTTAAAGGTGAATGTGGATAAAACAGAGGTTTTGCTGAGTAGTAGGGAAGATAGAGACAGAATAGCAATACAAGAGAGAAGAGGCTCGATTATAAAACAGGCAGAAAAGGTTAAATACTTGGGATCTACTTTTAAGCCAAGAGGGAGGATGTGAGGCTGAAGTTGACAGTAGGATAAAAGCTGCATGGGGAAGTGGAGAGCAGTAGCTGGAGTGGTATGTGATAAGAAAATGCCAATCAAGCTAAAGTGATAAGACTAGTTAATGTATGAGCAGAGTCAAGATTGATATGGTATGGGCATGTGTTGAGGATGGGTGACAAGGAGAGAGTGAAGAGGGATTGGGAGGAACCTGTTAGAGGAGGAAGGTCAAGAGGCAGGCAGAAAATTAGATGGCGAGATAAAGTGAAGGAAGATATGGAGAGAAGAGGTTTGGTGGAGGATGATGCCTTTGATAGAAGGCAGTGGAGAAGGCGCATCAGGCAACCGACCCCTTAATGTAAGGATAACGGTGGAAAAGAAGATATATAATACTATATATATATAATATATATATATATATAATATATATATATATATAGATATATATATATATATATATATATATATATATATGGATCTATATACAAATGCGTGTGTATGTGTTACAATGATTTTATTCGAATTTACTGCCGGTTCTTCATGGACTTCATTCTGAAAAAGTAAATAGCAGCAACGTTAGAATGTAATGACATTGACAAGTATACTGTAAATACGTGTGAGTGGTGTAATGGAGGAACACGCGAATAAGGAGAACGTTAAACTTGTTAGCATGATTACTCAGTTTGACACTGAGTAAGAGATATGTTGCTTGATGCGGAATTGGTAACGGTGTGCAACGTCTTCCGTACTTTATGTCTGGCGGAAGCTTTCTTATTTATCCATTTCATTTTCATCAGCCTGGCTTTGCTGTCTGATCACTGACACTGTTAGCCCACTGGAAGTGCTAGGGAGCTTTGCGCTCCCGGCTTTCCAAAGCTTCCCCAGTGCGTTGCTTTCTTTTGATATTTGAGTGACCTTTAAACTCTACGGCGAGATCATTTTAGAACGATGCTCCACGAGTAAGTTTACACACGATGCCTCGTCATTAGCATTTCCCAAGCATTATTTACATTTGAAGTAGACAATGATATGCAATTAAACCAATAGTAAAGATGATGCAGGTATTCTATTCAGATTCGGGGTATATCGTGCAGTATAAAAAAGGAAAGAGTACTCGTACAAATTTATTTGCGGAGAGAGAGAGAGAGAGAGAGAGAGAGAGAGAGAGAGAGAGAGAGAGAGAGAGAGTTCCTTCGCGGCCGCGACAAGGCATGAAGAGCTTCCTAAGGACCAGGATGTGCAAGAAGTCACGAAGGCATTAGGGCCGGCGAGTCGATTTGCTTTGCGATGTAGTATGTTTAGACTGGCGACGGCGGAAGAGCATGGCACCGACGTTAACGGATTAGTTCGTTCTTCTAAGTGCAGACAACTTCCATGTTGATCTAACGAAGTTTTATGAGCGAAGGATGACGGGCGATGCGTCGTGCCCATCATCTGAACCTGTTTTGAGAAGTCCATGTATCTGGTATACACTAAAATACATTAAATCTTATTTTTTGCCTTATAATTGTAGAGACCCGTAAGACTTGGATACCCTTTTCTTGCTTAGGCCCAAAGAAAAGCAGAGAACAGTAAAAGAAAAAAAGGGGAAGGGCTTAACAATGAAGTTAAAAGAAGAATGGTTAGAAGTCAGGAAAAACAGAGGCTAGAAGAGAATTCTGAACGAAAGGGTGTAGAGGGAAAGAAGCATCCATATAACTTTATAGTCTTTAGAAAACGATGGGGTGCCACAGATTTAATGTGGGGTTTTGGGGGGGGGAGAAGTGGTCTGACTCCTTGGAATTGGGACGATGACGTCATGGGCTGCGTTTGTGTGTATTTAGGCACAACAGAAACAGGGGCTAGTCTGTTTCTCGTTCTAGTAATCGAAGCTTTGTCTTAAGCCTAAAGCTAATTTAGTGGGCTAAGAATTTTAATTTTTTTTGGCAAAAGCTCAAGTAATATCTAGATTTTTTTATACAAGTAAAAAATATTGAACTAGTTATAGAGTAGTGGCAGAAAATATAGATTCATTGAAGAGTATTGGCAGAAAATACTGATCCATTGAAGAGGAGTGACAGAAAATACTGATGCATTGAATAGGAGTGGCAGAATATATTGATCTATTGAAGAGTAGTGGCAGTAAATATTGAGCCACTAAAGTGTAATGGCAGAAAATATTGATCCATTGAAGATTGGCGGCAGAAAATAATTACCAATTGAAGAGTAGTGACAGAAAATATTGGTCCATTAAATAGTTGTGGCAGAAAATATTGATTCATTGAGGAGTAGTGTCAGAAAATATTGATCCACTGAAGAGCAGTGACAGAAAATATCGACCCATTTACGAGTATTGGCAGAAAATAGTGATCCATTGAAGAATAGTGACATGAAATAATTATCCAATGAAGAGCAGGGGCAGAAAATATTGATCCACTGAAGAGTAGTGGCAGAAAATATTGATCTATTGACGAGTAGTGGCAGAAAATACTGATCCATTGAAGAGTAGTGGCAGAAAATATTGATCCATTGATGAGTAGTGGCAGAAAATACTGATCCATAGAAGAGTAGTGGCAAAAAATATTGATCCAGTTGTAGAGTAGGAGCAGAAAATAATTATCCATTGAAGAGTCGTGAAAGAAAATATCGATCTATTGAAGAGAATTGGCAGAAAATATTGATCCATTGACGAGTAGTGGCAGAAAATATCGATCCATTGACGAGTAGTGGCACAAATTATCGATCCATTGACGAGTAGTGGCAGAAAATACTGATCCTTTCAAGAGAATTGGCAGAAAATATTGATCCATTGAAAAGTAGTGGCAGAAAATACTGATCCATTGACGAGTAGTGGCAGAAAATATTGATCCATTGAAAAGTAGTGGCAGCAAATATTAATCCACTGACGAGTAGTGGCAAAAAATATTGATCCTTTGAAGAGTTGTTGTAGAAAATATTGATCCAATTAAAGAGCAGCGAGCAGATGCTTCATTAATGAAGTCTTGCCTCACCGCGTTCTCGCGTAGTAAAGGAAGTCTTCGAATACTGAGAGGTCGATGAACCGTCACGAGGGTATCTGTGATTTTGTAATGTATGATGGAAATTATTTTACTTTTTTGGTTTAATAAGCGAAGATTAAATGGAATTTGTGTAATTTGTGTAATTATTGTCTTACGTTGTCTTTTGCTTAGTTTAGTTATGGTTATGAGATATATTTTCGTAACCTTTACTTCATTATGTGAAACGTTATTACTATACTTATTTGCAACAACAACAAACAATAATAATAATAATTATGCTTTCGTAAGTTGAATTTAACAGAGAAATTTCGCTTTCACAATAATATTATTGATCGCAGCGCCTCTCTTTCTGTCGGGAGCGACCAGATTCGCGGAAAACCATTGCCAGTCTGCAGTCAATGCTCCGCTCTGTCGAACTTCTCAGTTCCAGAGGTCCTTTATTCCCCACACCATTGGACTGTGGAACAGCCTCCCTAGAGGATGTTGTGCAATTAGAACCCCAATAGTTCAAGTGCAGATGCATTGCAGTATACTACCCTGCAGCAATTCACCTTGGTTTTTAATAATTTACATATACTTTTCCTGTACTTGTTAATATATTAGTTCATCTTTTTTATTTTTATAATAACTGATCTCTTCTTTCTGTATTTTTTTTTTCAAGTGAACGCCATAATATGTGGAAGCGTGAATTTCAAGTCAGTGGCCCTTATAGACTTGTTCCTCATGAATAGGGTTTATCTTCTGAATAATAACGATAATGGTAATAATAATAGTAGTAAGACTAAAAACCCGTTACAAATATTGCTATTGGTGTGAGCGATTCTGGTTTTCGGTGCAGCCTCCTCAGTGAAACCCAAGTTACGCCATATGCTGACTGACGGTTGGCATTCAGATTTCGGGAATTCTCTCTCTGCTTCTCTCTCTCCTGTATCCAGTAATCTTTCGTCTTTCATAAGGCCTGGCTTTTCTTCCACCGATTCAAGACCAGGATTGTGATGCAAGATTGGGCATCGTTGACGATGGATCCTCCTATTCTATTCGCAATGAAATTTAGAATTATGTAGGCAGTGTTGATCGTATTTTGGATTTTTCCATTTTGTCATGAACGTCCCCATGAGTGTTTTCTAAAAAAACAATAAAGCAAAAATCCAGTCTCAACACTTATATTCAGGATTTGGTTCATTGTAGGACGGTGGAGATGTTATAGGATCACTGATGAAATAAAATTTTGCTCAGACTCCCATTAGATCCTTTATGGCCTTCGCTTGGTTTTGCAGAATAAAGGATTAAACACGTGTGCTAGGTTACGGAATGTCAGGTGTCACAAGGTGTGGTGTGGCGTACTTCAGTAAAAAAAATAAAAATTAGAAAGAGATGCGAATGTTTTAAGGATGATATGCTGTTTGGATCGGTGTTTAAAGTGGACGGTTGAGATGGGACTTTATTATTAGGTAAATATTGAAAGTGATTTATTTCTCCGGAATCGTATTGGCAGCCATCTCATTGCATTGCACCGTCTGATGAATTTGTTCCAGTTGCCCAGCCCTGAAATTCTCGCACTGGTTCTGTTTCTTCCTTTAAGATAAAGGGCTGTCGCTTCCTTCCTGGGGATCCCTGCCCTTTTGATGGAACATCACACTTGAGAAAATTATATACTGGTCATAATATACATCACTTATACAACAAAAGAAGTGACGGGTAAGCCTGTCCCAAATAATTTTGTTTATTTACTTCTGCAACATAGCTTGGTCGGATGGTATTCCCACTGTAAACTTGGCCACTGATACTCTCGCCGTCTTGGTTTTACATCGTGGATATTTGTTTATGTCGCCCACCACCTTGCATTCAAGGCAGATACGGAAGGTTACAAGTTACACATTGACGATTTCAAACCACGCAAGTCGTAACGGCCGAAATTTTGCTCATCACGACTCCACTGCGCTCTCATTACAACCACATCGCCATAAATCGTAACCAAGTCCCCGAGTTTGACGACTTTGCGCCAGTGATGGCGACAGTGCAAGGCTGCCTTGCATAGTCGCTGTCATTCCATGGCTACTGTCAAAAATTGCCATGTCATGGAGCAACACGCAAGAATTTCGTAATGGCCTCTTGACTTTTCATTACCCAAGTTGCAACTAGCAATGGCGAGTTACGGCATCCAATAACGCATAAGCTATGTACTTTACACCCCCTCGGCATGCGCAATGGGGCTGCTCTGTGAGTGAGATTGTGTCACGTACGTTGGCAGCCTATAAAGTTCAAGGGCTTAATTAATTACCCACGGCTGCCTCAGTTTTCAATTTTGAATAAGATATATTTTGGATTCAAGATTTTCTGTACTCTTTATGTAATCTGAGAACTTCAGATACATGACACTGAATATAACTTAAAAGAAAATTATAGTTTTTCAACATGATTTTCTTTAGTGAATTCATCGCAATCAAATTCAGTTTATTGACATGCACTGAAGTATAAGAAATGAAAAGTATTTTCTATTTTGATTAAAATATATTGTATAGCATTAAAGACTTTCTGTATTCTTGATACAATTTGAGAATTTCAGATATAGATAAATATAAAACTGAATAGAACTTAAAAAATATATATATTCGGTAAAATAATATAAATAATTTTGGAATTTTAACTTCCATTCAGGAATTTTAGTTTTTGAACATGATTTTCTGAAGTATGAAAAGGCATTTTTTATTGCTTTCTTATATCATTGATTCCTGCCAATGCACGGAGCCTGCAGGGGAGTTTTCTTAATCACGAAGGTGGTCACGTTGAGCCCTGTCACTCAGGGATGCTGTCTGTCGATTTGGGTGAGTCAAGCTTGGTCAAATCTGTTCAGACCTGCAGGCACGACCTCATGTGTCATTGAGTCCTCTTGATCTGCCTCACTCTTGGCAGTAGGATTTCTTTATCAGAATTAATTTGTGCAACACACAAGCGGCCAACACCGAGGACTCGATACGATCATGACGAAGATTTTTGGGGGTCTGAAACACTGAATCTGTGGGAGACAAATGGAATATATTGGAAGATATTGATTTAGTTATTAAACTTTATACATAATATATATATGGTGGCATCCATGTTCACGACTCTGTACAATCCCGTTACATAAGTCGGCATATTGCGTAACTAAATCGCAATGAAATCCTCATGCATTTACGGAAGTCGACGTCCTTTTAAAAATCGTTAAATGTGGGCTTGGCCTAAATCATCGATGACTTGCGCGTACGACTTCGTAAATACGTAATCTCATCTCAACTTGCCCAATGCTGTTGTAATGGTTCATTGCGGAAGTCGTCATGGAGTCGTTATCTGCAACTAAAGGAGATTCATCACCAAACCCAGCCTTGACTACAGTCGCGGACTGAAACTGCAAAGGTGTGACCCAGGCTTTACTTGAAAACTACTTGTCACATTTGAACAGCCCTATAGAAATGCGTCAGACACCTTATGAATATTACATTTAACATAACCATTTAAGAATATTTCTCGAATCATTATCCAAAAACTGTGAAGAAATTGAGAAGTAGTTGCTTGTTACCATTATCCACTTGCTGGTACTTTGCCCCCTTTAAGAATATGACGTGAAGTGTTGGCATTTTTCATTATTTTTCTTTATCCTCCTCCACTTACTCAGCATCTTTTTGGTTTCCCTTCTTTCTTCTGCCTGTCCTCCATTTGACTGAACAGCCTGTAAATGCATGGAAGGATTTTTATTTATGTTGACCTTTTTATCCCTTTCTTTCATCTATGGTTTTCATTCCTCCAATCCACCTTACGTTGCGTAAGTAACAATAATTCATTTCAATAGCTTCCGTTATATTTAAATTAATATTTATCACAGTGTATAAATATATATATATATATATATATATATATATATATATATATATATATA
>NC_061100.1:43780837-43800837 GCF_015104395.2 Macrobrachium nipponense
CTAAAACTTAAATAAAAAGGAGAGCAGTATTAAATAATCTGGTAGACATTATTCTTCTCCCATCTGACCAACATGGCCTTTTTTCAGGTGAGGTCTACGGCATTTACGCTGATCAGTCCAACAACTGATAAGCGTCATCCTAGAGACAGGCAGCGAAGTTGTCACGGGTACTTGGCTTTGCTAGTAATGCTTTCGATAAGATCCCCACTTCACGCTAAGCAATAAGCTCTCATGAAAAGCAGAGAGGGGAACGGGAAGGAACCTGGCTACATCATTTTTTTTGAGAGTTACTGGAACTCTATCCAAACCAGTGTGTCTTGCGTTGTAGTATGAGCAGCAGTCATACCTCGGTCATGTTCTCTCTTTATCAGCGCCATTGTGTGAGTGTTATCAACCTGCAAGCATCATTACCTCTCTCTCTCTCTCTCTCTCTCTCTCTCTCTCTCTCTCTCTCTCTCTCTCTCTCTCTCTCGCTGTTATTCTGTTTGTAGGAATGCGCAAAAAGATGGGTAGAAGTTTACAGAAAAGCCACGAAAATTTTGGCATGCTAAATAGCAGCAAGTGAGTGGATTTTGGAGAGACAGAAATGTAACTTTTGTAGAGAAGGGCTCTTTTGAGGATTGCTCAGCCATATTTCAAATGGGATTGGTGAAGAGTGCTCGGTCCAGGCCGAGCTAAATACTGTAGAGTATGTCTATGAGGAAAAATTTGAACCCATGTATCTTGGTAAGAATTCATGAAATTTAGCCTATTATCTTGACCGAGACTGGAACGTCATGACGATCAATCACCACATCTAAGACCCTGGAGGCAACTTTTCCAATGAGTTAACATGGTTAATACGTATTGATAGAAACACACGCAAGCGTCGTAAACCATCGGCTTGAAACCTAATAACAATTTCGAAGAGAGATCAATACCTTGCACACATTGATAGTGTGGTCTCCTCACCTGGCTAGCTTCAGCTAGATAGGACCACTTGAGGAATTACTATGTAACTTCGCAAAACAATTGGAGGTTTCATGGCCTGACCTATGATTCTAGACTGAAACCGTTGGAACTAAAGACCATGCTGCATGGGCATGAACAATGGCAGGTATCGCACATTTACAAAATGAGTGAGGATTTGGTACCAGTTTTTACACAGACGTATTAAAACATTAGACCATTGGTCTTCAGTTCCATAACAATCTTCTAACTGTGGTTAGGTACTCTTAATACTAACCTGCTATACATCATATTAGTCAAGAATGCCTATGCCTCATCACTTGCACTTATGGTAACTAATCTGTGGAAATGTCTCCCTTCCTTGCCTATCGGCCATTGCTAATTTAGAGGGACATGTATTTACAAATAGTTACATAATTTATGGGATATCCAGTTGGGTTAGTCAAGATGCAATGCTCTGGATGTGATGGCCATTTCAGCGACTCCATTTGAAGGGTTAGTTCTAATTTGCAACTTAACGTGAGTAATTTCTGAATGTGCAGACGGGGAGACTTGAATAAGGTACTTATCCTTCACCCCACCTATCTACAGCTAAATATATATATATATATATATATATATATATATATATATATATATATATATATATATATAGAGAGAGAGAGAGAGAGAGAGAGAGAGAGAGATGAGAGAGAGAGAGAGAGAGAGAGAGAGAGTCAATAACTCCATTGCACACCTTTGAAACGGTCACCCAACCAGAGTAGGTGCTGTAGCTGAATGAAGCAGCACTCTGCTTATACATGCCAGGTGCGTGGATTGCTCCTTATCTACCGCCCACAAGTCCACCCAGTTGTAAATGGTTAGCAGCATCTGCTGGGGTCAAGAAATGGGGCGTATGGCTAGCAACCTTATACCTACACAGGACGGTGTAAAGAAATTTAGCTGTAGATAGGTGGGGTGAAGGATAAATATTATAATAATATATATAATATATATATATATATATATATATATATTTAATATATATATATCTATATATGTATATACATATATATATATATATATATATATATATTATATATACATATAATATATATATATATATATATATATATATATATTTTATGGGACAATACTGCTAACCCCATCTGCTTTTTCATTATGCACAAGATACCTAATTCCTGTTAGGTTGACAAGGGCGCGGAACGTGCCTAAATCATTCTGCCTCTATCAGGAATCGAACCCGAATCTGACTATATGAGCTGTGTGGGTGTTAAAGAGAGAGAGAGAGAGAGAGAGAGAGAGAGAGAGAGAGAGAGAGCGGTGGGGAGAGGGTGGAAGTTTGCTTTGAGGATTTGGATCCTTTTAAGCCAGTTAGTTTCCAGGATTTGAAGTTTTATTTATTCCTCTTCCCACGCGCGCTCCCGTGTCTGCGCGCGTGGGAGGTGATTTTGCATGTGGATATCCCGCTTCCAAAATTGCCTCGCATGCGTTTGCATATTTTTCTCCGTTGTTACATGAATGCGGCTGTTTGATTATGGAGTGGGGATCCGGTGGTGTTTTGTCGGGAGGGACGGGGACGGGGACGGGGACGGGGCGGGTGGCTGTCCTGAGTTTGTTTGACCTTATCGATGGTTTCGGTCTAGGGAGGGCGACGCTCGATGGAACTCGAATCTCCATTGTGATGTCACAGATAATAAATGAGGTTTTTTTCTTCTCTTCCTCGCTATTTTTCCCCCCTTTTCTGGGAGGAGGAATATTTGGAAGAGACGGTGCAGAGCGTAGGCGGTGTGGGAGGAGACCAACGTTCTTTTCTTTACTCTCCCCTTAACTTATGCGTGTGTGCGCGTGTGTGTGTCAGGTTACCTCACCCACACGTCAAAGTCGTGACTTGGGTGCACACACACATGCACACACACACAATTCCATCTCCTCGTGTTGGTCCCAAAGCTGTCGTTGGCTTATTCTCTCTCTCTCTCTCTCTCTCTCTCACTTGTCGTCTACGTTTTGCGAAGCATCAATTTTTTTTTCTATTTCCGTAACGGATTCACAATAACTTAGCAGAACAGTGTATATTCTTGCTTTACAGAAAAAGTCTGAAGATTTTATCCGTCTGGAGGGAGATGCGCTATTTGAAAGTGAAGTCCGGAAGGAATTCGGCTATTCAGTTTTTTTTCTTCTTTTGTGATAAATAGTCCATATGCCTGATAGACGGTGACTGAGTGTTATGTTGATTGATGTGTTGGTATGTGATGAATGGGCGCCCCGATTGTTGTACTGGTGTACTTGAGATTTTGGCTCGCAAATAGGGACGATTGAATGGCGCACTGAATATGGAGTGAGTTTACAGCGAGATTTGGGACATTTGAGTGTGATCAGACATTGCCTGCATACCATATTCATCTGCCAAGAGTTTGGGTACATCGATATTGGTTGAAAGGATTTGGATATTAGTTTTACGAAGGAATGGTGGAATAGATGCCTCTATTGAAGCTTTATTTAAATTAGTTATATATGCAGTATTTTATGATTTACGTCCACGGAATATCGTGTTAAAGTTTAGAGGCATAGTCTAGTCATACAGTAAAAGTCTTGACTTCATCATACTTCAGTGCATGACGTTCGATATAAGTGGTGGTGAAATTGCTAACCAAGTGTTTCATTCTTTTCCATAGAAAGCTGTTTAGTAATAGTTTAGTGTGTTGTACAGGAACTCTAATCAATGTTGATATTTTTATAGAATTTGGTTTGCATGAAACTGACACTTTAGTGGTTTGAGTTGTCTCCTTGTGTTCAAAAGGCTGAAGAGCATAAGAACGCCTCTCTCTCGATGTTCGTCTTGATTTGTTTTAGGTTTTAGGAGTCTCTTTACATCTTGATTCACTGGTGTACCAAGTAGCTTTTTAAACGCGTTCTGCTAAATGTCTCGTACAAGTTTATGAAATTATGAGTAGCATTTTCTAGGACGGTATGTTTGGATTGATAAATATTACGTTTCCAGATGATGATAATATGAATACAAGTATGTTTTGGTCACTCGGTTTTCAGAATGTATTAGTGATACTGATTTGTGGATGGATGTGGCTCTGATTGCTGTACTGTTTCAGTAAGGATCCCTCTACTCTTTCCTCTTCGGTGAAGTGGCTCTTGTTAAAAGAAGAAAGAAAATTGTGCAGCAGATATGACTGGGTAAATGCCTTTTTTTTTTTTTTTCTTTTTCACGAGATGAATAAACGTTTTAAGGCGATGTTCTTCCGAAAAACCAGATTTTCAGTCATGTGATCTTGATTGTGGTTGTGAACATGTCATTGAAATGACAGCTTTTGAGGAGACTTTTGGTGCGTTTATTCGTTTTCTGTGAAAAAAAAACTGTTAGATGGTTATGTGTCTGTCCTTTCGCACTTTTTCTGTTCGCCCTGAAATCTTAAAAACTACTGAATATAGAGGACTACAAATAGGTATGCTGATCATCAACGCTGCTATCGTTAAACATGCCAAGTAACAGCCCTATAGCCTCAGTAGCTTTTAATTTATTTAAGATTAAAGTTAGCCATATTTGTGCGTATGGCACCGCTATTGGTATCAACAACAGAGGTCACCAAGGGTCCATGGCTGAAAGTTTCATACAACATTATACGCTGTACAGAAAACTCTAGTGTTTCTTCGGCGCATTTTTTACTTATTTTTAATTATTATTTATTTTACTTATTTTTAATTATTGTTTATTTCATGTATTTGACAGTTCCTCGCTAAGGGTGCCATGGTGTAGTTATCTATTTTACGTTGTGAGTTTACTTTCTAACTGCAGTATTTCAACTTTGGAAAGGTTCGAGGTTGTTATTGATTTATGTATCCTTTTTTATTTTTTATTTTATTTATTTTAAAAAATTCTTTTTTTAGGAGGCCAGCTGCTTCAGCCTTCCATTGAAAAGCTGAGTGACCAGCTAAATTTCCAGGTAAGTTAAACTTCAAAGTAAAGGGGGGAAAGGGAAAATGATGCTGATGGTGACGGTGATATTTGTTCACGCACAGAGGGACTGTAACGAGATTGAGTCGCAGTATGCGGAGACACGGCACCAATTTTTAATTCTTATATTTGTGGAGATGAAGATTGAAAGTCAGTTTTAGGTCCATTGATTTCATGGCAACCCAGTGTCTGTGTAATGTATTTTACCATTCACTAGTGGTTTTGACTCTTAACAACTTCCACGCACACTAATGAATATTGTGTTTGATTTCAAACGTCATCGTCATAATAATAAAATAAAAGAAAAAAAAATACTAGAAAGCAAATTCCCCATCTTTTAACAACAGATGCCTTTACCATTAATTTCTACAAACTGTTGTATTGCACTAAATAACCACCCAAATAAACAAACTTATAGGAAGAGTCCTCTTGAGGAATAATAATAATAATAATATATTATTATTATTATTATTATTATTATTATTATTATTATTATTATTATTATTATTATTATTATTCCTCAAGAGGACTGTTCCTGTAAGTTTGTTTATTTGGGTGGTTATTTAGTGCAATACAACAGAGTTTGTAGAAATTAATGGTAAAGGCATCTGTTGTTAAAAGATTGGGAATTCATCTTTGTAGTTTTATTATTATTTTTTTTTTTGGGGGGAGGGGGGGAACCAGATGGGGCCACGATGCCTCGGTACTGTGGGAAGCGAACCATATACTTCGATGCAGTTGGGTAGCTATATAGTGTGATAGGGGTTTATATAGGTCTGTATATTTTTTTGCCTCGGCATTATACTACAGCGTCCCCTAAAGGGTCGTGGCTCTAGAGAAACAGCAACTCTGTAATTACTACATTCATGAATACATGAATTGTGGATGAGCTCTGTGTCCAGATAACATCCATAACATTAACTGCTTCATACATCTAGTACAGTGGAGGTTAAGCAGCTGCTATGTTAACACACACACATGTACATACATACATATTACACACATATACATGTATATTACACACATACTTATAAAAATATATATATACATATATAATATATATATATATATTTATATGTATATAATATATATATATATATATATATATATATATACACGTATATTGTATATATGTTGATATATATTTATATGTAATAATATATATATATATATATATATATATCACACACATTATATATATATATATATATATATATATATATATATATATATATATATATATATATAAAAGAGTGTGTGTGTGTGTGTGTGTAATATATATAGTATATATAATGTAAGTAAATTCTGTTAAATCAGGATACGTCTCGAGTATAAAAGGCCCATTAAAGCTGAGGACTAATTTTGGTGGACATACTTCCACCCTTATCAAGTAGTGAATGACAGAAGGAGTTTCATTAGTGAAATATATAATGGGAGGTGGGAGATATGCCCTTAGGTGATGCCTGGGTCGGTGCTAAGAGAGAGAGAGAGAGAGAGAGAGAGAGAGAGAGAGAGAGAGAGAGAGAGAGAGAGAGATTTGGTAATTGGATGCATGATAAGAAACTCCTTTTGATTGGGTGAAATACTGGAGGAGAGAGAAGAGGAGTGTCGCTGGCTAAAGTGCAAGAAACGCGCCACGAAGGCAATGGCGGCGGCAGAAGGTGGCGTCCCGCGGGCCTGTTCACTTCCTCACCGGAAGTCGCTCCTTGGGATAGCCGGAACTCCTCCCTTAACAGGCATCATTGCTTCCTTCCTCCTTTCTTCTTCTTCTTCTTCTTCTTCCCCCCCTCGCCTTCCTTTCCCAACTTCCTTTTCAGACAACCATCCATCTGTGGCTCTCTCTCTCTCTCTCTCTCTCTCTCTCTCTCTCTCTCTCTCTCTCTCTCTCTCTAAAGGCCAACAGCCGGTTGAGTATCTTGTAAATATAGTTCCCCGAATATTTTCATTATATATAAACCTAATTTTTATAGGATAGGCTTGTGTGAGAGAGCCAATTAACCTTTATGTTCTTTTGTTCCCGTCGCCAATTCATGACGCTGTCGTGAAATTGAAATAGATATCACTCGTAAAACTTGACCTGTTTTTTAAATTTTATTTTGTTTTATTATTTTTTTTAATTACAAACTGGTGTCATTTTCGTCAAATCGATAGGTGTGGTTGGTGCTTTTCCGGAAGCTGCCTTGGTAAAGGAATCTGTTGTGTTGAGTCAGAGGTTTAATTGGGATATCGTAAATAATGGACACTGTTTTGTGCGCTTTGATTTTTTTATTTTTTTTCCCTCTGTTTACTAGGTCTATGACGAAGAACTTTTGACTGCTGACAGACATTTTATGGATGTTGATGAGCGTTGTTTCAGTCGGTTGCTTCAGTCTGTTGTTTGTGGTTTGACGAATTCGGTGGATAGCCTTTTATTTTTATGTTTTCTTTAAAGGAAAACTATTGAGATGGCTATTTGTCTGTCCGCCCTCACAGCTTAAAAGCTGCTGAGGCCAGAGGGTTGCAAACTGGTATGTTCATCATCCACCCTCCACTCATAAAACATACCACATTGCAGCCCACTGGCCTAAGTAGTTTTTATTTAATTAAGGTTAAAGGTAGCCGTGATCGTGCATCTGGCACCGCTTTAGATGCCAACAATAGGGGCCACCACCGGGCCGTGGCTGAAATTTTCATGGGCCGCGGCTGAGAGTTTCTTACAGTATTATTATGCGCTGTACAGAAAACTCGATTGCGGGAAGAAACTTCGGCGCGTTTTTTACTTGGTTGTGTTATATAGATCCGTTACGTTTGTGACGGATTGGGAACTGCGCATGCCACCTTATTCTGATTTATTTTGTATAATTTATGTGCATATATGTGATTTATTGTTTTGAGTTTTTATGCCGAATTAGTATCCTTCACTGATTGGTATTCACGCTAAAAGACAGGTGCCGCCAGGACACTTAATGCCTCAATCTTCTTGATTTTATTAGTAAACAGATGTAAAGTTTTCGATACACAGTGTATGAGAAAGTGATCGGAAAATAAGAATAAATCGTGGTGGATTGAGATGAGTTACATTATGATGACGATAGTATCTGCGATTCGAATCAATTTTTCTTGTTATGGGGGAAGGTTTGTGTATAGTTAGTGCAGGCTGGTAGGTTGAGTGATTTCTTTAATTAACTGAGAACATTTTGGGTTGTTTAGTTAATTGTGATTAGCCTCCAATCTGATCGATAATTTTCCTTTGCATATTTTTGAAAGAGTAAGTAAAAAGCGGGGAATCCTCTTGAGAAGGATTCTGTTAAGTTTTCAGTCGAGTATCTTCCCCACTTGGTTGACGATCAACCAACTGATTGGTAAAAATTATCACAATAGAAATCAACTTATTCACGTGTGCCCGCTTGTTTTTCGCTTAAGAGACGTGGAATCGCTCACGATATGAGTAAATGGTGGTAATGTACTATTAATTCAAAGAAAACTCATTATCACATGAGTCAATATAATGGGAAAGTAAATTCACAGTAGTATGAGTGTTTGATTGTGTTGTTTAAAATATACACAGCAGAAAGCTTTCGATGACCTGCACGGTCCTCCTTTTCAATCCGACTAGAATTACAAAATGAGGCTACACGAAAAGTTTGTTTTTACTTTTTTACAAATAGGTTGTTGTTTGAAGAGGGTAGTTGGCTCTTCAATTTATCCCTTCATTCTCTAGCGGCAAAACATGAAGAGCGAGCGCCTCAGTGGCGTGGTTGGTATGGTCTTGGCCTGCCACCTCGATGGCCGCGAGTCCGATTCTCGGGCATTCCACTGAGGGGTCAGAGATGTATATTTCTGGCGATAGAAGTTCACTCGCGACGTGGTTCGGAAGTCACGTAAAGCCGTTGGTTCCGTTGCTGATAACCACTGGTTCCATGCAACGAAAAAACACCATTCAAACAAGTAAACAAACAATAACATGAAGAGCCAACTACCCTTCTTCAAACGACAACTTATTTGTAAGCAAGTCAAAAACAAAGTTTTTATGTAACCACTTTTTGTAATTCTAGTCAGATTGACAAAGAGGACCGTGCAGGTCATTTAAAGCTTTCTGTTTTATATATTTTAAATAACACAATAAAACAGTCATACTACTATCGATTTACTTCTCATATTATTGATTATTATTATGATGTCATTGACGAGAGAGTAGCGACTCGAATGCTGGGAAGTGCTGGGAATGGGTCATCGGTTCTTTTAAGGAAAGTTTTTTTTTATGCATTCAGCGTCGTCGCGTCGGCGTTCCTTCTGAAGAAAATATGACCGAGAGACATTTCCGGCGGAGGTCCATCTGTGAGGAGGCACCTCAGCGACGTCGATTGAGGGCGGAAATGGGCGCCCATGACAATTATTACGCCCGCCTTCGGTCTGGCTCGGGTTGAGAGCCTAGTGAGAAATGGAGATTGTCAAGCCTGCGTGTCAATGAGTTATTGTTCTCAGTGAATAAGCTTTCCATGTATACCTCTTGTTCTCAAGGGTTCTGTGGGTGAGTTCGTTCTTTGTGCCTTCTCATTTTGAGTAGAGATGCTGTCATGTGTAACTTGTGTGGTACGAATGTTTAGCTGTACATCATCCGAGGTGCATTGAATGGCAAACCAACCTGAATTGTGGCCGAGGTTAGAAGTGAAGGTACTTGAGTTGGCAGTATAAAGGTGGCATGACAATTACGTTATGCCTTCTACAGCTAGACGTTTGAAATTATTATTATTATTATTATTATTATTATTATTATTATTATTATTATTATTATTATTATTATTATTATTATTATTATTTCGCTGAGAAAAACTATGACCTAAAGAGGGTATTATTCTAAGAAATTTATTATTAATATTATTACTATCGGGCACAATTTTCTGTGTCGAAAATGAAGACAACGGTTGCCATTATTACTATTATCATTAAAACGTAGTAACTTGGAAAGAGTAAATCTATAAGTGTGAAGAGAAAAAAACACAAGAGGACAAAAGTTTATTAATAACAAATCTGCCCTCGAGGAAAGTAATAGTAGATTTGAAAAGAGAGCAAAGATAGACAGTCTTATTCAAAATAATCGAATAAATAGAAATAAAAACTGTGTTATGCAACAAGGCAGCATACTCATGGCTGCAATTCCCAGGCATTCTACAAGGCATAGAATAAGGCCACTGTGCACGTCGCAGCTACTAAAGCAAACATGCGCCAAAGTTTCTTCAGCGCAGTCAAGATTTCTGTACTGTGTATAATGCTGTATGAAACTCTCAGCCAAGGCCCATGAGATGTTCAGCCACGGGCCATAAATCTTTCACCAGCGGCCGGGTGGTAGCCTGTGTTTTTGGCACCTGTACAGTGCCAGACGCACGATCGTGACTAACTTTAACCTGAAATGAAATAAAAACTACTGAGGCTAGAGTGCTGCAGTCTGGTATGTTTGATGATTGAAAGGTGGATGATCAACATACCAATTTGCAGTCATGTATCTTCAGTAGTTTTTAAGATCTGAGGGCGAACTGAAAAAGTGCAGACGGACAGACAGACAAATAGCCATCTCAAGGATTATAGCTTCTTCTGAGACAGAATTTCGTCTTCAAGTGCCCTCAAATTTTGAGATTACAATCTGTAGAAACACAAAGACAGAAGATGAAACTTCTACTTGAGTTTATCGTATTGCACAGATATATACATCACACACACACACACACACACACACACACACACACACACATATATATATATATATATATATATATATATATATATATATATATATATATATGTAAGTGTAATGTATATATCTAGATACTTTACCTTATTCTCTTTGGGAAAGTAAATCCATAAATTAAAATCTTGCCTTGTATTTATATTATAAACAATAGTTTAATGAATCATATATACCATTTGCAAAACTAGCTAAAAATAGGTAACCAAAAGCATTTCTATTGTGATTACCCAGAACCTATTAGGTCTATTCACATAATAAATATATTCTCTATATCAAGCCAGAATAAGCATCCAAACTTCCCCATGCCATCACACTTTCAACTGCAAACACTGAATCCGGGCAGGAAATATATAATGAAGCTCCCACGAGTCCAGGTGGGAGCTGGGTGCATGTTACATACAATAACGAGCTTGAGTTCGAATCCCACTGGGAAGGTGAGAGATTCCTAGTGAGCTCCCATTTCAGATTCAGTGCTTACAGAAGTAAGCTCATCCAAAATATGATGATGAAATCGAGAGGCTAAGAGGCCAATGAAATTGATATAATTATTAATGAGTTCAATGCATAAATATCAACTGACATCTTACCACCAAGGTCTCTAATTACGCCAAATTTCGTTATAAGAGAGCTCATGAAATTCTGAGTAGCTCACATATCAGAGGCCTCATTGGTATTGAGAGCTGAGCAGGAACGCAGGACCTCCTGTATACCCATATTATATTTGGGCACTGTAAAAATTACTGAAAACAACAGATATTCGTGCCTAATTTATAGTTTTTGATGACGTTAAAGTCCAAGTTTAACCCCAATAGGAAGGGGGTAACATGGAAAAATAAAAAAAAAGTGACAGATATCTGTTTTCGACATTGTCGAGATGAATAGTGACATTCCCGAAGCCCTTTAAGTCCAAGTTCAGCCCCAATGGGAAGGGGGTGTGAAATGGGTTGATGAGGTTGTGACGTGTAAAAATAACCAAAAAATACAGATATTAATGTCAGTCCATAGTTTTTGAGGTCACAGAGATGAATAATGACACTCGGTGCTCATTAAGTCCAAGTTCAGCCCTGATAGGAAGGGGGCCATGAGAAGAAGGGGTGGGAAGGTGGTGACATTTAAAAATAACTGAGCACTACAGATATCAGAGTCTAATGCATAGTTTTCGAGGTCACTGGGATGAATAGAGGCATTCCCAATGCCTTTCAAGTACAAGTTGAGCCCTGATAGGAAGGGGGGGGGGGGGGCGCCGAGAAGTGGTGAAATGCACATTGTCAAAAATGCTGGGTAGCGTAACTGAAACAACTATCTTAACAAGAATGAGAGAGAGAGAGAGTTTATTGTTTTTCATTCAGAGATTACCCGGGCAGTGCCGGGTTGGTCAGCTAGTATATATTATATATATAATTACTGTATACATACCCTGACATCATTGTAGATTCACCATTTTAGTCAATAAGATTATGAGATTTTCATGAATTGGGATGTTATTATTATTATTATTATTATTATTATTATTATTATTATTATTATTATTATTATTATTATTATTATTAAGAAGATGAAGCCAATTCATATGGACCAAACTCACAGGGGCCATTGACTTGAAATTCAAGCTTCGTATGAAATTTGTGTTCATTCGCAAGGAATAACAGAATATCATGGGAAGCACAGAGAGAGGAGATTAGTAGAAAAACAGAAAAATTAACATACTGGGAAATAAATAGATAAAAATGTAAGTCAATTATTAAAGTGCAAGGGGGAATTGTATTAGGGTAGTCATGTATTGCATCTTACCTTGAACTTGTGAGGTTTCAGTTGCGCATCCTCGGAAAGGCTGTTCCAGCCGTCAACGGTGTGAGGAATAAGGGACCTCTGGAACTGAGAAGTTCGACAGCACTGAGGCACATTTACTCCATATTGGTGCTGCTGTTCAGCGAACTGGTTGCTCTCGGCAGGGAATGAATGATTATTTGTGAAATGTGGAAAATTGGGAATGTCTTTGACTAGTGTACCATACATCGCCCTTAACATATATATATATATATATATATAATATATATATATATATATATATATATATATATATATATATATATATATTGCTTAAAAAATCACAGTAGATGCACGTGACTTCATTAATTAAGCGAATACCACAGGAAAATGATAGTCAGAAATCCAAGTGCTTTTGTCTTTACTAAGACATTGTCAAGGAGCGAATGACAATGTCTTAGGATTTCGGACTATCATTTTCCTGTGATATTCGCTATATATATATATATATATATATATATATATATATATATATATATATATACACACACACACTATATTTTGAAGTATATTAATATACATATGTGTATGACCGTCATAATTCTTTTTCCCCTGTGGTCCTTTTCTTCCAACCGCCGATTTCCGGCCGCACCTGTCTTTGCGAACGTTTTGGAATTCGAGTGGACCTTTCTGAAGTGTTTTTGTTTGCTTTTTCATTTCCCAGGTCGTAATACATATTACAACCCTAGCTTATCATAACCAAGGAGGCAAGATTGCACATACCTTATTTGTTGTGTACGCAGAAGCAAAGTTGTGAAACGAAAGGAAACCCATGGTGTTATCGATACGGGTTATGGTAAAATGAAAGGGTTTTGACGTATAGGGATTGAGTTGTGGCTTCGTGTGTGAATAGAAAGTGAGTCCGGGAGTGGAGTATGAAGAGATGATTCAGAGCAGGAAAGCCGCGGTCAGCAGATTTCTGGCAAAGTCGACTTGTGAATGGGGAGATTTATGTCGTCAACTATAACAGTTGCGACAGTAGAAAGGGAGGAGGTGGTACCAGTTTAGCTGCTGAAATCAGTTGCCGGAGAAACGTGTAAAGTTAATGTGTGTGTATATATATAATATATATATACACATTATATATTTATGTATGTATGTATGTATATATATTTTTATGAGAATTTGCTTATTTCTCACTTGACATTTTTTGTACAAGTAGGTACTAAGTCGCAAATAACCAATTAATAAGGAGTTAACTTCACCCTGGGAGTAACTTCACCCGAGGGAAATTATTTATGATGATGAGCGCCTCTACTACCCTTATCAAAGTCAAACCTATGTCGATGACAGCCGTTATCCATTCAACTATCTAGAAAGATAAGAAGTACTATTTTCGAGTCTACTGTCTACATATTATTGTCAAGTTGAAGCTCGACACGTGAAATGGAAATTTACCTTATCTACATTATGGTGGTATTGCTGTGCTTGTAACACGCGGCTGTACATTAATGATACTTCGCATTAATTTCAGGAAGACGAGACGTAGTTGTGTTAATTTTGAACAATCAAAACATAATTGTCGGTGAGGAAAGATGACTGCCCCCGATTCCTTCAGTGTATTCCTTCAGTGTGAGCAACATTGATGTCAGTATTACCATCATCATTGTGTTATGGGAATCGTTACACGAAAGTTACGTCTTCACTCCGAAGTGAATCTTGATCAACGTTCAGTTAGGAGGTCTGCTGCTATTCCGCGTCATCTGCTATGGAGTGAATGGCAGTTATAGTTTGTAGGAGTGGTCTTGTTACTTCTCGTGTATTACTCATACGTACTGACTCATAGTACGTAGGAACATCCATCGTATTATATATACGTATGCATTATATATAGCCTCATGTACCCTTAATTATGGATTCATTTAGTGTTTAACTATCGTGGTATGCATCAATGTTTATTAGAAGGTTTTAATTGAAATGGCTCCTGTTACTCTTCCTACCATATATCATATATATATATATATATATATATATATATATATATATATATATATATATGTGTGTGTGTGTGTGTGTGTGTGTGTGTGTGTATATATGTGTATATGTATATTGTATATATATATATATATATATATATATATATATATATAAAATGTATTGTATCTATGTATGTGATGGTGGATGTGTACAAATTACATATATATATACTATATATATATATTATATATATATATATATATATAGATATATATTATATATATACTGTGAATCAGAGAATTTAGGTAATCAAATGCTCAAACTGGTGACCAACAAGAAATTGCAGGCTCCGTCGGCGCATTCTTCTCTTAAACCTGCATGGGGCTGGTCGTGCGGTAGTGACATCTTGAAATATTGGCCGAAAAACGCCCAGAGACTTTATTTGCTTCGCCATTGCATAGTCGTTGAACCTCGTGGGGGAATACAACCTTCAGATTTATCCTCTCACGTTATTTCAGTTGTTTTTGTCTTGGATGCTGAGACGCTTTCGTTTGAATCAGAGAAATCCATTTAGTTTGTCTGATATGACGAGGAAGTATTTTTTTTTTTTTTTAACATATATAATTATACCACGTTGGACTGCGTCTTCGCTAATTTACGAGTTCGTGACTGGTAATGCACACTCACTTTTGCCTACATCTCAGGATATTTTACAGTTAGATATTTAAAAAAATTTCTTAGCTAGGAATACAGTCTAAATTTTAAGTAAGTTCTAAAAAATAGCACCATTAACCTCCAGTGAATTATGTGTATCCATTTTATATATATGTGTGTGTGTGTGTGTATTTATTCTTCACGCTTTCCAGTCTTTTTGCGCATCTGTGTTCCACCTGTTGATTTGAATGTAGATGAAACTTTTATCACAGATAAAACTTCTCAAAATTGAAAGATTTAAAGTACCATAATAATATATATCAAATTTGAAACGATTCGGCTCATACTTTATTTCGTTCGCTTTTGTTTAGGCAGTAGCTATTGTTTAATGTTTGTAATGCACTTTTACTCGAAAATTTTCCAAATCTGGTGACAGTATTTTGGCCGTTTTACTATTGGAAGACTCGTTACGTCCCACATCTACTAGTTAAGTTGACTTCGTCCTTTTATATACCCATGTACTTCAGGCAATTCATGTCATTTTTATTCCTTAGTAAGGCGTGAAAGAAGTATCGTTTATTATCATATTGTTTCTTTCGGTGTTCGTCTCTAGTCCACCCAAAAACCCCAACGTCACGTCATGCCTGACGAAGAAGAAGGGACTGCCTGCATGGCGTAGCCGCAGTATGTATGAATAGTATTTCCGTCCTCGCCGCCTGCGACGACCTCGGGACCCTTTTCTCCGAATTTGCGAAGGGGTTAAGGGATGGGTTTTGTTAAGACTCCGAACCACTTGTTCCACCCCAGGGGAAGGGTGTTCGTGTGGGATGGGCAAATTCTCCACTTCCTCATAGTCTGTGATAGGAAATTTCAGAACTACTAGGGGACCTTTAATCACTTTTCCGTTGGGCTAGGCTTTTACGGGGAGAAAGCTACTATATATATATATATATATATATATATATATATATATATATATATATATATATATATATATATATATATATTATCACGTCTGTGGATTGGTTGTTATTGAAGCATTTTCTTTCATTTGTTCTCATGCAACAACTAGGAGGTAGAATGTTTATTTGCTATAATTATTATTATTATATTATTATTATTATTATTATTATTATTATTATTATTATTATTATTATTATTATTATTATTATTAGATTATCAGAAGAAGAAAACTCAAAGAAGTTTTTGTTTGGTTCATTATTATTATTATTATTATTATTATTTTTTTTTTTTTTTTTTTTGCTCTATCACAGTCCTCCAATTCGACTGGGTGGTATTTATAGTGTGGGGCTCCGGGTTGCATCCTGCCTCCTTAGGAGTCCATCACTTTTCTTACTATTATTAATTATTTTATTATTATTATATTATTTAATTATTATTATTATTATTCATTATAATTTCACAAGTATTTTATAACTTAACACCCCCCCCCCCCCCATGCAACAAACCTTCAAAATAGTCATTCCGTCGACCCAGGACCGCATTCAATGCAGACACCATCTCTTCATGTTCATCTTTTATTCTGCTGAGGTATATTTCTTATTTCATTAACCTTATCTGTGTGTTTTGATTCCCTGTATAAAAGTGTTTACGATCGTTAGGTTTCCTGTTCACATTCTCTCTTCTATTTTTATTCTTGCCTTCATTGTCGTCTTCACTTGGTTCTTGTGGACGGGATCTGTTCTCATGTATACCTACACATGATCTTTTTGTTCTGCACCTGTACCTCAAATAAAACTTTAATATATATATACATAATATATATATATATATATATATATATATATATCTATATTATATATATATATATATATATTATATATAATATATATATATGTATACATATGAATTTTTATCACATCACCGCGATTCATATACATACATCGAGTTACAGATGTCCTTTAATATTCAATTCGCTCTACCCCGGAATAATATATTTTCACATATGTTAACCGAAGGAGAATTTTTTTTAGTTGATGATAATTTCGTCCTCTCATGGCATTTGTAGCTATATATATATATATATATATATATATATATATATATATATATATATATGCGTGTGTGTGTGTGTGTGTTTTGTCACAATACTATGTATACGTTTAGTGAGTGGTAATGACGTAGCACATGCAACAGTGGCTACATACCTTTTAATCTGCTTTTATGACATAATTGTTTTGATAAGGAATCTTACGAAATTACTCTCCTCCTTACGTGTCTGTTAACTTGTTTGTAATCTCTCTCTCTCTCTCTCTCTCTCTCTCTCTCTCTCTCTCTCTCTCTCTCTCTCTCTCTCTCTCCATGAAAGTAGTTTGGCTTATCTTGCGATTGTCTTGTGAATCATCATAGTGCTGGGACCTATTTAGGTCAAACGTGAAAGGTGAAGGGGAAAAGGTTGAATGCATAAAGGCGGTTCTATCGGATCTTTCTTGGCCGCTTTTGGCGCGGGAAGACACAAACATATTTTTTTTTTCTTTTTAAGCGTAAATTTCTTTACTTCCTTTGCAGGCTACGTGGTGATCATGGTGCGGCAGTTTTTTTTTCTTTTTTTTTTTTTTAAAGTCAGTTGGGAATCTGCATCTAAACGGGAAATGTATCGTGTTGTAAAAATTCTATTCGGGAATATTTCTAAGTAATACAGTTTCACAAATTAGAGAATGGTGAATGAAAATCCCAGGGTTTGTTATTAGGTTTGCAAGAGATGATGTACGTTGTTGATTTATAGTATTAACTGTTAGCTTTTTCAGTAAACATATGTTTATATACACCGATAATGATGAAAGTGAAGTTTTTGCGTTCTTTACAGGTGGGGACGTCCGGTAACTGTTTGGGTGTAAAATTAGGTCGTAGACCCTAGATTCAGCATTCTCATTGATGTTAAGTTTACTTGTGTATGAATATATTGGTCCACTCATTTATGGGAAGGCACTTGTTTATGGTGTTTTGTCAGATGAAAGAAGAGATGTTTAATTATATGTGGACCTCGTATTTGGATATTGCCTTCAGTGCACATCCTGCGGTACACTGTAGGCATTACTTAAGGTTTTTTGCAGAGTGCCTTCGAGTCCTGGCCGCAACCACTGTCGTTCCTTTTACTCTACCTCCTTTTATATTTGTTTCTTCCATCTTAAGTTCCTCGCTGGACGAGTGGTTTTCGCGCTCGGCTGCCAATCCGGTGGTCCGAAGTTCGATTCCCGGGTCTTCCAACGGGGAATCAGAGGAATTTATTTCTGGTGATAGAAATAAAGCCGTAGGTCCCTTTGCTAGGTGACCAATTGGTTCCTAGCCACGTACAAATATCTAATCCTTCGAGCCAGCCCTAGGAGAGCTGTTCATCAGCTCAATGGTCTGGTAAAACTAAGATATTCTTTTTTTTTCTTCCATCTTACTTTCCACCCTCTCCTAACAGTTGATTCATGGTGCAACTGCGGTGTTTTCCTCCTGTTACACCTTTCAAACCTTTAACTCTCCATTTCCTCTTCAGCGCTGAATGACCTCATAGGTCCCAGTGCTTGGCCCTTGGTCTAAATTTTATATTCAATCTAATGAAATTTTAAGTGGAATTTATGGTGTTTGTGAAGGGACAAAGCGTCTGTTGGTGTATCCATACAAGTTTGCACTCACTGGTGAGAAAGCGTGAAAGCGGGTAATATTGATTACTGAATTTACTCGTTCTAATAGTGATTGAAATAGAGTAAGTTCATGAAGTAAAACAAACTGCGTAAGTTGTAGTTAAAATGATTTGTATTGTTGTGGAAGAATGTAAGTGCTTGGCCGTGAAATGGTTTTACAAGTAAAATATATATATATATATATATATATATATATATATATATATATATATTATATATATATATTTATATATATATACATATATATATGATAGTGATTCTTATAAATAAAAGCCCCAAAGCTATGTAGAAGCTATGGAACCGTAGTGTAGAGCAGTGGTTCCGAAACTTTTTTTGGTCGTTACCCACTTTTCATACAGGATTATTTTTTGTCCAAGGGCGCCACCACCCACCTCCAAGCATAACCCATGTCTGTATAAAAACCATGGTTTCATATACATGTCCTCATATTATGGCCCCCTGCATTCTGCTACATGGCCCCTGTTTGGAAACCACTGGACTATAGATTTAGAATTCCACGTGTGAAACGATTCTTTTGGAATTTAAAAATGAAGTTGAATATTAAAGAAAACATAATAAGTGCGTCGTGTTGTGTGAAGTTTTAAAGGCAGAAAGAGTGGAAAAACCTCACTGAAAAAAAGAGGGAATTTGAGTTAATCAGATTTTGTAGATATTTCCGTTTAAAAGACCTGATTCTCGCAAAAATTAAATTTAAAACTTACTTTAGGGGCAAGATTGAGCTTTGTGCTGTGAATGGGAAAGATACGAATCAGTGTGCTTTTCATTCTAGTCATTTCGTCTTACGTATCCCATAATATATCTTGTAATTGTATGAAGTGGTAGACTCCTTTCCTCTTTGGTGCATTGAAGTTTTACTCCATTTATGTCTAGCTTAAATACTTGTGTAATTTTGTGTAAGTATACTTTATAAGAATATCTATTTATATTCGCATACGAAATATTTCTCGGAAACATTTGCAAACAATTTGTAGTTTTTATCTTGTTCATTTAAGCGGAAAACTTGAGAAAAAAAAAAGCTGGTATTGTAGACTGTTTTCGTTTTAAATCTGGGATGTGTAGTTACTGTACACAAAAACGCTTCTCGCTCTCCAAGTTTATTTTCAATTTCTTGCCCTATTTCCTTACACATCCCTGGAATATCGAAGTCTAATGAAATCCCCTAGTGATATGTGAAATTCAGATCAACCAGAATTGAGATCTGCTCGATAGCTGCCTCTACAATAATGTTCGTAGCAGTCAGCCAGGGTCTTTTTTTTTGAACCGAGCGCCCGATCGATATGTCGTTTCC
>NC_061100.1:43803337-43808337 GCF_015104395.2 Macrobrachium nipponense
TAGGAGGGGTGTTGAGGGGAAGTGGTTCCAGGCTGTGGGAGAGAGAGAGAGAGAGGAGGGTGTCGTTAGTAGTGTTGTTCATAGGACCAACAGACAGACAGACTTCCGCACACCCGACAGCGCAGTTCTGGCTCCCCCTTTCCCTCCGGGTGCGCCCCCCCCCACCCTCGAATCTGTTCGCACCCCGGAAGGTGAATGAATGGAAATGACATCTGTAGTGCTCGTTGTAGGAGTGGATGGGGGGCGGAAGGGGGAGCGGAGTCCCGGTAATCGACACGTCCAATTGATGAGGGATCTATACCTGATGTTCCCCGTAGGGGGTTGGTGCCGTCAGTGCACTTCATGCGATGCACTGTAGGCATTCCTAAAGGTTCTTTGCAGCGTCCCTTCGGCCCCTAGCTGCAACCCCTTTCGTTCCTTTTACTCTGCCTCCATTAAAATCATATTTCTTCCATCTTGCTATGCATCCTCTCCTATCGATTATTTCATAGTTCAACTGCGACGATTGCCTCCTGTTACATCTTTCAAACCTAAATACTTTAAATTTCCTTTCCAGCACTGAATGACCTCAAAGTTCCCAGTGCTTGGCCTTTGGCCTAAACTGTATATTCCATTCCCTTCCAATATCTGATGTTTTATTTAATGCCCACGATTTTTTTTATATATAGTGCAAGGAAATATCACTGGTTTAAGGAGGGTGATAACGGTTTCTCCGTCTTGAAGAGATTTAATTTCTTGCATCAGTACACTTTTTACTTTAATCGATATCTCATTCTCTTTTTGAACCCATATACATCATATATATTTCACATGCATATAATGAGAAAATAATGCATGCTTAAATGAAGAGGCGCGTGCAATTACAGATCGCAGTTCAGGCATAGCCTGAATACTTTAATCATAGTTCTTTTCTTTGCTACTCTACAGGTTCGAATTCTCTTTTGCATCCACGTCGTTGGAGGGGAAACTATTGATTTTGAGTTGTAACTGTTAGTAAGTAAAGTCTATATTTTCGGCATTTATTCTTGCAGATATCAAGCAGTTGTTTATAGGTATGTAATAAAGGAGGCTACAGGTTTCGTATTTGTACAAGCGTTTCTACCTGTAACGATTTTTGAACGTTTTCGCTTTGTAACGGGAAAATCTTGTTTCTTTTGGGGGGTAGAGGGAGGTGTAGGCTACTAGAGTTGCTAAGGAAGCTAGCCTAGTTACGGGTCCCTTTCTGATTGTTAAACTTGAAGAAATCGGTGTGGAATTTGGTGAAAATTGATCTGAATATTAGCTGCCGGACCCTTTGCAAAAGTAATTGACTTGGATGATAGGAAATTGTAGATGGCTTTCAGGTACAAAAATTCTCATGCTTTATGTTAACAGGTATTCTCTTCTAGAAAGTGGTATTTGTCAAGAATATCAGTGCATATATGTTTTTTACCTCAAATTGGAAATTGTTATATATAACATTTTATGCCCCAAGAAGTGTTGAAACAGTAATGAAGCTTATGAATACATTTTCATAAAGTTAGATCTGGCAATACTTGGGTGATTAACTGCCTTAGCGGTTCTATAAGTACTCGAAAGCTTCACACCTTTGTAGAGGCCACTTGGGCTTACTTGTTTCATTCTTTGTTTTTTTATATTTTTGCATAGTATTGTAGCGTCTTTTTGGAGGACCATTTCACAAAGCGAAGCAGCAATAACAGTTAGCTATCATTACTGCCATGTATAAGTATTTATGCGTTTGTGTATAAATGTTTCTGTTGTCTTCGCTGACAAGTCATTTCTCCTGATAGGGGTGGTAACTCATCCTTGAACGTCTGAAGTGAGTGTGAAGCCCTTTGTCAGAAAACGTCGACAGCTTCTGTCACTTCATAAAACCGTGACAGGAGGTTCGTTAGCAATACTCTGACCAACCCCACCCACCTTAGACACTGCTCGACTTGCACTGAAAGAACGAATTTTTTAGCATTCAGTTTCATCACGTTCTTATTTTCAGTTATGTTCATTGCAATTTACGTTAATTCTTCTAGCCAGCTTATGTTCATTGCAATTCACGTTTTCTAGCCAGCTTATGTTCATTGCAATTCACGTTTTCTAGCCAGCTTATGTTCATTGCAATTCACGGTTTCTAGCAGCTTAATGTCATGCATTCACGTCTTAGCGCTATGTTCATTGCAATTACGGTTTCTAAGCAGCTTAATTTGTCATGCTTCCACGTCTAGCCAGCTTATTGGTTCATTGCAATTCACGTTTCTTATCAGCCATGTTCATTAAACATACGTTATTTCTTACAGCTTATTTCTTGCATTTTCTACGTTATTCTTAGACCAGCTTATGTTCATTGCAATTACGGTAGCCAGCGTTATTGTTCATACCATTACGTTACTAGCAGCTTATGTTAGCATTAACGGGTTATCTAGCCAGCTTATGTTCATTGCAATTCACGGTTTCTAGCCAGCTTATGTTCATTACAATTTACGTTTTCTAGCCAGCTTATGTTCATTGCTACGTTATTTCTTTAGCAGCAGATATTGCATCATGTTTACATCACGTTTTCTAGCCAGCTTATTGTTCATGCCAATTACGTTTACGTTTTTCTAGCCAAGCTTTATGTTCATTGCAATCCACGTTTTGTAGCAGCTTATGTTCATTGCAATTCACGTTTTCTAGCCAGCTTATGTTCATTGCAATTCACGTTATCTAGCCAGCTTATGTTCATTGCAATTCACGGTTTCTAGCCAGCTTATGTTCATTACAATTTACGGGTATCATAGCAGCTTATGTTCATTTGCAATTTACCGTTATCTAGACCAGCTTATGTTCATTTGCAATTCACGGTTTCTAGCCAGCTATTGTATCATTACAAGTTTACGTTATCTACCAGCTTATTTCATTGCAATTTACGTTATCTATCCAGCTATGTTCATGTGGCAATTTCACAGGTTTCTAGCCAGCATAGTTCATTACGAATTTAACGTTTCTAGGGCCAGTTACGTTCATGCAATTTCGTTATCTAGCCAGCTTTATGTTCAGTGCCAATTTCACTTTTTCTAGCCAGCTTAGTTGTTCACTTGCCAATCACGGTTTCTAGCCAGCTTATGTTCATTGCAATTCACGGTTTCTAGCCAGCTTATGTTCATTGCAATTCACGGTTCTAGCCAGCTTATGTTCATTGCAATTCACGTTTTCTAGCCAGCTTATGTTCATTGCAAAATTCACGGTTTTCTAGCACTTTATGTTCATTGCAATTCACGGTTTCTAGCCAGCTTATGTTCATTACAATTTACGTTATCTAGCCAGCTTATGTTCATTGCAATTTACGTTATCTAGCCAGCTTATGTTCATTGTTTCAATTTCCACGTTATTTTAATATTTCCAGCTTTATGTTCATTGCAAGTCCACGTTATTTCTAGCCAGCTTATGTTCATTGCATTTCACGTTTACTAGCAGAATTAGGTGCATTACAATTTACGGTTATCTGCCAGGCTTTATGTTCATTGCCAATTCACGGTTTCTAGCCCGCTTATGTTCATTAACATACGTTTATTCTAGCAGATTATGTTCATTTGCAATTTTACGTTATCTAGCAGCTTATTTGTGCATTAACATTACTGTTAATTTCTTTAAGCCACGCTTATGTTACATTACAATTTACCGTTATCTAGCCAGATGATAGTTCCATTACATACTTTAATTTAGTCAGCTTAATGTTCATTACAATTTACGTTATCTAGCCAGCTTATGTTCATTGCAATTTACGCACGTTTTCTAGCCAGCAATGTCCATTGCAGTGTGCGTTTTCTAGCCAGCATATCTCCATTACAGTGCATTTTTCTAGCCAGCATATGTTCTTTGCAGTGCATGTTTTCTTGCCATAATATGTTCATTATAGTGCATATTTTCTACCCAGCAAATGTTTATTGCAGTACATGTTTTCTAGCCAGCATATTTTCGTTGCAGTTTACATGATCTAGCTAACAACTCATCATTATAACCTTTCTTCTTAATATTTCTTACCGAATCTTCATGCTTTTGATGCTTTCATTGTATCCTGTAGGGTAATTAACCTCACTCCTGACAAAATTCACTTTCATCAACTGAGTATTAGCTGACTTGGAGAGCCGACAGCTATCTTCATGGACTTGGCTAACGTACGCTTAGCCAGGATGACCTGAGCCACCATTTGGCGGATTGCACTTTCCAAGGATGGGCGGTGGAGTATTTAGAAACTTTCGGGGTGTGTGTGTATATGTGATATATATATATATATATATATATATATATATATAATATATATATATATATATATTGTGTGTGTGTGTGTATTTGCATGTAGACTTTTGCTCCGTCATGATCTTATGGTTCCTTATAAGGACTGATGTGAACACGCCAGATCTCGCACTTGTAATTTTCTGGGAGAATTTTCAGCTGATCAGTTTTTTTTTCTTTTTTTGCTCAGTTTCATAGTGAGCAAAGTGAGAATCGATTGCAATTGGTCTCGTCTCCGTTTGGCCGTCACCACGAGGGAGAATGCGTGGAGGAGTGTCCTAGCTATTAATACCCAGCATGGAACGTGGGATACGTTGCAATGAATATCCCGGCTTAAGGAGTGCCCGATTTATATTCATTTACGAATGCCTTTGCATTCATTTGTAAGTAGCGCTGGCACAACAGGGTCCTCTTGTTCCTTGAGGAGCTAAACCTGTTTTTTATTTAGTTTTGTTTTCTAGTTTTTTTTCTTCTTCTTCTTTTGCGTTGCCGTGTTCGTTAACTTATTTACATGTGTTGGTACATTTTTTTGTCGTTTTCTTTTTCCCCGCGAGTTTTTAAATAGATGTGCGTTCCAGTTAACGAAGTCTCTGACATGCTTCTCCGGCAGATTAGGTCCCGATCGTGATAAATAGTATTTGTTGTTGAGGGTAAACATTTGGCGTATACCCTGTCGAGTTTCCTTCGTTGTCAGTTTTTTCTCTGCCTAATCGGTGTCAATATATTTTTATGAT
>NC_061100.1:43813337-43818337 GCF_015104395.2 Macrobrachium nipponense
CAATTTTCGTCCTTCTTTGTCTCAGTAAAGTGTGATCTACATCAATAGAAAATGTATGGCTGGGATGAAGTGCCCAGGACCGGATTTTATGGAGAAAGACGGTCAGCTAGTGTCGTGGTATTGCTGAAGAGAGGTGAAGGAAAATCGAGGTCGAGTTAAACGTGACTTTTTCTCAGACCATATTCAGTATAGCACGTTGGAGCCATAGTATTTGTAGTTTTTTTTTTTCAAGTGGGTGTCAGATTTCATTTTAGCCAAATGATGCAGTAAAATACGAGGTTTTGGCAGTAGATAATGCACTGGAATTCCATCGTCGACTCGTCAAAAACGTAATTAGACTATAAGGAAGAAATAGATGTAGAAAATATCTGGATTGCCTTACAATGCGTCTTTGATTCACTACAGCCTTCTTTCTTGAAGCTTACCCCTTGCAGTGGGCTTGGTGGAATTTCCCACCTTGGAGCGATGCACTGTTCAATTTCTTCCTTGTTTTCTATTTTCTCCTCCTCCTCCTCCTCCTCCTCCTCCTTCCTTCTTCTTCTTCTTCTTCTTCTTCTTCTTCTTCTTCTTCTTCTTCTTCTTCTACTTCATGGTTATAGTTTTGTGCTACCATTAATAGTTGTTCTTATATTTTCTAACGCACGAATTGAAATTCGCCTCCCGGTATTAAAGAAAAATTCATTCCCGTTTTGTTTAGTTGAAGTTTTGTTGTTTGATGATGAGAATGAATGAAATTCCTTTGTCATGGAGGAGTGTGGTTTGTGGTTTCATCATTCATGTGTCGGAAGTGTAATTGGATGACAAAACATTGTTTCCACTTCCTGTCACAGACGTGCTTGCTTATCAGGCTGATCCTGTTCGTTTGGCTGTCGAGTTGCTTTTCTTTTTCATTTAATGTCAAGGGCATTTTGTTTTGTGCATGGCTGATTTATAGGCAGGTTAATGGCCTTGCATAAGAGTGTCCAGTGTGGGTAGTGATAATTTACCATACGTACAGAAATGTGCTTGTGTGTAGATATATGTGTGTGGGTATTCGTATTTCAAAATCATAAAATTTGACTTTGGAATATGTAATATGCTAAAATACCATTTTTTTTTTCTCCAGTAGGATGAGGTTTATTTTCTAAGAGAAGGAAAGATATTTTATATCTATGTTGACTGAAGCAATGGATATTATACCAGGTGGATAGATATTAGTAGGGGGATCAAATGGGGCTGGCAACTGCATCCCAAAGAGACTACTTTGAGACTGGAGGATTAGCACCTCCCTGGAACTTCCTCGTGGTGTATTGGTAGCACACCCTGTGCCGGGACTGGTTGTTGAATCTGACAAGGAAGGGCAATATGGGCGTGTTCCTAAAATCCACTGTTCCTTTTTACTTAAGGAGTGAATTATATATATATAGTTGTTAGTGTACAGGTGAGGGTCGCAGCTGGTGTAAGAGAAGAAGAAGAAGACAGTGAAGTGTATGCTTGCAAACAAAACAAAAAAGCTTCGGCGGTTTGAAGAAATTCTTATGTTAAAACAGGCTACGTCTCAAGGCCATTACCACACTTTGGTTTAAACTAAGATCTATATTTCGGTTGACTGACTCCCACCTATAATTCACTACTTGATAAGGGTGGGAGTCAGTCCACCGAAATATAGTCCTTAGCTTTCAACCAGAGTGTTTTAATTCGCCTTCTATACTTGATATATATAATATATATATATATATATATATATATATATATATAATATATATATATATATATATATATTTTATTTACTTATGATCAATATCTCGATACTGTGACTTCAGTGAAGTACATATTGTAAATCTGACGATCTCAGAAAGACTTTTAAGTACTAGCTTAAAATAAAGTTTTTTATTTTCCTCTCTCTCTCTCTCTCTCTCTCTCTCTCTCTCATCTCTCTCTCTCTCTCTCTCTCTCATAATATATATATATATATATATATATATATATATATATATATAGTATTTATATTTATTTATTTATATTTATGCGTTTGTGTGCCTAATCTCTTGATTATACATGAACCTAATTTATCACGTAGGTAAAATCATGTTCTCAAGTGATGATCTCTCTTTTGTAGTCGTCATGACTTATATGAAATGTTTGTTTTTACAAATAACTAACGACATTCAGATTTTCGCGTATATTGTCTATATGTGCATTGCAATTTAAGCAAGTTATTCATACAAGGGGACTTTATAGTATTGAAATATTTGTGTTGCTCCATTTACAGCCGTACTTAAGCTCTATATTAAATCTTTGCATGAACATACCTGTATGTTGATAAAAGCAAATATATAAGGATAGCTTTGTAGTGTTAGCAAGCATATGTCCTCAAGCATCCATTCATGGCATATATGTAATTATGATGTTTTCTTGCGGTTCCTCTTTGAGCAATTGGTGTTCAAATGGAAAATGCATATAATCCACTGTTACCAGTGAGGTTCGATGGAACTTACATCAGGGAACCATAGTGTTTGGTGAAGTGAACGTGAATTTATCGCTGGGAACCGCGAATTCATACCATGTTACGGTTTAAAAGGGGATACATTAGCTGTATGCGAATTACATACATCCCAAAGAATGGGAACACCTGCATACCATCTCTCTCTCTCTCTCTCTCTCTCTCTCTCTCTCCTCTCTCTCTCTCTCTCTCTCTTGTTTTGTTAGCGTTTCCGAGTCGTTGATTGGTCAGTATTTACTTCAATTTTTTTTTTCTTCCCTAAAACTCACGTTGGTAAGTTTTGGGTACAAATTCTTTTGCTTCGTCATCATCGCATTCATGATCATTTGAGACAGATGTTGTCCTGTTTAGGTTGGCCCTCGTTATTATGATGGCGGCCATGATAGTGGTGAGCCTAATTACAAAATTGCAACTTTCAAACCCACTTGGACACATGTGGGACTTGGATGCTTATCATTCGAGATCACACACACCCCCCCCCCCCCCCCCCCCTCTCTCTCTCTCTCTCTCTCTCTCTCTCTCTCTCTCTCTCTCTCTCTCTCTCTGTCAAGTTTTGACAGAGACATACATACCTATAAGTTTGGGTCTAAATTTTTAATAAATAATTTTCGTTAAAATAGAATAAAGCTAGTAATACATATAGTATGTATTATCACACCACCTTGATTCATATACATACATCGAGCTACAAATGTCCTGTAATATCCAATTCGCTCTACCTCGGAATTAATATATTATCATATATGTTAACCGAAGGGGAATTTTTTAGTTGATCATAATTTCGTCCTCTCGTGGGTTCGAACGAGCGCCCAGCGGGCAGCAGTGACCTTGCGTTGGCCCATTCGATTACCACACTGAAGTCCTGATTTCTCCTTTGTCCGCTGGGCGCTGGTTCGAACCCACGAGAGGACGAAATTATTATAAACTAAAAAATTATCCTTCGTTAACATATTTGTGTATATATATATATATATAATATATAGATAGTAGATAGATAGATAGATATATGTGTGTGTGTGTTTGTGTGCGTCTGTGTAAATATACCAGTTTATATTTTTTGCATAATAAAACAGAAATTCATAGAATGTTGTTGAGAGATCTTTATTTGAGTGCATACATAATATATTGCACCTCTAACTCTTAATTTTTTTTTATATTAAGTGATATTTGTAACTCAGTAATTTTACACGTCCGGTGTAAACCCTTGTCATGAAGTCATGCGGTAGAGGTGATAAAGCCTTTAGGAGGTTAATACAGCCATGTCCTGGTTCAAGAAGAGCATGCAATTGTTCGTCTTTTCCGGCATATGTTCATTCATCAAGAGCCAGATTATCTAATTAGTTTTCAAGAGTTTCAGCACAAGTGTCGCTTTGCCTCTTTTGTTGACTTATTTTCACTTCTGTTGATTTTAGTGTATTTCTAGACCTCTGTTGTTATTTTTATTTTTAGTTATTCAAAAAATAATGCTCATTACTACGCTATTTTTATAGTGAATGATTGGTATCAGATTTGTTATTCAGTTGTTGAAGCTGCATGATGTTTCTTTTGATAGATGTGAGGCTTCACGGGAGTCTGTAACATTGATTGTGGCCCTGTAATTTCTGCTGTAATTATGCGTGTGTTTAGATAGTGGAAGTGGGTTCACGCGGTGCCATGTAGATAGTTGGCGCTCTTCGGGGTCCCACATACTTGGCAGTAAACAGGAACGTATGAGAGAGAAGAGAGAGAGAGAGAGAAGAGAGAGACGAGAGAGAGAGAGAGAGAGTATTCTATGCCAGTCATTTTGTGCATAATTTATGTATGTTGTTTTTTTATGTAACTAAATGATATAATTTATATATATATATATATATAATATATATATATATATAAGAATATACTCACACTTTCCAGATATATACACTGGGATGTATATGTATTATATATATATTATATATATATATATATATATATATATATATATATATATATATTCTCACTCTTCATATATATACACTGAATATATATATATATATATATATATATATATAAATATATATATATATATATATATATATATATACATATACACACTCCCTAGTGTATATATATGAAGAGTGAGAATATCTTATGGATATCTTATGAATAGTTTCGCCCTTGGGATATAGTTACTTCGACGAAACTCCTCACGTTTGCAGGCTACCACCCACGGCAGTCAAATGATATCCAGATTTGTAATTCACTAATTTTGTCAAAAGGGGCATAGGCCTGCTGGGCTTTTAAGAAACTCTCTCTCTCTCTCTCTCTCTCTCTCTCTCTCTCTCTCTCTCTCTCTCTCTCTCTCCGTATATTTCCTTTCACGTCCGGTTCGGGATCGAGCGATGATCATTCAATGTTTGAGTTGAACATGCTTTCACTTGCGCAAGGAGAGAGAGAGAGAGAGAGAGAGAGAGAGAGAGAGAGAGAGAGAGAGAGAGAGAGAGAGAGTTTGATTTTGCTAAGATGTAAATTCCCGAAAACATACGTAAACCAAAGCACA
>NC_061100.1:43823337-43835837 GCF_015104395.2 Macrobrachium nipponense
TGTTGTAATCCTGACCCAGACGCAAAGCACGAAGATTGCCATCAAATATGTCAAGGGAAACTTTCCATAAGGCGAGCGGGCAGTAGTTAGGCAGTACTGAGTATCGCTTATTTTGTAGGCTTGTCACGGTGGCTCCATATGGATCTTACCCTCGTAGGGGATAAGTGCCGTCAGTGCACCTCATGCGGTGCACTGTAGGCATTACTCAAGGTTCTTTGCTGCGTGCCTACGGCTCTAGCTGCAACCCCTTCCGTTCCTTTTACTGTACCTCCTTTCATATTCTCTTTCTTCCATCATACTTTCCACCCTCTCCCAACAGTTGATTCATGGTGCAACTGCGATGTTTTCCTCTTGATACACATTTCAAACTTCTTACTGTCCATTTCCGTCTCGACAGTGCTGAATGACTTCGTAGGTCCCAGTGCTTGGCCTTTGACATTAATTCTATATTCAGTTCAATTCAGTATGAATCTTAGCTCGTGTATGCGGAGCAGGTTATAGTAGTTACTTCATGGAATGAAGCCTGGCACTGAGAAATGGCCGAGAGGCTGGCAGCTTGTGAGAACACTATAGACACACAAGAGTACCTCACTGGCTGTTGAGTTGTTTTTGGAAACAGTTGCAAGATAACCTCTGGTAATTTTGATTTTAACCGAAATTTGAAAAGCTGCACGTCATTTTGAATCGCTTAGACCTTTAGTGCATACTGTGATCGATTTCTTGTTAATGTTGTCGTCTTTGCATGATAATAATACACATATATTTGTATTACTTTCATATCTTGTCTCTCTCTTTCTTCATGACCACGCTATTTTTACTCTTAATTTATTCTTGTCTACATTATTCATCGTCTTCTATATGCTTTATATGATCTCTTCCTTCATGCAATTGTAACTCAAGCAATTATCTTTTTCACTAAAACTTACATTTCCGACTTCCACTACATACTGTTTGTATTTACTGCTGACGCTGTGACCCCATCGTCAAATTTGATTGTTTAGGGCTTCCACCCCCGTGCCCTATAAACTTAGCTCGTTTTTCATCCGTATGTTCTCCCTTCTTATTGAAATATCTTGTCTTATGGCTTTCCCAGCCATCTTTTCACCCTTAACTTAAAATTTCTGTCTGTATGAACAGTCATTCCAGTATTAGTCAGATATACTTGTATTTCCAGCCAATCCTCATCTCACTATGACATCCGTCAACAGATTCCCAAAACATTCTCTTGCTTTTGCATTCCTTTTCGCTGTTGGACCATTGATAGTCACCATTACAAGGATTTATTCTCCTGAACCCAGTCCTAGCCATACAGCTCTCGAAGTAACTTGACACAGTCACTCTGCCCAAGGTCTTGACTCTGCCCTTCCCATTCCTGCACTCGCTGCCCTTTCGACCTCGCCTCACCAAGTCCCCAAACTCACCTTTTTCTCCTGGAACAAATCAGCTATCATACCATACAAGCCTCTTCTGCAACACATCTACACGCACTCAAATATCCATGACAGTATTTGATTTTTTCTCATTGTTTTAACATCATTACTACAGGTTATGAGCCAGCATACCTCGTGCTTCCCGTCCTTTTGGACATTCACGTCTTGCAGAGCTGCAAGAAAGCTCATGTTTCCCTTTCCCAGCGCCCCTTAGAAGTGAAAGTGTGGTTGCTTTGGTCTCTGAAGAACCTCGCCAGCCATTTAAGAGACTCTGCCCTCTACCAAGGCCCCTCAACCCCTGCTTTGTCTTGGAGGTACAGTTCAGTTATATCCTAATCATTTGCATTATTCAGGGCAGTAATGGCCAGACTAAACAACTCGCAGCCGTCGTAGTAACAGTCATTAAATGACAGACTATGTATATATATATATATATATATATATATATATATATATATATATATATATTATATATATATATATTCTCGTGGCTAAAGTGGGTCGGGATAATGTGTCATTATCAGGTTTTATATTCTGTTTCTGGTGTTTTCCTTCACTATGCAGGTAAAAGCAAACTTGATTATTGTTATTATTGGTAATAAAATTTTTCGAATTATTCGGTCGGCTTTAGTAGTTGGGACTCTAGAAAAGCTCCCAGTAACTGATTATTTAGTTATTAAAAAAATATAAATATGGATCACGTAGGGGGTTAGTGCCGCCAGTGCCCCTCACGTGTTGCACTGTAGGCATACTTAGGGTTCTTTGCAGCATCCCTTCGAACCCCTTGCTGCAACCTCTTTCATTCTTGTACCTCCGTTCATATTCTCTTTCCTCTTGTTATACCTATTAAACTTTCTTATCATCGATTTCTGATTCAGCGCTGAATGCTCTCATACATCCCAACGCTTGGCGTTTGGCCTAAATTCTATAGTCCTTCCTTCCTTCCTAATTCATATAGAAAGAAAGAGGTGATAAAATTTGTAACGTTCTTGAGGAGTCAGAGGAATGAAGAGAGAAAATCCGAAGTCAGAGTCAGTGAATGAAGTCAGTGTATAAGTAAGTCGTCAGTTGCAATGACGTATAAAAAAAAGATGCTTTCAAAGCATCGTGGAATGGTTTCAGAAGAATGACTCGAGATCTACTATACTTTGAAGGGAAGGAGTGGGAGTTCACGAGGAGGAGGAGGAGGAGGAGGTAAAAGTGGGTTTAGAGGTGGAGGGAGTGAAAACAAAAAAGAATATTCGGACAAGAGGCCCTTTGGTGCTCACTTCCGGTCGAAGATACGTGCCGCTGAGACATCACAGATATGATATCGTTTCCGTGGGTGTTTTCACGTGAGGAATCTCGCTTTCAAGGGCGACCACGGGCGCCCCCTGTGTTTTCTTATGGACGGGCGGGTCCTTTACGGTAGTTTGTGCTCTTTACGGCAGTGTTTGTTCTTTATATACGTTGTGGTGGTGTGGGGAATTATTTTACGACTGTTCATTAAAATCGGTTGTGTATTAATTTATATACATTTAGATATATATATATATATATATATATATATATATATATATATCTATATAGATATATATATATATATATATATATATATATATAATTTTGTGTGGACTTAAATATCTATTCATAAAAAGAGAGTGTCTTGTGCAAGATTATATATATAAATATGAAATAATAGTAATGTATTCCTCTATCTTTGTAAGTTTAGTCAATGAAGTAATAATGAATACTCTGTATGTGTAGACATGCATGGTCTTAGAAGGAGGTGTTTGTATTCATTGTGGTTGTGGTGTTCGCACGGAAATGTGTGTAGTCTTCGGATGTGCTGCGGGCTTTATGTATTTTACCCAGATACGTGTTTTTTACTTATGTCTTTTTGAAATAATAGTATGTTTTCTTTGTGAACGTACTTTGTTCTTCACGGTAGAGTTTGTTCTTTACAGTAATTCTTGGTCATTACGGTAGTGGGTCTGCTTGTTGACATGCTGCTTCTTACAGACTGTGCCGACGTGTATTTTCCCCCCTCTCCGGTGCCTGTCCTTAAGGTAAAGAGCGTCTGTATGAAGATGCATATATCCGTACGGCAGTTCATGTTCCTTGCAGACATGACATGCATTTTCTTAATTGCAGATCGTATATATACGGACGTGGTTGTTGCCTCATCAGGCGTCCTATCCGAGCGGCCTGGGACATGTTAGTTTCGAGAACGAACAGCGACTCGTTCCCATTGTTGGCGCTGATTGCAAATGCCCGGGCGCTCGACCATTTTCTTTTCTCTCCTTCTGTCGTTTTGACGCCTCCTTTCACCGCCCCTGGATTGAATGTCGATCACCGAAAGGTTAAGGGTATCGCTAGTGATTCGTCTGAAGTTTTACAACCCCCCCCCCCCCTCTCTCTCTCTCTCTCTCTCTCTCTCTCTCTCTCTCTCTCTCTCTCTCTCTCTCTCTCCGCTGCGTTATTGTTGAACCGAAGGATGCCGCCAGGTGCACTAGTTTAGAGCTTATGTGTTATTGCATTAGTTGTTTATGTGTTATTTCACATTAGCTGTTATATAACGCTAACATCAAGTGCTGATGCAATGATTTTGGAATTCTTAGTCTGTATTGGCTTATTTTGTAAGACATAAGATAATTTAAGAGGCGTTAGTGCTTATTATTTTTCAAGTATTTAAATATATCTTATTTTGCGTATTCATACTTGTGTCAATGTGTGAATATTAATACTAATAGATATTCTTAGGAAATATTATTTTTAAAGTCTTATAACTGCATCGATGGGAATATTCAAATTCGTGGTTCGGCTGCACAATATTTCTCGATCTTTATCAGGGCCTGTTTATGATAACTTGCGTATTATGTACATCGCTGTTGCAACAGATGTTTCTGTGGCTTTAACAGTGTTTTTACACGACTGTCTTATTATAACAGAGCTCATAACAACTTTAAGAGTAGTGGATGCGCGTAGAACCCCCTTCTTCTTCTTCTTCTTCTTCTTCTTCTTTCCGGTGTGTTTTATATGGTTAATGCAATTCTCTGCTCAATTGTGTGTTTGTGTGACACGTGGGTCATTTCAACTGCCACATTACGGCCCCTTCTCCTTTGTGATTTCCAAATAACCAGTTTTGTCAACATTTTTTATATTCTAAAGCACCGTACCGTGGTCTTCCCTATACTAGGGTTTGAGTGTTCTAGTATGAGGATGTACCAGGAATTTTTTTTATTAGCTAAAAATTATGTGGTTTATCGTCTCAATTTTATATGTATTATTTGATGCTATTTTCTTCGTGCGTTTTTTTTTTTTTTTTTTTTTTTTTTTTTTTTTTTTTTTTTTTTTTTGGAAGTGCAGGTGAATATGCCGTTCTCCTGTTGCACCAGTTTAAGAGAGTACTGTTGCCCATTTCTATGTGGTTAAATGTAATGTCATCTTGAGGCTGATCATTGCGCAGTAACAGTGACCATTTTTTTTTATTTATTTATTTTTCTGTCAATGAAACTTGTCATGTTTTTCTTGACAGCCTCGCCTTTTTCCTCGTGCGGTTATATATTTGTTTGTTTTCATCTTATATTACATCATCTCATTGTCTTTGGCAATTGTAGAGAAAGATTCCAGTGACAAGTTCGTTATGAGGACGCTTTATGGCCCTTGTTACCATAGCACCCTCTTCATATTTCTTTAGGTGTGCCCCATATTGCAGTTTATCTTCAACCCTTCGTTGGCAGCCATGCCTCTGTCGCCCTATTCGCAGACTTTCGATTTTATGGTGGTCTACCTCACTTGGTGATAACCCTTTTCTATGGTATAATGTTGCACATCGTGTCCTTTATAAATAACCATACACTTTTCACATTATGTCGTAGGCATGTCCCTTTTCCCTGTTACAAAGCCATGCCTCTTTTGCTTGCAAAAAAACTAGATTTTTGACCTTTCTTTTTAGTACTCCTAAACCACCGCATCCCATCTTTTGTATGTCATTGTTGATTTGAAACTCTCAAAAAGTGTCACCTGTTTTTACCCCTTATAAAGGTCGTTTCTCAAGTGTCACTTATAATCCCAGTGTTGCAAACTCAAATTTATTTTTTTGTTAGAAAGCAGTGCTGGCATTTTTGAAGCCTGTGATGATGGAACTCTTTTCAAAGTTTCGAACAGAACACCGCCACTTGTCTTAGTGTCCTGGTCTTCTCTGTATTGAAGTGCGTGGACTTCTTGTCACTGCACTAGCGTGATAATAGTCTTCTCTCACCTCTGGACTGTGTTGCAGTGTGGTGCTCTTTTTATATCTGCGTTTATGAATAAATATGAATGAATTTGGTCTTGCATACTCTACCGGTAATTCAGATCTGACCGTACCTACATAGGGAGCCCAGATTCCTCAGAGTCTGCGTCTTGTCTCGTTTTTGACTTAGATATTTCATACTTTCTGACCGACTTAGGCGCGGAGACCAACTCGTTGGTTTTTGGGTGTGGCCACGGTAACGGCAAGTCAGAAAACGCGTGCATAGTTTTTCATGGCGCTAACATTTAAACCATTGCACTCGGAGAACTCATTTCTGGCCATAGGCTTGCAAAACTGCTTTCCCTGTGGCTGTCAGTTCCACTGTTAAATGGAAAAGAGATATCGGAAAAATATTTCGACTTTTTGTCCTTGAGAGCTGAGTCCCGTAGGGGGGTAGTGCCGTCAGGTGCACTGTAGGCATTACTTAATGTTCTTTGCAACCCCTCTCGCTCCTTTTACTGTACCTCCTTTCATATTCTCTCTTCCATCTTACTTTCCACCCTCTCCTAACAATAGATTCATAGTGCAACTGCGAGATTTTATCCCGTTACACCTTTCAAACCCTGTATGTTAATTTTGGCTTCAACGCTGAGTGACCTCATAGGTCCCAGTGTTTGGCCTTTTGTCTGGAATCTATATAGTTTAATCTTGAGAGTTGAATGTGATTTTAGTAATAGTTTTTTAATAAGTGGCTGCCATGACAACGTCATGGTATACCATAACGTCGTTTCATAATGTTAAATATTAACACCTCAGTTCTTCAAACAGATGTTTGTAAACGTTCTTCGAGTTCAGTTTTTTTTCTCGTAAAAGAACCTAACCGGAAGTATATTTTAGCAGTTCATTTTTTTTTTTTTTTTTTTTTTTTTTTTTATACTGGTGCTTGCTCGTTTCTTTTTTGTATTTTGCAATTATATTGTTACTTTCTGTGCTCATCTTCATCCATCATCTGGATAATGTTTCTTTATATATTGGAAGTTACAGCAGTCTTTCTTTTATTTGTAGGCTGTTGAAATTGACTTTAAGAATGCGATTAAGCTTATGAATTCTTCCTCTCTCCCCCCCCCCCTACTCTCTCACTCTAAGTCTAAATGACCCTCCCTCTACTTATCCTTTCCTCCTACCCCCTTTTTCATCCTCGATGAGGCATAATTTGTGATTAATGTCATTGTCAATATTATTGTGACTGATGTAGGTAGATGATGATGACGACGATGATGCCGGCGATGACATGGCAATTGTGCCTGCATGATTACAAGAGGGGAACCGTATTGGACTTGATTGTGTGCGTGACGGAGGGGCAATGCCGTGTTTCCTTTTCCTGATATCCCCTTGAATGAGAGAGAGAGAGAGAGAGAGAGAGAGAGAGAGAGAGAGAGAGAGAGAGATGCAACACCGGAAGTCTTTTATCTGGAGGATTGTGTGTTTGTGTTTATATATGCGATGGGAGGTGATGTGATGTTGTGTGGGATGGTGTTCTGCGATGGTGCAATGGGATGGTCAGTGGAGTTGGGGGGGGGGGGGCGTGGGGCGGAGCCTTTACGACTGGCTCGTTCTCTCCTTATGAGGGGAAACGACGACTTTTGGTGGTCTTTGGTAGGCAGTTTATTGTGCGGATATGATATATATATATATATATATATATATATATATATATATATATATGTATATGATAGTGATAGATAGATAGATAGATAGATAGATAGATATAGATAGATAGATAGATAAGATAGATAGATAGATAGATAGATATATATATATATATGTGTGTGTGTGTGTGTGTGTGTGTGTTTGTGTGTGTATGTATGTATGTATGTATGTATGTATGGTGATGTATGTATGGTATGATGTATGTATTCCTTGTTAGCATGTATACATGTGTGTGTGTATAAAAATGTATAAATGGGCTTGAGTCGACGTGATTGATTCGTCACTTACAGGATAGAGAAGATATGGACTATGATCTCACCCCTAACAGATTTGGTGATAACTGATGGGTGATCTCCTTTGGGAGGCAGTCTTCACGGAAAGGACGGCTGGTTTTGTGTATATATACATAGATAGCAAACGCCTATTACTAGCAAGTGTTTTGTGAATGATGTGGCAAGCCCTATCCCCATTATTTATCCTTGTTATACCGGTCAAAGTCGTATAACTGACAGATAGATAATTCATTCTAGGTCTGTTGATGCACAAGAGGTCTCATGTGCTTCGCTCAAATCCAGCCCACCTTGGTGCGCAATCAAACCCGGCTCTTGGTGCCTACCTTTTCTGTTGAAGGGGAGGCTGCAGAAGGTGTTAGCCGTCAGCTGACAGCCAGACCTTTGGAGTGGGGCTGCTCATCCCACCCCATGCCCCGTAGATGATCAAGGGGCGTGTGCGTTGACGGCGCCTGATATTTCCCGGTGGTTACCCTACCCATAAACATCCAGGTCTAACGTTGCCTACCTTTGCTGATCTGTGACCTGTTGTCTGTCGAATGTGTTTCCTCTGAGGGGACGCCTCCAAGTGGAAAAGGGTACAATTAGTCAGTATGATGTTCATCCTCCAACTCCTGCCCAGAAAGTTTTCGCAACTAAAGCTGTTGACGGCATTTTCCCTGCACTTGTATGTATATGTATACTTTCATGAACTTGAAGTCTTGTGGTGAAAAAGCTTCGAAAGGATTAGGGATTCCTCCTTAATACTTTCTCAATGGTTTGCAACATTTTGTTCGAAAAAAGGGGCTACACTCTGGCAGAGGGCAGTCGTCAGGGGAGTTGGGGTATGAGTGTGCAAATCACACCCATTGAAGGGGAAAGTCACGTCTTCATTGCTTGTGGCCATATGCTTGAAGGATCTATGTTTTTATACTCTTTTTGCAATGTTTGTCAATGTAAGGCCTTTTGTGCCTCTTGAAGTGAAGTGCATGTAGCGTTTCGTTTGGGATTTACCTTTATTTTACTTAAAAAGACAATGGCAGATGTTCTTCAACACTGAACACAATTTTATTTATTGCCCTTTGGAACTCAATTGAAGTCCAGGTATCGCCGTACGTTCCCTTTATATGACTTGGAAATGTTATTTTTATTTTGTTATCGTTCAATTAAAAAGGGACAATTTCTCACGTTACAATTAGGTCATTGGGTGTTTTGTCCCTTTGACCTTAATAAAGATGATTAGTATGTATAGTAATATAATGATTTTTAAGAATATCATGGAATCTGAAAATGAAGTAAGGAAGTAAAAAATTTAAAAATAGATTACTTTTACCGTCCCAAGAGAAAACAATAATAGATTGATTAATCACTTCAAAGATATGATAATATTAAGATTCATAAATGACCGAGCAGATAAATGACGAAACAACTGATCTGGCGATGCCGTTGAACAGCCTCCAACCATCCCCAGGAAACGCCTTGATTAGGCCAGGCGTTCGTGCTATCCTATGACGTCATTCCAGTGAAAGTATGCGCATTTCTCTGCTCATATGCACACACACACACACACACACACACACACACACACACACATATATATATAGATATATATATATATATATATATATATATATATATATATATATATATATATTGTGTAGCATAAGTTCTAAACGGCGATCGCCTTGTCTACAACAAGTGAATTTCTCGAGAACTGATTTTTAGCTCAAGGATATTTACATCTGGGAGTTCAGAGGTCAAGAGTACCCAGTTTTGTGCCTGGGTCAGAGGTCGTGAATACTGTTAATCCTCTCTCTCTCTCTCTCTCTCTCTCTCTCTCTCTCTCTCTCTCTCTCTCTCTCTCCATGCATACATGGAGGGGGATTGTCATCTTTTTGTCAATAATGTGGAGAGTAATTAGATTATGATGTTAGAAGTATTAATATTTAGTAATGTGGATATGAATAGTTTTCTACTTCACACAATATGTATTTCTCTTTTTTTTCTGAATATTATTTTATTTTCCCTGTAATCAGTGTCATAACACATCTTTTTTCAAGGATCTGTTGTATTAAATTAGTAGACCAAAAAATTGTCACTGACCGAGATTGAATTGGGAGATTTCTTATGGTACAGGAAGTCTGAGGCAGATGTCAAGATTTTTGAAGACTTGTCTGTCAGGAGGAAATGATTTTATTCTTTTATTCTGCCAAGTTTTGAATTCTGTGTCCTTGCTTAGCCTTTAGTTGGTGATTTGCATCTTAAATCGTTGAACAAAAACTTGGAGTTCTGAAATCTCGTATCCAAGACCTTATTATTAATCTCTGGCGCCATCGTGGGATTAGCTCATTGTGCGCACTTGAATACCCATCACGTAGTACTGAATTTGTAGTTCATTCTAACAATTTTGCCCTTCTATGGTGAAGTTAAACGTCAAACAGTTTTCGGGAATTTGTATTCCAACTGTAGCCTAATTATTGAATGATTTTCCTTGTCATGTAATTGATCCGTTGGGGCTTACGTGGTTTAAACTTGATTTTGTTTTCTGTAGAGTAGGATCACATGCGTATCTTTTTATATTATATTTTTCTGTTCTTAGATCTTACGGTTTTTCTTTAGTTCTCTATTTTTTTTCTTTTTTTTGTACTGGCTTACTTACAATATTCATCCTCGTTTGGTTTTCCAAGTTGGGCTTGGCGCTTAGCTTATATAATATCAATACTTTTGAAAACCGAGTTTATCATTACTATTTTTTTTTTGAGGCGTCAGTATTACCAGTAATGTTTGAGCTTTTGGAAATTGAACGCCACTGTTCTTCTAGCAAGGTCTCATGCTTGAATTTCTCTTATATTGAACCACTCTTGTCTTTTGATAATATTTTGTTCGTTATGGCTTTTTGAAATCTATCAACTCGGACCTATCAATCAGCCTTTTTCATTATGTACGTTTATACTTTTGGAAATTGAACCACTCGGGTCTGTTAACATTTTGTCCAGGTTTGAGCATTTAGGAATTGTAATACCTTGGCATAACAGAATTTTGTACAGGTTTGAGCTTTTGACAACTGAAGCATTCTGGTATTTAGCATTTTTGCAGATGGGGTTTGGGTTATAAAACTTGAACAGTTGTGTGTCTCATCATTTTTGTACTTGTTTGAGCTTTTTGAAATCCCAGGACTCGGGTTTTTCTGGGTCTTCTTACTTGTTTGAGCGGTTGGACTCATTAATGAGGCAATGTGGTCTGTCAGGAGTTTTACAAGTTTTAGCTTTTGCAAATTGAGAAACTCAGGTTTAGCAGGATTTTGCTCTTTTTTGAGGTTTAAATGTCAAAGCACTTATGCCCTGTCGCGTTTTGCAAATATGTGTGCTTTTTGGAATTGAACCACTCAGGTCTTATTATGTGTGCATGTCTGCTCTGTTGGAAATTTAACAACATTTGTCTGTCAACATTTTGTACAAGTTTGATACTTTGGGATTTGAACCACTATGGTCTGTCAGTGTTTTTTCTAGTTTGAGCTTTAAGAAATTGAACCACTCTAGTTTGTCAGAAATTTTTCAAAATTGAGCTGTTAGGAAGTGAACCACTCAGGTCTGTCAGCATTTTTTTTCTTTTGAATGTGAGCTTTTAGAAATTGAACCACTCTGGTCTGTCATAATTTTTTCACAATTGAGTTTTAGAAATTGAACCACTCTGGTGTGGCAAAATTTTTTAAAGTTTGAATTTATAAAAATTGAACCACTCTGGTCTGTCAGAATATTCTCAAAATGAGCTTTTAGAAATTGACCCACTCTGGTCTGTCAGAATATTCTCAAAATGAGCTTTTAGAAATTGAACCACTCTGGTCTGTCAGAATTCTTTCAAAATTGAGCTTTTAGAAATTGAACCACTCTGGTCTGCCAGAATTTTTTTAGGTTCGAACTTTGAGGAACTGAACCACCGTGGCATGTCAGCATTTTATGTGAGTATGATCTTTAGGAAACTAAGCTGCCGTGGTCTTTCTGCATTTTGTTCAAGCCGGAGGTTTTGGGGATTGAAGCTGTCGAGTTTTATGTGTTTTGCATAAGTTTGAGCTTTTTAAAACTACAGCACTGGTATCTGTCGGTATTTTGTACGTGTTTGAACCTTTAGAAAGTAAACCCCGAGGCCTGTCAGCATTTTGCACTTGAGGTAAATGGCAGGGAGTCACGAAAGGATTACATCATGGGATTGGGTGAGTTTGCCTCACGAGTTGGCTGTGCTTATTAGGTGCCGCTTTTACTTATGTTAATTTCAACTTCCTCATATTTACTGGGGACTTTTTTTCTTCTTGTTACGAAACAGGGAAGACCTTTCCTCACTCCTTTCTTGGTGATGCAGTGGAATCATACGTAGGCTCTCCGTCTTGCTCCCATTTTGACTCATTTCAGCTCTGTGGTTTGCCGACCATTACTTTGTCTTCTTATTTACTCACTTGTTTATATCAGTTTTGGCCCTTTTGCCGATACTTGTTTTCATGGAAATTTAGGTCATGGTGATACACCAAGTAGCTGAAATTGAACCCAGTTACCTAGAGCACTGCTCATTAAGAGTTCGCAGAACACCGCAAAACCTTTTCATAGGTTCACCTCTGATGGCATCGGAAAAGATGGTGGAGATAGCCGTGCGGAATTGCACCATATAATCCTCCTTTCCCTCCCCCTTCCTTCCCTCCCTACCCCTCTCTTTCTTCAATAGAATACCATTACTGCTTATTCTAAAGAGGCTGCCCACCATTTCACGATTGATTGGAAGATACAAGGGAGATTTCTTAGCAAATTAAAAGAAAAAGAAAGATCTTCGACGACCGCGAGGGAACGAATGGCGAGAAAAAAGACAGGAAGCAGAAAGCGGTTGAGG
>NC_061100.1:43840837-43853337 GCF_015104395.2 Macrobrachium nipponense
TTTTAATATGTCTGACTTTGGAGGTGCTGTTCACTTTTAACTTTTAACTTTTTACTTTTTACTTTTTACTTTTTACTTTTTACTGTATTGAGAGCTGTTGCCATGACATTTTGAATATAAATTAAATTAGAGCAATTATTAATGTTCGTAAACTTATATATATTTTTAGCCTTGAAAATGCGACCTGGAATTCGTCGCGAAACGTCGGCATTAATAAACTGTTGAAAGATGAGGATGCCTTTCCCTACTACTTCCTTCGGAATATATCTTCTTTGAGCTCCAGCTCTGGCCCTTATATGTATATATATATATATATATATATATATATATATATATATATATATATATAGATATATGTATGTTATTTAATTCAAAAGTGGAAGATTATATATATATATATATATATATATATATATATACTATATATATATATATATATATATATATATATATATATATATATATAACACACGGACACACACAAGGTGTTTCGAAACTAGGGCCCCCCTTCTACAGCATAAACTAAAATTGATATGGAAAAAACCAAAAGTAATTCAAAACATGTATTTATTTAAGTTTCTCTCTGCGTATTTAATATTTTATGCGGCCTCCATCTGCCTGTACCACAGCCTGCATTCTTGAGGTGTATGATTTCAGCAAATCTCAAAAACGCTGAGACTCAAACTCCATTTCCCAGAGCACTTCGGTCACCTCTCTTCACAGGTCGTCGAGGCTTGGTATACCGTCATAGTTTACTGTGCGTGTTTCAACAAGATACTTTAAAGGTACTACCGATGTTTTCAAACATTAAGGTTAGGGGAGCTACCTGGGAATTCACTTGATGAGAAGAAATCGATACCACTGTTTCGAAGCAGCTCTTGTGTCTGAAGAGCCTTGAAACATGGAGCCTTATCATGCAAAATTTTTCAACAGATAACACATTTTCAGGATCTTTTAGGAAAGGAAATACTCCACCAGTAAGCACAGTTTCTCTGAAGTATTCTCCATTCCATGACTGTCCTTTTTCTTTGATAATCCACATTAACCGTTTGGCTGCGAAACAGAGAAAAATTCCCAAACATTCAGGAAATATCACAACTTGACGATAGCGCATGTCATTGCTGATATCATCCAACTTTGCAACCCAAATGATGTAATTTTTATGATTTGGCTTCATGACTGTGTAAGTGAAGAATTCATCTGATGCGGCAACATGGAGAAAGTGAGCTTCATCCCAATCTTTAAGAAATGAACCACAAAACCATGCACGGTCTTCTCTCTGTTGCTGAGTGATGTTGGGCTTGCTGATAACATGAAATGGTTTGATACCAGATTTTTTCAACTCACGATATACTTCTCTTCTTTCCCCTTTCTGTTTCTAGTTCAAGCGGCAACTTACGTAAAGACTTTCTTGGTCTACCTACTGCCTCAGCTATGATGTCTTTTGACTCCTATTAAATGCGGAAAAAGAACCTAAGAGCTACCTTGTGAATGGTGGAAGATTACAAAGTCAAGAAAACTGAAGAAGATATGAATACCGAAGCTTGATGGTATGGTCTCCTCTTTATGGAATTGCAAGAGTGTGTGTTTGTCCATGGCATAATTACCAGTTTGTCAGAGTAAATGCGAGAAGTGCTTGCCTGACTTGTGTTCTCATTCTCGTCTAGGGATAGGGAGGAATGTTCAATTTAAAGCCAACTTGCTTCCAGGACAGAGAAGCCCCAGAAGAGGAAATTCAGTGGTTTATTGGTCAGACGAATCGCCTTTGATTCATTCTGAACATGAGAGTAATCTCCCAAGCAAGGGCGGGAACGGCCAAATAAAAATCCAGTATAAAGAAAATGTTTGCTACAAGTGAAGACAGTGTGATACCAGATTTAGTCATTTGAAGTATTTATATTTTTTTAAGGTGGGTTTGAAGTGACCCTCCAGCCTAGGTTGCTGATAAATTTGATTGGTTATTCAATTGTTCAGTTTTTTAAGCCTAAATTGCCCACTTCTCTACTTAGACACTGAGATTCTGCGGTTTGCCAGAATACCCAAGTTCGAGCGTTTAAAGCTCACTACTGCCACAAGTACTTTTTTCATTCATCAGTTTCTTTTGGCGAGGGTTGCTACAACAAATGAAAATATATGAGATCGAGTACAAATTTTCTCATATGTTGCGAGGTATTTGGGTTACTTGGTTATGCATGAGTTACCGAAAGAAGCATTGATGATCTCTTTGGCACTACTGAAGGTCGTAATCGTTACTGTCACATCTGAAGGAACCAGTATAGAATGTCTGAATCCTACTGAGCTGTTTGGAACACGTCCGTTCTTATGTTGGACATAGTGATTTTTAGTTTTCTGTTAAAACTATTGAGATGGCGGTTTGTCTGTCCGTCCGCACTTTTTCTCTCCTCCCTCAGAGCTTAAAAGCTACCGAGGCTAGAGGGCTGCAAGTTGGTAGGTTGATCACCCACCCTCCAATCATCAGACATACCAAATTGCAGCCCTCTAGCATCAGTAGTTTTCATTTTATTTAAGGTTGAATTTAGCTATGATCACGCTCTTGCCACCGATATAGGTGCCAACAACACAGGCCACTACCCGGCCGTGGCAGAAGGTTTCATGGGCCGCGACTGAGAGTTTCAAGGGCCGTGGCTGAGAGTTTCATACAGCATTATACACTGTACAGAAAACTCGATTGTGCCATAGAATGGCGAGTTTTTTACTTGCTGGTGGAGGATTTCAGTAAGTATTTGTTTAATAGAGCTTCTTGGCTTATTAAAAGAAATAATTTTCAGTAACAAAGTGACTTTTGCGTGAGTAGTCAGTAAATGTGGTTCTTGGGATTTCCCTAGATGAGTAGGTAATACTTTATTCGTATTATTACGGTGGCAGTATTATGATAAGCAAGTACTGTCATTTCTGTGAACCCAAGTCCATAATGGTTGTGAGATAACAAACAGTTGTCACGAATCCTTATAAAATGGTGGTGCCAATAGGTAATTAACGACGAACGAACGCTGATATTGTGTCTCGCCAATCAAACTCATATTGAGGCACATTGCGAATTGTGTAGTATCAGTCCTTCACTTCATCTGCTGTAGAATAAATCCTGTGAGTGTCATAAAAGAGCATTTTTTTTAATACAAACATAAAATAGTTTCATGATTGTTCAAACAGCAGACCTGATGTTGAAGAAAATTACGTGAAAAGTGGTTGCACCAGTAGCGGTCTACGCCTAAGGAGATGATGATGCTGACAAGGCAAAGATAGATTCATCTCTTGTAACGATTATATTATATATATATATATATATATATATATATGATATATATATATATATATATATATATATATATATGGGGATACAATCCACAATGAAGTAAATTCCTCTTGTAGTTTTAAAATATATAGTACTTGTATAGGATTAGAGCTTTCGACCATCAACTGTGGTCTTGTTCACTAAAGACTTTAGTGAACAAGACCACAGTTGATGGTCGAAAGCTCTAATCCTATACAAGTACTATATATTTTAAACTACAAGAGGAATTTACTTCATTGTGGATTGTATCCCCATTTACTTAGAGGTACGACATAGTACCTGGCTTCTGCATATATATATATATTATATATAATATATATATATATATATATAATATATATATATATATATATATATAAAGATTCTTGTCCCTGTGACCGATGGTCTAGCACCAGTGAAACCATTATCCCTAACAGAAGGAAGATTGTATTTAATAGTTAGTACAATAGTAACAAATTCAGTAAGCGCCCTGAAGGATTATGGGATTTTCAGGTTAAAAGAGAACGTCAGAATGAAGTCATCTTGCCCCTAGCAGCTTGGGTTTCACCAATCTGGCCTGTGGAGTTGGATGTATACCCCAAAAGAGAGCAAGTCAACTTACAATGTATTGCATTTTATGTGACTTTCCCCATACGACGGAACACCGAATGCAGTATCTTAGAAAAAAAAAAGTTAGTATTGTAAATTTGTCTTATTTCGACAGTATCAATTTAACCAATGATTAAGTTTGTAAAAGTTCAGATATACTAAATTTTTGATGATTTATAAGATCAAACCCATCTTGCCCGCCATATATAAGAACTAATGCTATAAATTCAGTTTTCAAGCTTATTGTTGAGTGTATAATTAGGCCTCAACCATTTTCATTGAGAAGCATTTAGACCTAAAGTTGAGTTGAATTAGTCGTAGTCAGGTGCAGAGGAGGTTCATTTTTTTGTTATTTCATTTTTGTTATGGGTTGTTTATGCGAGACGAAAGTAATTTTTGGGAAAATCGGCATTCTCATGGCATTTCGTAATAAAACAGGAGTTAAGGTATCCATTGTTTGTGGCGGGGTGTGAACACTGCTTTGGTAACACTTCCTCTATGCTGTGGAAACACTTCCTCTACGTATAGTTCTGTGCGAAAATCTTTGGTAGCGTTTCTGTTTTTTTGAAAGAAAGATTGTATCTTTCGCTTGAGATTATTAACCTTACTGTATGCGTTTGGACTGTATGGAATATTGTACACTATTTATATGGATAATGCGTACTGAGTATTACTAATTTATGTATGCCGTATATGGTTCCGTACATATGCCCCTGTACTTTTCTAAGTATCCGGGATAAGTCCTAAACTACCGAATTTCTATTCCTCTATCACGCCGCGATCCCCTTTGATTGCAAAGCTTGCTATTTTTTCGCCTGGGTTTGAGAGGGACATTAGCATCTTGAGTGGCGTTTGACCCCGGTGAAGAGCTGAGGGACGAGGCTCTCTGGGCCCTTCCCTATATCGTTATCCTTAAGTTTAACATCCTGCAGATGCAGTGCTTTTGTCTCTTGAATCGGCAGATGGTCTCTCTCTCTCTCTCTCTCTCTCTCTCTCTCTCTCTCTCTCCATATTAGGACTATGGATAAAAATAGCCTAACTACAGCCCTTCAATGACTCGTTCTGTCGCTGGTCGAACGTTGATAGTGAGTTTTAGGAGATTTGGCTGCAAGCATGCCGAGTTGTAGCAAGCTGCTGTAAACATACGTTAGCTGACATCTGTTAGTAAACGTTCGTATGCATGTTTATATATACATAAATACATACATATTTATAAACACATATAAATGCATCATGTATTAATGTGGATATATTACAGGAAAATTAATTACCAGTGGACTCTCTCTCTCTCTCTCTCTCTCTCTCTCTCTCTCTCTCTCTCTCTCTCTCTCTTACCCTGGTACCAGAAAAGAAGTTCTTTTTTATGTGAAGGTAGAAGGGACAGGTGACCCAGAGTCCTTTTATCACTGCGTGATGAAGTGGAGATCTGAATAGTACAGGAAAAAATGGGACTGGGTAATAGTGAAAAGAGTATGGGAAAAATAATGAAATATTCACTAGAATTGGCCATTTCAAGGTAAAGGTATTGGCAAGTTAGGACGAAAAATAAGGAGTATTGACAACTCGGAAAAAGATAAAGGAAATGGGCAATGCAGGAAGAAGGGAAATGTAAAGTGCTGGAAAATAAGGGAATTTGGTAGTGGGGGAGAAATAGAAAGGAAATTAGCATTACGAAGAAAAAATGATATAGGCAATGGTGAGAAAAAGGGAAGGGAAATGCTTAGTTTAAAAAAAAAAATAAGAACAAAAAAATCAGTGAAGGTAAAAACAGAGGAGAAACGGGCTGTGGATAGAAGTTAAGTATATCTTGGTTTAACCAGACCACTGAACTGATTAACAGCTCTACTAGGGCTTGCCCGAAAGATTAGATATTTTTACGTGGCCAGGAACCAAGTGGTTACTTAGCAACGGGACCTACAGGTTATTGTGGGGTCCGAACCACGTCGAAAAATTCATTTCTATCACCAGAAATAAATTCCTCTGATCCCTTGATGGCAGAGCGGGAAATCGAACCCTGACTCTGATATCCGTAGTCGAGCACGTAACCGACTCGTCCAACGAGAACGAAGAGTTATTGAAAATAGAGTAGAAAATTAATGGAAATGGGCATACAGGGCAAAGGAACGAGAGGGAAGTGAGCAATGCAAGGGAAATGAGCAAGTGCTCTGATAAAAAAGGAAATTAAATGGCATTGCAGAGCAATGTGAATGAGGTCAGCTATGCAGGAAGAAAAGGGAGGTAGCGAGCATTCGTATATTAATCGTTACGTTAACTTCTTAGATGGGATAACAGTCGCTCAAACTATTATTATTATTGTTGTTTCATTGTTACAAGCCAAGTTGCAGTCCTCAGGCGGGAAGGCAAAGCGCAGAAAAAGTTAATAAGAAGTAAAGACTAATTATAAGAAGGAAATAACGAAGATGACAAAAAAAAAAATGTAACAAAGTGAATAGCAGTTACTTTATGAAGTGAGCTCCGTGAAGGTAGTGCCGTCAGTGCACCTCGTGCGATTTACTGTGGGCATTACTTAAGGTTCTTTGCACCGTCCCTTCGGCCCCTAGCTGCAACCCCTTTCATCCCTTTTACTCTACCTCCGTGCATATTCTTTCTCTTCCATCTAACTTTCCAACCTCTCCCTAACAATGGTCTCAAAGTGCAACTGTTAAACCTTTCAAAACTTTCTACTCTTAATTTCCTTTCCAGAGCTGAGTGACCTCATAGGTCCCAGCGCTTGGTCTTTTGCCACAATCTGTATTCCTTCCACTATGAGGGAGACTCATGTAAACCTGCTCAAGAAAAATTGCAGTAAGTCAGAACTTCCAAATGTGCAGTCTTGATCCTCAGTTGAGTGAAGGCAAGTAATATATGTGTGATAAGATGTGAATACAGAGGTCACCGGAAGATTATGAGGGAAATTTAATAGAACTCAATTTTTGCCCTATGATTGAGGATAATGTCAAACACCTGAGCCAGAAAGCGCCTCAGTGGCGTGATCGGTATGGTTTACACCTGCCACCTCGGTGGCCGCGAGTTCGATTCTCGGGCATTCCATTGAGGTGTTAGAGAGTGGAAGGATTGTGTTGCATCTCAGCAGAGTGATTGCCAGTGCAGTTAGAAACTGATATGCACTCTTAAGTGTTCTAACCCCTAGTGCCGTCAGTGCACCTCATGAGGTGCAATTTAGGTATTACTTGGGGTTCTTTGTTGCGTCCCTTCGGCCCCCAGCTGGAACTGATTTCATTCGTTTTACTGTACCTCCTTTCATATTCCCTGTCCACCCACTCTTAACAACTGATTCACAGTGCAACTGCGAGGTTTTCGTCCTTTTACGCCTTTCAGACCTTTTCACTGACAATTTCCGTTTCGGAGCTGAATGGCCTTAGTTGCCCCAGTGCTTGGCATGTCAACCAATCGAAGTGTCCTAAAATATGGATTAATATTGCATAAGCTCAATGTGGTAGTCATTTCCACTGGAGAATAATAACCTAGACTACTGGAATAGGGTTGTAACGGAATTACGCATAAGAAACAATGCAAACAAGTGCGCAGAAATATTGCAGTAACGAGTCGAGGTCCTCAGTGTGGAGAGAGAACGTTCTTGTAAAGTCAGTTCTAGTTTCGATCTGTTTTGTTTTGACTGAGCTTTATTGCTCGTGCATAGTTAACGGCTTCAGTAAATGTTTGCACAGTTTGTATCCCGCTCCAGTTCCATATAATCTCTCGGGATTTACGTTGACGATAAATCTGCGATAAGACAAACACCTCTTATTTGTCTTGTGCTTTCTTTTGGTTCCAGCAGTGATGCAATCGCCCACATTCCTTCGCACATAACGAGGACATTGTGCCCGGGAACATCACATCGCGAAGACGGGTGGGGTCAGGTCGAGGGGCGGTGGGAGGCAGTGTTTACATACTCCGAAAGCATTTTGCAAATGCTGTGCGGAATATGTAGGTCGGAGCATTTGGAAGGCGATGCAACAACGGTGCATTGCGCAAGGCCGGAACATCCGTGAAAACACGGCTTTTTTTTTTTTTTTTTTTTTTTCTTCAAATATATATATATATATTTTGTAATGAGTGACATCGACGCACAGCCGGATGTTTTGATAACTCTTTAGACACGCTTCTTGGAGGTCACCCGGTTATGTTTAGTCTTCTTCCGCACACCCTCGGTTCTCCTCCCTCCCTCTTATCCTCCTACTCCCCCTCCGCCATATAAGTCTTCATTCTTCTTTTTCGTTCCTTCTGAAGGTCCTTGCTGCCTACGCTCTGAACTTTTTCTGTATTTCCCTCCCCCGATCTGTTTTTCCCTCTTTAGTTATTTAATTTCATCCCCCCTCCCCATATCTCTCTCTCTCTCTCTCTCTCTCTCTCTGTTTTTGGATATTTTATGTTTATTGTTGATAATGCAATTTACCCTAACATTGCTAAATACTACCATTAATTTTGGTAGTGTAGTTATTGTGTGGCTGATAGTGTTTGGGGTTGAAGTTTTCGAATTATTCCCAATCATTCGACCTTTGTATATCTATATTATTTGACTCCTTTTAAAGCCGTGAGCAGATGCCCCTTGGTGCTGCGTCGTAAGAATTATTCACTTCTGGAGAAAGTCTTGCCCGAATTTAACACTTTCGTAAGTCAAGTCCTTTTTCGGTCTCCTTTCTGGCTCATACATAGGCCTTTGTCACCCCGTGGGGTGTCATTGCTGCCTGAGGCATTGTAGGCATCACTTAAGGTTCTTTGCAGCGTCCCTTCTGCCCCTAGCCGCAGCCCCATTCATTCATATTATTGTATCTCCATTTTCATTCTCTTCCATCTTGCTATCCAGCCTCTCCTAACAGTTGTTTTATAGTGCAATAGCTTAGAGGTTTTCATCCTGTGACACCTTTCAAGCCTTCCTACTCTCAATCTGCCTTTCAGTGTTGAATGTTGGCTCGATCGTGGTGCGTACAACAGAACATTTTGACCATCCTTCGTCTTTGCATTAACAGTTTCAGTTTTGTATTAAATTCCTTTTAATTGTAGTCTAACAGCAACCTAATTTATACATCAGTGTCTGTTAGTTTGTTAAAAAATAAAGCCTCGTCTATCCCAACTGTTTGTTCATTTTTCTGTCGATAGCAAGGATAAGCACTCTATTTCTATCGTTTTAGGCAATTTCTTGGCGTAGAGAGTAATGGAGATTACTCAGAAAACCTCCTACATTCGCGTATGGCGTGCAGTACTAACAAAGGGTCATTTTAGAATCACAGGGGAGAGAAAATAAAATGATAATGCTAAGAAGAGAGTCCCATAGATATTTACGCTCCAGTGATATTCTTCCGTCTTAAATTGGATACTGAAGTTATTTTTTTTTATTGTACTTTTCTAGTCTTTGCCACTTTTTATTTCACTTATGGGCATTCTGTAATGTGAAAGCTTGCTTAGCGAATTAATATACTTTTGTGATTTTGCGCTAGCGTTTGCTCCATGAGTAAAATCAAACTTGATATGACTGGGGTACCACCGTATTCGGGGTCGGCGCCCCTTCATACCAACCAACCTAACCCAACCCTGTTTACCGGTTTCTCCTGTAAGGGGAATCGCCTTATTGGATGCCTCTTAACAGAATCACTTCGATATAAGGTGACCACATGCCCAGCTCATATCCTGTGTGGTATTCACTTGGTCGTTGACTTCATGCCCCCAGAAGAATACAGTAGGGTCTTGCTCGAGCGAAAAAGCAATGCATTACTACCCTGATATCATTCTTCTTGCATATAAATACATTTTCATTTATTTATTGAATTATTTTTTCTTTTTTGATAAGTGGTCTCTATTCTTTCGGTATTTCACTTTTAATTCCTCGTACTTCTTCCTATTGAACACCATATTCTGTGGAAGCTTGAATTTCAGGTCAGTGGCCCCTGTGAGCTTGACCCATATGATTAGGTTTCATCTAAATAATAATAATAATATAATAATAATAATAATAATAATAATAATAATAATAATAGAGATGAAAATCCTTTAAATAATGATTCTTAAGTTCTATTTAAAAACGTGACTATAAATCGTGGTATAGATACAATGTCTAATGAACACAGCTGACTGTATTTGGTTACTCAAGCGTGACATTTATATATTTTTTTTTTCTCTTGCAGGTACGTTGATGGGAATTCGGCGACAACATGCTGATCAAGTAAAGGTATCGAGATGTTATTTATTTGTTTCATTTTTCTATCTGCTATGCTCTTTTGTGTGTTTTTCTATGTGTGGTTATAATGATAATTACGGTCTGAAATGATGGTCTTTGCTGTCGTAGAGCTTGTCTTGCATTTTGTAAATTCCTTTTGAAGAATGTATTAGAGAACCAGCACGTCAGAGTTTGAATCGTGTCAGTGATTTCTATGAGGGGGTTCATGTTGCTGGAATACTGATGGTTGTAGAGGGATCAGAAATTAAATTCCATCCCCACAGCTTTTTTTAGCGCCTCAGTGGCGTGGTCGGTGTGGTGTTGGCGTACCACCTCGGTGGCAGCGAGTTCGATACTCGGCATTCCATTGAGGTGTGAGAGATGTGTATTTCTGGTGATAAAAGTTCACTCTCGACTTGGTTCGGAAGTCACGTAAAGCCGTTGCTGAATAACCACTGGTTCCATGCAACGTAAAAACACCATACAAACAAACAAACAAACAAAGCTTCGTTATTAACTTCTTTTTAGGTGCAGACAAGATTTCTCGAAGCATTTTGTTTCTCCTGAAGCCAGTTTCAGGAGAAGTCAGAATTCTATCTCTGAGGTTTGGTCAAAATTCCTAATTCCTCACAATCAGACAATTGCGTTGTGTCGTATACAGCTAGAAATTTTGTCGCTGGGAATTAATGTTGGATTTGCGTGTCATTACTTTTACAGTTAACATCAAGCTTTCCCTTGCAATAATTATTACCTAACCTCTTGAGATGTAAAGGACGATGAGGAGGAATCTTTTGGTGAAGTTAGGTCTATTTTTGTGTGAACTATCAAAGTAGGCAGTGAAGTGTGAAGATAGGCCGTTATAAGCGTTGTAGTTGGTAACGGGATTTGATTGTGGGGAGCTTGACTTTACCTGTATACGTTATCTAACCTTGTATGCTAATAATACCTCGCTTCCTCCTCCTCCTCCTCCTCCTCCTCCCGTCTGTGTTTACATTTAAAGAAGAACGTCGCAATACTAGAGAGAGAGAGAGAGAGAGAGAGAGAGAGAGAGAGAGAGAGGCTCTGGGGAAGGTTTTTCAAAGGGCAGAAGTGAGAGCCGGAAGTGGACTGTCTCTTCTTCTCCTCTTGCCCAGCTCCCACTTCCCTTCTGTTCCATTGCACTTTCCTTGTCGTTTTCACTCTATTCCTGTCTTCCCTGCGGCCCTATCAGTGAAATGCCTATTTGGTAATTGCGTCTTTTTTGCTATCATATTTTAGTCTCTTGAAATTCGTATTTGAATACTCATGATATATATATATATATATATATATATATATATATATATATATATATATATATATATATATATATATATATCGAAAGTATGATGTTAAAAGGGACTACTTACAACAATAATCATCGTTAGTGATAGTATCAAGATGATAGTCGTCTTTATACTGAAATGATAATAATAATAGTACTTACAGTACGTACTGAGTGGAAAAATGAAAAGATTTTCCTGTATTCTTGTTTTATCATCTTCACGTTTTATGTTCCATTATTACAGTAGTTTACTTTCAGTGAAGGGGTTTTAAAAATACGGGAATGTTTGGAATGGGAAGTTTTTTCTTTTGGAAGGGGGCGCCGGGGTGTGTATGTCCCCCCCTTTTTTTTTTTGGATACGTGATGAGATATCGCTTTCTACAGTCACTATAAATGTTTCTGTATTATTTTAATATTGTGAATGACGACTGTGGATATTAGTATTACTGAATTGTGTCTGATACATTCCACAAGATGCTACTTTTGTTAGCAGAGGTTTGGTACATGTATAAAGTATAATGAGTGGCATTATTTTTTATACAGTGTGCAATCTTTCCTTATTTTAATCCTTGTCATGAGAGCATGTGTTTATTCTATAACTTATTTCGTCATACCACAAAATATTGAGTACCATGGTGCTGCCAAAGTCCCTCCTTAGAGGCGGTGCTCAATGTACGAGTAAGAAAGAAGGGAGTTGGAGGAAAGAGACAAAACCACAGAGTGCCATGATCTTGTTTATGACTGAGGTGGCGTTATGCCAACACGGACTCGTGTTCATAGAGCAGTCCGTGTACGAGTTTATATATTTTTTTCTAATATATATATATAATATATATATATATATAGATATAGATATATATATATATATAGGAGAGGTTCTGTGGAACGGGGAAAGTAGAAAAAAAATCTGAATAACTCGTTATTGAATACAGGGTATTATATAAAATAAGCATTGTTGCACGCGCACACACACACACACACACACACACACACACACACACACACACACACACACACACACATATATATATATATATATATATATATATATATATAATTTTATAATAATAATAATCTGTGTAATAAAAATATATAGTCTAAACGTTAAAACGGTGTTCGAA
>NC_061100.1:43860837-43963337 GCF_015104395.2 Macrobrachium nipponense
AGGAGAACCAAGTGAGTCAGCAGAACCAAGTGAGTCAGGAGACGGACAACTCTTAGAATGAGAATGGCAACTGCTCGTTGCTTGTGTGAATCACTTCTGTGAATTACCACGTTTGCCCGATATCTTGTAACCAGTGATTCATAGCCTTTCAGTTAGTGGGATTTTTCCGTGTGTATATATGGGCGTTTATTCAATCTTTTGACATTGAGCAACTGAAAAAAAAAAAAAAACCTTAAGACATTTAACTTTGTTGGCTGTGCTCAGTCTTGGCCCCGGTCTCGTAACGTCGTGACGTGGTCTTGTGCCTTGAAACTTCGGTGATTCGAACCGAGACCAGCTTGAGTTAACATAATATTCACAATATCTTCATAACGTTTTGGGATCATTTTTCACGATACAAATGTTGCTAGACTACATTACATAAACTAAAGCGCTTGCTTGCTGTTTTTGCTAAGTTCTTTTTTCTTTAGAACAGATTAAATATGTTCAGCTTTACCAAGGACAACTCATTGCGAGTTTTTGCAATGAGTGTATTGATACCATAATTTCGTATCGGGAATGTTTGGAATCCAGCTGGACTTTTCCTACATACTACGCATGTTGCAATATGTATGTCCGGTAATGGTGAATGTTAACGTAAAATTGCATTATATTACTTTATACTTGCAACACGGCATTGTTGTAAGCAACTCAAAGGTCGGCAAAACGACAGGGTGAAAAAAAACTGTAAATCACACGTAATGCCAAAAGGTGATGATTACTGATTATAGTTGGGTCTAACAAACGTATGCTTGTGGGAAACTTCAGGCGTTTTAACTTTTCACTGGTTTTGTGTTTTAGGAGTTTTAACTTTTCACTGGTTTTGTGTTTTATACTTTATTAATGATCAGCGCTAGCTTCTGAAACCATTTACAAACTGGGTTTGTATTACTTGCTCAGGTCCGGAGGACAAGTATCTGTGCTAGAGTTCGGGACTCTTGGAATGTAGAACAAATAGCTAGAGGTGGCATGTCAAGATTGGTTTGTCTGATCGTTTTTGTTGACTCTCTCTCTCTCTCTCTCTCTCTCTCTCTCTCTCTCTCTCTCTCTCAACACATCCCATTGTGGGAACTTCTTTACATACAAGATATGTGACACGTGGAATAAACTGCCACCAGAAGTTGGAAACAGCAACAGTGTGGAGAGTTTAAAAGAAAGATAGACAAAATCATTAGGACACTGTGAATGCACAGTAAAACTTGCTCGTACAGATAAGTTAGCGCACGATGTCTCCTCGGATGGACTAACAAGTCTTTGAGACATCCTAATCCTTGTAACTCCTTGTAACTCTCTCTCTCTCTCTCTCTCTCTCTCTCTCTCTCTCTCTCTCTCTCTCTCTCTTGTAGTAATAGTGGAGTTGGTAGTAGCATTAAATCTTTTAAATCATTGCACAAGCAAAGGGAATTGTTGCCTTTTCGTAGATTCTGTGTATAAATTGTTTCTCAGGAGTTGACGAAAAGAAAGCGGCTGCTTTGATTAATCATGATCGTTTGTGATCGTTCATCTAAACGGGTGTTATCTTTCGGTAGGCATCGGGAAAGCGGGTGAGTTCGTTCGAGCACCAGTCAGATACGTCATCGGCTAAGCTATGTTGTCTTATTTATAATTGTCTCATTTATATCCTGGAATTGTTACTAATATAAATAATAAATTTCTATTTCCCCAAATTCTTGTTTTGTAGATACCCTTATGGTAAACATGACGTCTTTAAAGACTATTTTCAGTCTCATTTGGTTACCTCAATACTTTTATGTTAGAATACAAGGATTCTGTGGAGGAGCCTCCAACCTTACGTTAATTGAACGAAATATCGATAATCAGCCTTTCTGTTCAAGTTTGAACATTTCGAGTCAAAGCTTTGCGTTGGTGGTAGACCGATCATAGAAACTGTGGTCATGACACTTAGTATTTTCACGTAGTGTTAATACTTAATGCATTAAAGCGTCACACTACACGTGGCTCTTTGAAAGAACGTTGGTTGTCTAACCTAAGTTACTGGTATTTGTTTTGAGTATTTTGAATAGCGTACTGTGGCTAATGATTTCTTGTTGATTGATCGATTGAGTTATTGTTTACGGTAGAAATCAGAATTCTGGTGTTTGAATAGACCGTGTCGACTCAGACGCAAAGTCGGGAATTGAATCTTGAGGCCTACTTGCAAACTGGAACGGTCTGGACTGGGATGGTGTGCACTTGGACTGAGACACGACCTTGAAAATTGAGAGCTAGACTACAAAACGCACACTAATAATATATATATTTATATATATATGATTATATAATTATATATATATATAATATATATATATATATTATATATATATGATATATATAGTATATATATATATATTATATATATATATATATATATATATATATATAAGCGAAGTACCAACCAGGAAAATGATAGGCAGAAATCCAAGCGCTTTCGCCTTTACTAAGACATTGTCAAGCAACGTTCCTTAACAATGTCTTAGTAAAGACGAAAGCGCTTCGATTTCTACCTATCATTTTCCTGTGGTATTCACTTATTTAATAAAGTCATGCTTTTTTAAGCAAATATATGTATATGTGTGTGTGTGTGTGTGTGTGTGTGTATGTGTAAACGCAAGCGTGTGGAAGTGAGCGTAAAAAACATCATTATCATATGACATGCCTTCATTAAAACCTTTTGTGGAGATCTCTTTGTGCAGAGGTGTTATGTTCGTTTATTGGAATCAATATCATGTGCACTTCAATAGGGTGGGGGGCTTTTGATCAGTCCCTGCGACGCCTGCTGGCGACGACGAGGCAATACCTTGTTTTTTCCAAATACCTGTTGTTCCGAGAGAGAGCGCGCATGGCCGCTGGTCACCTTCTATATTTAAATGTTTATTCACCTGTTTACCTTTTCACTTCGGCGGAGTTTGTTTCATTTTTTATTGATTGAATGATTTGCGCTCCGGCGCGCGTGTTTTTTCATAGTAGATGGGGAGAAAGTTTTGTGCTTTTTAAAGATTTGTGGATTACGGTTAAAATCGTTTGCTTTCGTCATTACTTTTTTTTTTTCCCTTTCACTTCAGAAGGTTGGTGGTGTTTGTCGGTGCCGCGAAAGTTTCCATTATTAGTCTGGCCCCATTTTTCCCGTCCTCCCACACTACTCTCCTTTGAGGCCGACAAATAGAATGCCAGGGGAGTTCAGACCCCCTTCCAGCTTTTGTTGTTGAGCCTCGTCATTCAGTCTCTCCCCGACATGTCTCCTCGATGCCCGGTGGGAGAGTTTGCCCTGTGCGCCTCCAAGTTTTAACGCCCTATGCCCAATACTTTCCGAGTCCTCCTTCCTCGTCGTGGCCTTTTTCTTTTCTTTTTTTCTATGTTCGCATCGAGTAAAATAAGTGTGTTTACATATTCCGAAACAGAAAAAAAAGTGTTTCTGAAAACAGATAAAATCGTGACGCAGTCAGACCAGGTACGGAAAACGTGTAAAATGAGTTAAAATCCAAATAAGATGGAGAATTTGCAAGTACTGTTAAGAGGAAGATCAGTCTGATTAGTAATCACTGGAACAATTTGGCGAATCGCCCATCGACCTGTTTCTGATTTGGTTTGGTTTGTTTGGTGCTTCTACGTTGCATGGAACCAGTGGTTATTCAGCAACGGGACCAACGGGTTTACGTGACTTCCGAACCACGTCGAGAGTGAACTTCTATCACCAGAAATACACATCTCTCACTCCTCAACGGAATGGCCGAGAATCGAACCCGCGACCATCGAGGTGGAACGCTAATACCATACCAACTACGCCGCTGAGGCGCTTGTTTCTGATTTGGGGAAGGATTGAATTAAGCTGCTCTGACTCAGAATCCCAGCGATAATCAAGCCCATATCGGTCACTAGGTAAGAAAGAATGTCTGTGGTGAAAAGCTTGTTGCCATTCTGAAGTGTTATTAGGAGGGAAGAGGAGAGAAGGCCTCGGAGTGCTGGAAAAGTAGAGTCAAAAGGTATTGAAAGGGAGGACCGTCATATTCAGGAAACGAGAGATTGCACGCAAGATAGAAAGGTGCTCGGCTCGGTGTGTGTAGAAGTGTCGACGTTCTGCTTAAGAGCTTTCTGACAAGATTTTTGAAGTGGCTGATGTTGGGGAAAGTTTTGTGCTGAAACCTTTTAATTTGGTAACAGTAAACAAAACGATAAAAATCCCCCAAACTCCCCCCTTAATAATTCACCCCCCCTTGTTTTGTATTTATAGTATATATATTTATATATTATATATAGATATATAATATATATATATACATACACACACACACACACACACATATATATAATATATATATATATATATATATATATATATATAGATATATATATATATATATATATATATATATATTCCATTGAAAGCAGAGCCACCTGTGCACTGGCACACCTACAGCCAAGGATAGACGGGGGAGAGGAGGGGTTGCTTCATCAATCATTGCAGTGAAATGTGTTCCGTTATGTAGACCGCATTGTAATGGCAATGCCGGGAGTCAAGTTGTCACTTCGAACCCTGCATTGCTTTCCATTATTTCGCCGTTGATTGCAACTACAACTCGGTCGGTATTTGGGTTCTTTAGATAGGCCTGAAAGGCCTTTCGTATTGGCGACGGAGTGGTTTTAGTCGGGTTTCCTTTTGCTAGAAAACCCAAAGACATGGAGGAATGTACTCATAATTCTCAGGATGGTTAGACCAATTAATTTACGAAGCCAATGGCCACACACAAATTCCAGTTTATTCTATGGTTATGTTCATTTATATGGTTGAAAATAGCTGAGTTCTGTTGTCCATACCTAACTGACCGTTTGTGCTGTATTAATCTCTGGGGAAGTGATTTTCTTGTAAATCCGATGTAAGAGTGGTCACAGTCCTATTCTTAAGAGCCTTACGAATTTGTTCCCCAGATTTCCTGGAAAAAGAATTTGAACTAATTCGTAAGCAGCTTTCGTCTTCAAGGTATCCTGACCATATAATTGAGAAAGCAATTCACAAAGCATACGTAATTTTCTACCGACCCCCTCAAGACAATACCAGAGACACACCCAACAATAAAATAAAAATTCCACACCTGGACAGGATTAAGACGGTGACCCAGACCCTCGGAAAATCTAACCCTTTTACATTTACTTATCCAAACACCTTAGCCAAATCCCTGATTAACGTCCAACAAAAGACATCCCCCAAGGACACAGGCGTTTACGAAATCCCGTTCCTGGACTCTGACCAATCTTACATCAGATTTACAGGAAAATCACTTCCCCAGACAACAGAACTCAGCTATTTTCAACCATATAAATGAACATAACCATAGAATAAACTGGAATTTGTCACATAATTTATAGCAGCAACTGCCAATACAAGAGTCAAATGATGGAATCGGCCTTGATTAAACAGAGGCAGGTAATGAATATCTCAAAGGGAGCATGGGACTCAGATATCATCGACAAGGTTTTCATTCAACCGACGCTTAAGAAGATTAAAGGAAGATTATTGGTGGGACTGACCTAAACTGGCTTACCTGTGGATGGACCTATTGGTATAAATACCATCTTTTCTGTAGCTCTTCTCATTCATCTACCTGAAGAGGGAGACAGCAGTCTCTGAAATATAGTATTCCTCTCTCTATATTTTGGTGTTTTTATGGGCTCCTTTTATTAAATATATATATATATATATATATATATATATATATATATATATATATAATATATATAATATATATATATATATATATATATATATATATATATATATATATATATATTCACACTCTAACCTAACGAAGAAACTCGCACCGTCCGTGGATGGACGGATTCCAACGTAACTAGTGCGCGAGAAGTTGTAGCGAGGACGCATCGTTATGGGTGATTCTCTGATTAATTATTTCACACTTCGGTATCAGGTTGGCCTTTCAGTGATTTGCGTATCGTATAGGGTGCGAGAAAGTCGAGAACCAAAGAGGATTTTGTGGCCATCAAAAGTAGGGATTTTTCTAGTCCTTTTCGTTCAACTCCTGTGGACTTTTTCCACTAAGGTGAGCTATGAAAATAACTTGGGACACAAAACAACAATAAAAGGAAAAATCGCAAATTATGAAACTATTAATCAGCTTGTTGGGTCGTTGTCACTTCTAAAATTCTACGAAACTTCCTCGGTGGGAAAAACCTGAATTCTTCCGCTCAAGAGTCAATTAGGTGATGTTTCTTCTCTTGTCATTGTATTCTCAGCAATGCCAAGTTTCCACGAATGCTGTTATTTAACGTTTTCAGGGTGTGACTTCAATGCGTCTTCATAGGTTCAGTCAAAGCATTTGCTTATAGATTTGCCATTTTTAAAATAAGTTTTTTCCATTTCTACTTTTAACAAAAGAACGACCACTTTCTCCAGTATAGGAGGAAGTACAATCAGAGCAACTAATAGCATAAACACCAACATCTTCAGGCAATTTATATGATAGTTTCTGCTGATTTGTCTCCCAGTAGTGCTAGGGCACTGAAAAACGTTTTCCCCGGATTTTTCTGTTTAGAGTTTCCGAAATTCTTTGAAGTTTCCCTTTTGCAAATGAGTAAAATAACTGCTGTTTAAGCTTCTCCTTTGGATGACCATACATTCTCTTAGCCCTGGAGAGGAAATTTCCTATTGAATATTTTAGATAACACAGTTTGCTCAAGCTTTTCATCCAAAAAGACATGGGTCACGCGACAAGCAAGAGGAAGTAAATGAGAATAAAAGTAAAAATGCGAATTAAAATGCGAAGTAAAAGGGCAATTTATAATTGATTCGATTTCAAATGTGAACTTAATGGAGGGAACGTAATAATTCAAAAGAGACAAAGCTTTATTGTAGCATTTTAATGAGGTTTGTAGACAATAAAAACATCGAGATATCGTACACACACACAAAAGTTTAAAATCATCAGGTATCTTTCCACTTATAATCTCGTACATAAACTAGCTTATATTGGAGAAGGGGATTATCCCAAAGAAACTCCAACCTTTTGTTGAAAAGAAAGTTCCCTTTAAATTCGAATATAAAAGTTTCCATCACACTTTAATAAAATCGCGATATTTAACTATGAATAATAGAAGTCACAGAAGCACTTCTTTCATCAGATATTAATAAACTATCCAGGAAAAGTTGCCAAGAGATACTTGAAAAGAGAAAGGAAATCCAAGCTATACCTGGTATCAACTACACAACCGCGTCGCCGAAGTTTATCTATGCATTCTCAAATTTTTACTAACCAGAGATCATTAAGGGGGGGCGGTATTTCGGTAGCGATGATAGGTCTTAAAGGAATGCTCTCCATGATGGTAATTATTTAGTCAGTTGGATGTTAACTTCTTAGGTCAAAAGTAAAAATATTGTTAATTGTAATGTTGAGAAGGATGTTAAGAGAAATGATTTATATGTATATAAACATATATTATATATATATTGATCTATATATATATAATGGGTGTGTGTGTGTATATATATATATATATATATATATTAATATATATATATATATATATATAAATATATGTGTGTGTGTGTGTGTGTGTGTGTTTGTTTTTCGTTTATGGGTTTGCGATAACTACAAATGGAAATATTTTCCTATTCAGTGGGGAAAAAAAAAAAAAAAAAAAATTGTAAGTGAAATTTGGATAGTTCTTGCCGCAGACTTTGCAACTACTGTAATTTTCCCAAATTCTAGGATTTCTGTTTACTCTTGTTTGAGAGTCATGTAAACTGTTGTCTCAGGGGACAAAAAATTGGATATGTGTATCCTTTGCCCCGTGTGGTCAAGGCGTTAACCCCACATGGGGGCGAGGTCCTATGATTATTACTACACGAATAGAAATTAGAATGTATATTTTCCCTGAAAATCTGTGAGATCTGATTAACCTTCCAAGTTTGCAAGAGTATTTGGCTCCATCGAGGCTTTCTGAGAACAGAAATGTTTAATATTGATATTAATATTAGAACCCCTTGGAAGGTATTTAATGAGGATAACTCTTCATACTTGCAAATGGGATTGGAATTAAGTGTAAATGCGCTGAATCTTATAAGAGGTCCTTATTCCTCATGGATCGGACTCCAACTAGAGAAATCTTTGGTAATTCTTTGCAATCCTCATTTCTCTTACTTTCATTTATCTTTTCGTATCTATTCTAATTTTAGACATGTTTTTCATGCTTTGTCTTAAAGCCCTGTTGATGAAACCCCTTTAAGATCAAATTTATGTTTGACCATATCTTTGAATTTAAAAGCTCAAAAAGGCATGCATATTTTTTTTGAAAGAAAACCTTGGGTATTCCCAAAACGGCTTCGTTTCCAAGAGCAAAGAATCATTGAATTTAATTTTGGAGTAGTTCTACGTATTTATGTGGATCCAGAGAACGCTGAGGATGACGACGAAAAAAGATGAACACAGCCACTATATAAAGTAAACACATTCTCGCTCTCATTCCTGAAAAGAGGAGTATTAATGATCGTTAGGTTGGCCATTCCTCTTCAACTCACTTTTATCCTATCAAGGGATAATCCTGCAGTGTGTGTGCTCACTGTCACGCCAGCCAGAATGTCGAGCATATACTGGTAGATTGCCATTTTGATCATTCCACGGTGTGCAGACATGTGGTAGTGCTGTCAGTGCACCATCGCATGTAGACATTACATAAGGTTCATATTCTCTTTCTTCCATCTGACTTCCACTCTCTCTGATAATTGTTTCATGGCGTAACAGCTTAGAGGTTTTCCTCCTGTTACGCTTTTCAAATCTTCTGCCAATTTCCGTTTCAGCGCTGATTGACCTCAGGGCCCAGCGCTTGGTCTTTGGCATAAATTCTGTGTTCCAATTCCAAAAGCTTAATGGCATTTTTAAAGGATATGAATCTGTAGAATTTGGTATTGATTTTTCTCTTATGTAGCTATCAAGATTTCATGTTGTATTTTTTTATATATTTTTTTTTATTCTAACAATATGTATGCATGAATGTTACCAAATTTGTTTGAATGTATTTATTGGAGTGTATAAATCTGTGTTAATGTATTTATGAGAATGCATTAATCTGCGTTGGTAAGTGTGTGTGTGTATGATCATGTAGATGTTTATTTTAAAGCGTAAGTCTTCATCCTTTCCCATAGGCGGTTAGTGCCGTCAGTGCAATGTAGGCATTACTTAAGGATCTTTGCAGCGTCCCTTCGGCCCCTAGCTGCAACTACTTTCATTCCTTTTACTGTACCTCCGATCATACTCTCTTTCTTTCATCATACTGTCCACTCTCTCCTGACAATTGTTTCATAGTGCAACTGCTACGAGGTTTTCCTCCTGTTACACCTTTCAAACCTTTTACTGTCAATTTCCTTCTCAGCGCTGAATGGCCTCAGTTTTGCAATAAAAGTTGCAATTGATTCTATCAATGAAGTAGGGGTGTTACATGGAACTGGAGTGTATAAATGTCACTCAGAATATAAACATTGACTTAGCAAACCAACGAGATCTTTTATGAATCGAAAAGACGGTTTGAAATATGATGTGAAAATTCTTTGACTAAATTTTGAATATTGTGTATTGGAATTCAATCAGCCTTTTAGCTAGACTATTTGGAAAGTAACGTTTGATGTGTGGATGACTTTATTTTTTTCATTGATTTAATAATATATCATATTTATCGTATGAAATAAGGACTAAAGTCATTCAATATGTTGATTATGTATTTGCTTTGATAATTCTCTTGACCTTACAACCGCATTCAGTGTGTGCAATGTATTGGTAGAATTGCAGGTACACTTGATATGTGTGGATTATGCTCTTATTTTTGAAATCTTATCTGTTAACCTGGAGATGCAGCGGACAGTGGTGATGCAAACAGCCAAGAAATCAGAGGAAGGAGAGAAAAGTTGCAAGCCATCACTGATTAGGATATTAGAATCCAGCATTTGAGTAAGGCAGAGGGAAGTGCAGCTGAGTAGTAGAATGCTTTGAACTACGTTTGAGAAATTACAAAGTTACAAGATATGACAGTTTTATAAACAGTAAATTGTCTTTCAGAGAGAGAGAGAGAGAGAGAGAGAGAGAGAGAGAGAGAGAGAGAGAGAGAGAGAGAGAGGTAAGTATACAAGAATGAAGAAATAAGGAGTATGGGGTGTATTTTAAGACTGAAAATCTGATTAATGTTACCCAGGAACTGAAGAGGATACCGTACATAATGTAAATCATAAGTTATTTGTGGTTGAAATGACAATAATGCTAATTAGGGATATTTGAGAAGGAAGCGAAATGTATTGAAATCGTTTACCTTAAAGAAAAAAAAGAATGATTTTGTTTAAGGAAAAGAAAACGAAGGAACAAGGGTACAGTTTTGGTAAATGAAGATATGAAGGAATCACAAGGCCATTTACGTTACAAAAAACGAATAAGTGATACACTCCAAGTAACACGGTACGTGATAAAAAAGATGACTCGTGTAATATGAGGGTTACAAATGGCAATTGTACCATTCAATTTTGGTCGCAGATATGAGGTATTACTTTTATTAATTTTTTACTGCTAAAAAAAGTCAGTGCACCGCATTCCTTAAGGTTCTTTGCAGCGTGCCTTCGCCCCCTAGCTACAACCCCTTTCGTTCCTTTTACTGTACCTCCTTTCATATTCTCTTTCTTCCATCTTAATTTCCATCCTCTCCTAACAATTACCTCATAGTGCAATTGCGAGGTTTTCCTCCTGTAACATCTTTCAAACCTTTTTATTGTCAGTTTCCGTTCCAGCGCTGAGTGGCCTCATAGGTCCCTGTGCTTGGCCTTTGGCCTAAATTCCATATTCAATATACTTGAAAAATGTTGTTACTGATCTTAGGAGAAGTGGAAGGTGGTCCCAACTTAGATAAAGAAGGCTGCTGCTGTTAGGTGTAACATTGAGAGATCACGCCTCTTCCATGTGCACCGAAATAGGGTTTCTGGGAATGAACACGGCGTCAGGAAAGCCGAAAAGAATCCTGATTGGAAAAATGAGCAGAGCAGATGTTCAAAATGATAAATGTATTTTGTGGTAATGAAAAAAAAAGGAATGATTTTACTTTTAAAATCTATTGGACTTAATTTCATTTGGTAATAGTAAGTTAATCAGAATTACGATTTCGATTATTGTCCCATGTCCGTTATAGAAGTAGATATAAAGATTTGCATGTAAATGTGAGCAAGAAAAGAAAAAAATTAAGTTGGAAGGGTTCACTTAAGTTGCAAGTGTAGCTGTATTCGATAGATTGGGAGAGTAAGGTAGTTTGCGGTGAACGTTGGTTAAAGAAACTGTTGTCCATTGATTTATCGAAAGAGGAGACATTAGGGCCTAAGGAACAGGGATCGTAGATGGTTGGTATGAGTCAATTAAAAGGTAAACAGGACGGTTTAGATTAAAATCAAATCGAAATGAGCAAGAAACCACTCATAAATAACAGTTGATTTCTACCCTCTTTGCCAGGCTTTCTTTTATGAGTCGCACCAGTGATAGAAAATATCTAGAAGATTTAGATTTGGAGAAGTCTAATAACGTCCGTGCATCCATAATTTGGTCCGCTTACTAAATAACACCAACACAATTTATAACACGGTTGTTAAATCAGTCTTCTATTCTTGTTATGAACTGGCAAGAACTTTCTCTTAGTAACTCCATAATAGCGACTCGTACTTAGGTTCAAGTATTGTCATTATACTTTACATATTGGCGTCTGTAATTTTAATTACGCGTGATATGAAGGGTTATTTCTATCATTGGTGTTTTTGTATAATTACCATTACATATGGCAATATCTGATATACAGTGACAGGACTTGAACCTAAGTACGAGTCGCTTTTATGTAGTTAGAAGAAGCAAGGTGAAAGTACCTATAACATTGTAACATCAAGAACAGATGGCTGATTTGACATCTGTGTTACAAATTGTGATGATGTTATTTGGTTAACCGACCAAATTATGGATGCGCTGTCGTTATTAGACTTTACCTTCATGTATCTTTTAAATATTAGTATATACTGTAATAAGTATTGGTATTAAATTCTTTCGTCCGTTGAAATTCTTAGTAATTATATTGGTCGTAATCAATCACTTCTTTTTCTCTGTTTTCGCCCAAGATGGAAAAGAGCGACAGGAATTTCCAGTGATTCTGTCATGTGACTGTTGTTGTCAACACCACACGGCTAATTACTTATTCCTCTCTCTCTTTGTTGCCTTATATAAAGTAGTGTAATGTGTATGGTTTTGTTATTCACAGGTGACGTATGAGTACATTCACATAATCGTATAGTTAGTTCATGATAGAGTTCTCACCTAAACTACGACCACTCTTGGTACATTGAACGAATATCTCTTGGGCTCAGGGCGCTTTGAATCTCAGTGAAGGTCCTTAGACAGACGAGAGTTTTCAGTTCTCGTCTCCATTGTAGTACATTAGTTCTCATATTCGATGGTACTTCATCTTGAAGAGTAGGCCTACATACCCCTTCTAGTTTTAGGGGTCAATGCCTCACTTGGATACGGAAGGTTTCATTGTTTTATTCATTTATTTTTTTTTTTTTTTTTTTTTTTTTTTTTTTTTTTTTTTGCGTGAACTGGAATATAATGTTAATATGCCCTTCGTGATGCTTGCTTCATATTTCGTATCACAAAATGTTTATACGGCGTAACAAAATTTTGAGATTTTGTGAATATCGTGGTCAAATAGTAAAATTAGATTAGAGAGATCCGCTAAGACGATAACTGAATTTCACAGTCTGTGCACTGTAGATTTTGTTGTCCCCAGTAGAACGTGATGAATAATTTCTAAAAAATCAACTGGTGGTTATTACATTTGTGAATAAACTTTTCGCACATTTCCTTAAATTTGATTAAATTTACGGAAATGTGAGAAGTCTTTATTCACAAATGTAACAACTACCAATTTCATTTCACCATTAATTTTTAGATATGATTCACCATTTTCAACCTGGATAACCTAAGGGACTGTGACGCCAGTTTGAAGAAGTATATCAGTCAACCATTTTTGTTTTAGGAGGTCGAAGCTCGTTGAGACTTTCTCATGACGACAGCGATCTCCAGGTGTAACGTTTTGTCCACGAGTTCGGTGCTCGGGCGTTCTATTGAGGTGTGAGAGATGTGTGTTTCTGGTGATAAAAGGTCACCCTCGACGTGGTTCGGAAGTCACGTAAAGCCGTTGGTCCCGTTGCTGAATAACCACTGGTTCCATGCAACGTAAAAACACCATACAAACGAACAACCTTAGACGACGCAGCAGATCAAGGCATCTGATCGCATTGGCAGCGCGATGATTATTCCCCGGAGATGGCGTTGTCGTTGTTGCTGTACCGTTGACTCGGGGGAAGAAGCTATGTGCATCGGATTGCTGTCAGGAAAGTCCCTTTCATTACACGTCTGCAAAAGATGCCATCTCGAATGCAGGCCCTGTTATCGTGCAGTAAGTGGGCCTTTATTTCCTGCAGAACAATTGCCGTTATTATTATATTCGGGAAGTAACGTTGATGGTTGAGATGGCCTTTTATGAAGGCTGCATTTCAAACGTTACCTCGATTCTTATCTGACATGTCATACGCTTTAATGGGGCTGGCGTTTTGTGGGAACCGTCTCGGTGTGCGTGTTTGGAAACGCTTCCTCCTCACACACCAAAATAGTGACGTCTAGAAATTGAGCCTCTGAACAGATCCTCTGGTACAGGACAGATCATGTACTTATGTAGCTACTCTACTCTATATTCATTCATTTTCGTGGTAGTTGATATATTTTTTTTTGAAACTTTTGTTAATGGTGTGTATTTTTTCATGCATTTCGTATGTGAATGGTCATTTACCACGTTTTGTGCACCCCTGTATCGTAGATTTTTCTATTGGTGTTCGTATGTATGCTGCTGTGTGTTGTGGGGGGGGTGGGGGATGTTAACAAACCAAGCCCATAAACAAATCCAAATTTAAAGAGAGAGAGAGAGAGAGAGAGAGAGAGAGAGAGAGAGAGAGAGAGAGAGAGAGAGAGAGAGAGAGAGAGAGTTTCCTTTAAAAATATGATTTAAGATATTTTTGTAGCAATGATTAATGATTTTATTCCTTTTGACCCTCTTGCCGTGTATATTATATTATTCACCTTTTCTTCCCGCGTGAATACAATTGGAGACTGTTTATTTTGTACAATCTTACTTTTTTTTTTTTTCATTCCTTAAAGTCCCTTCCGCAACAAATATTGGTTCCGGAGGTTTTTTGTTCATTTGAGTTGTTATAGATGCCAATTTCTTTATTCCCTTTTTGTGAAGCAATTGGTCGTGTTTATTTAGTTACCAACTGGTATGTTACATGTATTTCATAGCGGTTAAAAGACATCTTGTGTTATCTTTCTCTTCTGATGATGATAATTTTTTTACTCATTTAATTATGAATTTGCTTGATAAACACTAGGTTTAAATTGTATTTGTTTCTGAATACGACTTGAATTGCTTTTTTGTAAGTATTCGATTTGGTCTTGATTGTAATTATGTTGGTGAAAGGAATGAACTTCGTAGAGTTTTGTGTCAAGTTGTCTACTCTTTTATTATTTATTTTATTATAATCTCAATTATTTATTTCATACATTTGACCAATTTATTATCGATAGCAATCATTATGCTTTCAGTTTTGTGATTCATTAGTATCGTTAAGGTCATTTTTCTGATGGTTTTTCTTCCTTGTTAGTTCAGGACTGGATTTTGTTTTATACGTTTTTATTGGATTATTTTTATAAATCTTATGAGTCCCTACTTGACGGTTTGTGTGATGATGAGCGGTAATAACCTTTAGATTGTTTTATTAATACATCAATTTAGTTCAGCCTTAGTTTGGTCAGCGGTTCAAAGCTCAGTTATACGGGCTTTATTGACATGTCACGATTCTCGTAGGCCAAATTTTTTTGTGCCATCTTTTGCAGCGACTGCGGCCCTTAGTCTTGCTGCAAGACGTTTAGAAGCTGAGAGCTTGTTAGTCCCCATCGTTAGGGACATTGAGGGGGTCGTTTAGGTTTGGAAACATTGAGAGGGGTTTTTTTGGGTTGGGGGGAAGGGAAGGGGGCGAGGGAGGGATGTTTGCTCAGCAGGTGGGGATCCGAAGTGGCAATGTCGAGGCCAAGGGAGGTCATTTGGTCGAACTGAATGTCGGCCTCTTTTTCGGGGTAGGGGAAGTCATTCCTCCTCCTCCTCCTCCTCCGCCCTCCTCCCTCCTCTCCTCCTCCCTCCTCCTCCTCCTCCGCCTCCTCCTCCTCCTCCTCCTCCTCCTCCTCTCCTTTCCATGGCGGTGCTAGTACCCCTCTTTTCATACCCTCCTCTTTCTTTTACTTAGTCTTCTTCTTTCTCCTCCTCCTCCCTTACCTCCCGAAGGCTCTCTTCTCCTCCTCCTCCTCCTCCTCCTCCTTCCCCTGGCACCTAATCTTCCCACACATCTCTCTGAATCGATCGCTTCCTACTGTGTGGATGCGTGCGTTCGTGCATGTGTGCGTGAGTGCTTCACGGCCCACCTCTTCCTGTCGCTTCTTCTTCTTCTTTTTCTTCTTCTTCTTCTTCTTCTTCTTCTTCTTCTTCTTCTTCTTCTTCTTCTTCTTCTTCTTCTTCTTCTTCTTCTTCTTCTATCATGTTTTTGTTTCTCCCCACATTGCTTTTATCATTTTTATGTAAATTCTCCCTGTATGAAATATGCTTCCTCTTTGTGTGTATCTCAAATCAGCACAAGAGCGCCAGCTAGTATATTGTTGCATCGTCATAATGGAATAATTATCGGTCCTATTAGTCAACTCTTAAGTTTTGCCAAGTCGCGGTGTTTTTCTACCTTAGTATTACCTTTTGTGTTAGAAGTACTTTTCGGTCGCCTTACCCTTTCTTACGGTTTTACTTTTCCTATGTTTCATGGCAGGAAGACCTTGCATCTAATTAATTACGTATGTGACAAATTACCTCTTGAATTAAAACAAAGTAAGAGACTACGGAAACACGAAAAAGGGGGCGGTGTTAGAGCTCCATACTTGGAGATGAGGAGGAAGATGAAAGAATAATCAGATTGATCGAAGCTGAGATTCACAATTTCCCCTCGATTGATGAGGGAGATTGAAACCTGAGGCGCATCGCCCGGATGGAGCAATATCTTCGCGTTTCGTATAAAATCACGCGGTGAAGACTGTATGGAACGAATACCGTAAAGCAGAGAGCATCAGCCCAAGGACAACGTAGAAGTGAATGGAGAGAACCTGGTTTTTAAGGGGAATGGAGAAAAGGCTCTGATTCCACTCTGTCGAAAAGAACCACTCTGTCGAAAAGAACAACACACCTGGCGAGGAATCGTGGCGCTTTTCAGAGTATATAATATTACTTTTCACTCGTGGCCAAGGCATGTCGAGTTCGATTCCTAAATCATTGACGATTACGAGAAGCTGATGAGCAGAAAGGCACAAAGACAAATTGGAAATTTGTTGCTCGGAAGTGGTTAAGCTGCACGAGATCTGATCCGCATCATTAGCTCATAGAAGACCACAAGACATCGAGAGTGGACTTCCGAAGAGAAAATGTCACGTCGAAGCATTCGCGTGTCACCCTATGAACAGGAAAGGTATCGAAAGGAGGCCATTGATCAGGCGAACAGCAGCCTTCACGGAGGAATGCCAATAAAAACTGGGAAAATGATAGACTTGTGTGTGTGTGTGTGTGTGTGTGTGTGTGCGTTTTATCACTGAAATAGAGAAGTCGGGTAAGAATCTAGACGTCATGTTAAACAGAAAAGGAATATGTGATCACTTATTAGTAAGATGGCTTAACTAAGTGACCTTCAGATCCACATAGATGAAAATTTGAAGATCTTGGGATCGTAGGTACTGCAGAAAGTTACCATTAGGTATAGACACAAGAATTTTGTTTACTGTGCTAGAAGTCAAAGCTTTTGGGAGGTAGTTTGAGTGCAGACACAAAGTCATCACTCTAAGGGGTCTGTGGTTTGAACTTTGGAGAAGGCCTTTTGATGGCCACCTTCAAGGACGTGAACCATGGGTAGACCAAGGTAGAAAGATAGGGAGTAGCAGCAGTTCATAAACATTTAAAAAAAAAAAAAAAAAAAAAAAAAAAAACTACCGACCATATTAGCAACAAGAACTTGGAGGTATTCTGTAATGATGAGGCTGTATCACTCATGACCATTCCATTACAAGGAAGGAGAGAGAGAGAGAGAGAGAGAGAGAGAGAGAGAGAGAGAGAGAGAGAGAGAGAGAGAGAGAGAGAGAGAAATCCACACCAAGCGTCAGCCTTGGTTTGGAGATTCACGTGCAAAAGACAATCACCGATTTAACCTTAAGGTCCTTATCAATACATTTCGTAACCTAGTTGTTGGAGCTTGGGTACGTGTTTGTTAACAGTTCTTTAAGTGACCAAGAGCAGAGCTGTCACTTTTGTGAGCGCAGACTGATCATGGCTGGTAGTGCACAGGTTAGTGTCATAAAACCTTTGTTACTTTGATTATTTACCATTGGTAAGATTTTTGCCATTGAAAATGAGTATTCGTTGACAGATGATGAACCCCGTATGGGGTAGTGCCGTCAGTTCATCTCTTGCGGTGGACTGTAGGCATTACTTAAGGTTCTTTGCAGCGTGCCTTCTGCCCCCAGCTGCAAGCCCTTTCGTTTCTTTTACTGTACACCCTTTCTTATTCTCTTTCTTCCATTTTACTTTCCACACTGTCCTATCAGTTGATTCGAGTGCAACGGCGTGGTTTTCCTCCTGTTTAGACCTTTCAAACCTTTTACTGCCAATTCCCGTTTCAGCGCCGAATGACCTCAGAGGTCCCAGTGCCTTTGACCTAAATTCTATATTCAGTTCAATACAGATGACGTATTTGCGATTGAAGTGGCTTCTGGCTTTGATAGGGATAAAGTACAGAATAGCAAGTGGTGCGGGAAATGATGGGTAATGCTGGAGTTAAAAAAAAAAAGAGAGAGAGAAAAAAAAAAATCGAGGTAACTTTGGGATGTGGTCCCGTGCTGCCAAGCCAAGATTCCTTGTGTGTAGGTAACATTATACTTATGTTAAATGAATGTGAATATGACATGAAAAAAGTGTCAATTTTCACTCTGCGTTTTATATTTTGCAGAACTCGAAGAAAGTCTTTAATAAATGGTGCTATTTTTCTTATTTGTAACACTTAGGGATACCAGACTTTTGGCGTATTTTGTATGAGTTATTGATCATAATAGTTACGCTAAGCAATATGCCTTTCGTTTCTTGTTGGCTTATTTTTCTGAATTAAAAGTTCTTGTATTTTCGTGACATCTTGTAGCGCCGTTCGGAAGAATCAGTTTTAATAACGTTCCACAAGTTCTGAGCTTATTCGAGCCTTCGTCGTTGTATAGGTAGGACTGTTATGTTTTCTTATGTCGTTAGTGGTTTCCATGTTTTCAAACGCAGTGGAATCAGGTCTGTACGCCTGTGAAGTGTGATTCATAGTAAATACAATGTATTGATGCAAAACATTCCAAATGTCTAGTGTAAAGATTCAGTGATTTTCATTTCCAAACCTTGAATCGCTCATAAATGTTACAAATCGTATCAAAACGCTTCCTAAAAGTCGTCATGTCGATCTTCTTTCGTTTCACTTCTCTTTATTTTCCGCATCATTTGCTCGAGTATAGAAATTTATTATTTACGTACAATAAAAGAAAATGATACGTTTTCTGATAATGTTTTGATTGTCATATAGCTAAGCTAACTGCTGCGACAAAAAGTAATATTTTACATATCTTTGTTTATAAGCAAGTAACATTTATATATACTTGATTGTCATAAATCTTATAGAAAGCGGGATGTTATCTACATAAAAAAGACATATTTTCTCGGTGTTTATATATCTAAATGCATATATATATATATATATATATATATATATATATATATATATATATATATATATATATATATATATATACACACTTGTACCAGAATTTCAAGCAGGACGTTTAGTCGACTATTTAGATCAAACCAATGACGTCCATGCACGACCTGAAAATTTCTAGTAGGTTGCGTTAGCAACTGGCGTTAAGTAACTTACCACAGGCGTACCGAAAGAGCGTCACCAGGGCCTAGATAGCTAAAGGCCTTCTGTGGTTGGCACTCGATAGTGCCACGGGAAGTGAATGGCCTTATCAAGATGAGAGGAAGGAGGAGAAGAAGGAGGAGAAGAAGAAGAAGAAGAATGTTGAGTCACCATGGGCGTGTTACATATGGTGTGGCTGAACTTGTGCGAGGTGGCAGATGCAGCGGAGGATTTTGCAGCCTTTGGGTCAGTTCTTTCAAGTTTCATTTGGAAGTGTTTCGTGTAGGTGCCAGTCTGGTGGACAGAGTGGCTTTCTTGTCAGTGTTAGCTCTCTTTCTCAGGGTTACCCATGAGGATGATAATTACAGGGGCATACAAAGTTTTATCGAGTGTTACAAAAAGATGGTTATGAGTATATGTATGTTATCTATCTATTTATCTATCTATCTATATATATAAATGTGTGTGTGTGGTTGTGTGTTCTGTGCACACACACACACACACACACACACACACACACACACACATATATATATATATATATATATATATATTGTAATATAAATTATATATATATATTGTAAGGGATTTACGCCATTTCCATTTCAAAGTAAAGTAAATCAACATTTATTCATAATTCAGTAGAGGTTCAATCGCCTCTACCACTCACATATCACTCCTTTTGAGAGAAATTTTTCCTTGCCCCTCGTCCACTTTGTTTGTTGCACCTTTGTCTTTCAGGTAATAGATTGGAAGGGCACCTGGCTGTGGAAGGGTTTAACTGGCGCCATATTGAATTGGCCACATGGTTGCCCATGGTGATTTGACCACAAGGGTCAGAGGCCGCAGAAGGACAGACAACACCACCATCTGTCCAGATGCGATCAAACTTTCTCCGAACTGTTAAAAGGGCGCATGCGCACTGCAGACGGCCTTAGACAAGATTACACTGCCAGCGAGATCACTCTTAGCTCCTTAGCTCCCCCCCACCCCCCCCTTCCTTCTCAGCACAGTTATTGACAGCCTATGTTAACTTGTATAGTGCAATGATAATTGCTTCCTGTTGGCACCTGTGAGGAAGACAGCTCTACTCCTCGATCCAGGTACAGTTCAAGATTGCAAAGGTTAATGCAGTTAGTGAACCTCAGTCTGTCTTATTTCCTTTCATTTTTGCGAGGGAGTCCTGTAGTTTCTTATAATTGCATTGTCAAATAATTGTTTTGTGTTATATTCCTGTTGTATCTCCTATGCTTTGAGTTCAGTCATCTTTATAGTGTGTCTTATTCATATTGTGTTCTTTTATGCTGTGTGATAATTACATTGTTATTAGCTATCGCCAAAATTATCGCATAACGAAATAACTCATCTGTATCGAGTCATTAATCATTCCCGTAATTTCTTACTCAAGTGACTAACGTAACTTCTTCCCTTTGTAATTACTCAGTAACATACCTGCTCCCCTTAAGTGGTTATTAATGTAATATTAATGCTTATGAGATCGAGTGTTCATTGCCTTATTTATAATTTCCCTGTGTGCAGTGCCGCAGTCTCGCTCCCTCGATCTCCTACCATGTGTGCAGTGCCGCACTCTCGCTCATATAGAAACCGCTGTCATTACTTATGTGCTATATATGTTGCTGTTTTGGTTCTGAATTTCTCACCTCATGTTGCTCCGGATTTCACCCCTCACCTGTGTTTGCTACATACCATGTGGCTGGATGCCAGATCACCAATTCGTCTAGTTCAAGACTATTAATTAACTGACCATTATTAAACCCCATTGGGTATCATTCACTCTTCATTGAATCGATCTCGTAATGTGCAAATATAATCAAGTGAGCTAACCTAGGAGTTTACCTCATCTTTACCTATTCTGCAGCAGGCCTCAGCCTAAGTATGAGGTATGAATGTACTTCCTTATATAGGCCATTCGCAGATCAGGTAAGTCCACCCCAGTTGCACATCCCCTAGATAAGTTTGTAACAGTTGGCGGCTTTCCTGAGAATCTTGTTTTATTAGAACAAATCAATAACATGCAACTATCAGTGATTAGCCGTTGCTAAAAGCTGGTTGCAAGAGAAGAGACGAGCCTGTAAAGTAAATTGCAAAGTTCCTATATGAGCTCACGAAGAGAAAACCAGTTCCCACAGCAGGTAAGGTGCTATTCTGTATTTTTAGGCATTTTATGTAGGGATGAACTAAGTTCTGACTGCTACAAGAGTTAGAGATAGGATAACCTAGGCTACATGCATGCTAAATTAGATAAAAGAGAAGAAAGAGTAATTATCTGAACACCTTTGCTTTTTTTTTTTACTGCTGCTGCATGTTAGCTTGTATGCCTTCATATTAGATGAGATAAGGAGTATTAGTTAAATGGAAATAGTGCCATATTTCTTTTGCCGGTTTTATCTCGGGAATTTATGTGCCCCGAAGTGGACAAAACTTAGCTAGGCGCATGCAAGAAATAATGCGGATCATACCCCCATCTTGGGGTCCTCTCTCTCTCTTGCCCGCTTACCGTGCTAAGTGGAAAGTAGGAAGTTGTATCTCCTATTATTTTCGTTCATAAAGAATACATCCAGTAGGATAATTTTGCCCCAATTTAACATTATAGAATAACAGTCACAATCACGACCCGCTTATTGCCTGTTCATTTCGAGGCCTTGTGCCTTCAATTCCAAAACTTTTGTGCCTGCCATTCTTAGGATTTTTGCCTGCAGTTCCAAGACCCAGTACCTGCAATTTCCAAGGCTTTTATGTGTGCAATTCCAAATGCTTTGTGCCTGCCAGTGCCAAAGTTTAGTGCCCGTTCATTTCAAGGATTCATGCCTACAATTTCCAAGGCTTCGTATCTACAGTTTCCAAGACTCTTGTGCCCACAATACTAAGGCTTAGCACCTGCAACTAGGTCTTCATTCAAAGTCCTTGTGTGGCTTTTGCTCGAAACCTACATCCATGCTGGACTAGAGAAGGAAATTTGGTTATCCCTAAACTTATGTCTTACTCAGACCATCCAAGCACTTAGCACAACTCCAAGTTATGGAGCTCATATCAAATCCGAGTCTAGGGAATAACCACATTCCCCTAAAGATCATTTCTTCTAGGCCCTTCAGTGCCACGCTCAGTGCCTCCTGCACTCTACCCCTACCAGATGGCTAATCCTGCCTTTGATGAGCTTAAGGCTCTCTCCAATTTTGGGAAACAACTAGACTGAAGGGCCAGGACCTACTTAACCAGGTTAACACCGAGAGAGCTACGGCCAAGGAAGAAAGGGAGAGAGAAAGAGCGGAGAAGGAGAAAGAAAAATTACCCCAAGATAAGAGGGATGAAGCAGAGAAAGCAGCAGAGTGAGTGGGAAAGGAGAAAAAAGATTAGCACAAGAGAAGAGGGAATGAGCAGAAAGAGCAGAGAAAGCACCAGAAAGAAAAGAGGAGGAGAGAAAGGAGGGAGAAGGAAAGGGCGCATCAACTAGCTACGGCAGCCCAGGATGTGCGCCCCTTGGCAACCCCTTCTCCACATTCCACGCTCAGCATTGTGGGATCTTTCATTAAGAAAAGTGGACGAGGCCGAGCCTGAATCCTGGCTCAACCATGTTGAGCGGGTACTAGATAGCTACAAGCCTGCTCCTATAGCTCTCATTTTGGGGAGGCACTTAGAAGGCAAGGGTGCCACCGCGTTCATTGCTCTCTAGGCTGGGATCAGGGAAACATTGCCTCAGTCCAGGAGGCAATAATAAGCGCTTTTGAGGTAACCCCAGACCAGTGGAGGCAGAGATGGAGAGGTTCACCTAAGGAGGCTGGTCAAACCTGGTCAGAGTTGGTGGACAAGAAAATGCCAGCCCTTTGTAGATGGATAGATGCCTCCAAGGCCACGTCATCAGAAGAAATCCTGGAGCTCTGCCAGTTAGAGGATTTCCTCTCATATGTCCCTCCTGATCTTGCCACCCATCTGGTGGATAAGGCTCCTAAGGCCATTGTAAAGTGCTGTCGGTGGGCTGACATGTTTGATACATATCATCTGCAACTTGGCTCCTTTGGGAGGAAAGTTTGCCCCCCCCCAACTGCTAACTCCTAGTCAACCCAGCTGCCGAACAATCCACCAAGGAAGCCTGTGTGTTGGCACTGTAATAAATCTGCGTACTCCATGGAGCGGTACCACTCTAGGGCAGACTTCCAGCCATAGGCTCCAGCAATGCCCCAAAGTGGGCACCTTCAAAATCAGAACACCAATGGCCTTTGGACTTGTAACACTAGACCTGCCCCCCTCCTCTGTGGCAGTGCCAAAGCATGAGTTCAGTCACAGTTATTGCACTACATACTGGTACATGGGCACGAGCCTTCATGGGCCAGATATCTCAGTAAAATTGCTACTCCCACCATTGCCATGCCTGTGACAGATCCTCTATCCTTAGGGCCCCAGCTCAGGGTCCTATGTTGGTGGCACCTCCCCTAGATAGCTATCATGCCCACCAGGTCAGAGCATTTGATGACTCTGATGCACTAATATCTATAATAGAATTCCCTATGGCGCTATGATTGATGGGCACCAGCTCATCACTATTAAGAGCCTCAACCACATTAAAGTGATTCTTCCTACCATCCAGTTAAGGGTCACAAGATCTTACTATTCTAAAATAGTACTCTGGCTGTAGCGACTTATACTCCTGGAGGGTATGCCGTCCTGCTGGAACAAAGTTTTAAGTCTTCTATGTTTAGACAATCCAAGGGCCCACCCTCCCAAAGCTCCAACAACCTACATGGTCCTCACAGACCTACCTCTAACTCGCTGTCAGTGCCATTTGAAGGCCCTGGGTAAAGCCATGCTCTGCCCCACTTTGAACATTTGAGCTAATTTTGAATCCTCCTCCTGCACCTGGAACTTCATTAGTGCCAGGGCATGACTCAAATCTTCGTCTTGGAGATCCCAGTCCAGGCTGACTCTCACCTCCTGGTTTGGCCCCGCTTCCAGTGCTGGTGAGAGAGAGCAAACCAATTCCAGTAGGAACTCCCCCAAACCCTTATGACCACAGCGGAAGCTTGCCAAAAGTCGCAGCCTCGCAACCCAGGCCTAAGTCGGTCACCCCTACTTGTGAGATGATAATGCCCATGATAACCTTGTCTTCTTCCTCCCCATCCGCAGCTGCCCAGTCCCCGAGTAAGGACTCTGCTGAATCAAGCCTGGCCGAAGAACTCGGGGAACTAGGACTAATGGTGTTAGGACTGGGGAAGAGTGCCACTATTCCTGTTGTCACAGCAGCCGGAGCAGATGGCACTCAGGCATCTTCATTGGACCTGGGTCTCCTATGTCCCCCTACAGAGTCATCAACCCCACCTCTAAGGGAGGTAACTGGCGTTGAGGCTCCAAGAAATCATAGAGTCAATAATCTCTCTCCCCACTAGTGCCCCTGGCACAGTGCCACAATCTTAAGGAGAATTCATCTGGTCCCTCTCCATCCAGAGGCAGATGCCAGGTTCTTCACTTATTACTTCCTGTGATTTTGTAACTGTTTCTACTTGTACCCTTCCACCACTTCACCTCTTATTGCTTTTCCTTTCCCTCTCATTTGATGCCTTTTTTAAGCACCTTTCACCTTATGCTCTGCTTATGCAGAGTGCCATTTGCCAGAGATTCTCACCATATAAGTTAGTTAACATCTTTGAAAATGCCCCAGAGGCATAGCCAGTTCTTTTAATAGTATGTCCCTTAAAGCCAATATGGTTAACATAGGGAGTGCCACATTTGGAACAGTGCCATATTATAGCTACTTCATACCCTTTCATGGGATAAGGAATAAGTAAAAGTCATTACGAATGCTATCAATTAAGTTTTGGCCTACTAACCTTTTTTAAAACATTGCTACTTCCCAAGTTATCCATGTGATTTCATTTGCTGTAATTAAATATTCCTTCCTTGCCTCCTCTTTTCTTGTGATTTTGTATATTCTTGGGCAAGAAATATTGTACTGTATAGCTATTAAGCTGATTTGATAATGGCACCCGTTATAGGTGCCGCCCTTATGACACAGGGCTGTTATCATACGAACTCGTGGGTCCAATAACCACCCCATGAATGCGTTATACCGTCACTTCAGGGCTAACTGATAGCATGTTCTTGCCTCACGATAAAGCTGACAGTATATTGCATAATAAAATTAGAAATAACCATATTAACCCTGTGTTTTAAGGTTTAGTATAAGTGTACAATATGACTACTGGTTAGTTGCCAATATTGTAATTGTGTGGTACTGTTTTGTTTAATGACTAATGCATAATATAAACTTTTCAAAGAGTATTTAAATTTTCATTTATTTTAGTCATGTTAAAGTTTATGCCTCATTAAATTTTGAGAGAAATGACATGACAACTTTATGGTTCTCTGTGAATAAAGTAAAATGTTGATTTTATGTAAATTAAATTCAACAGTCTTGCCTTTCTTGAATTTTGTTATAATATCACTTGAAAGGTAAGGCGGTTATCATTGTAGATGACTATTCTTGTCATTCCAACCCTTCTAGGGTTGGATTACCTTCTGGAATAGGGAGGTGTAAGGGATCTCCATTCTGACTTACCCCTCATCCACTTTGACTGCCGCACTTTTGTCTTTGCAGGTAATGGAATCGAAGGGCACCTGGCTGAGGAAGGGATTAACCAGCGCCATATTGAATTGGGCACATGTTCACCACATGGTGATTTGACCACAGTGTCAAGAGGTCACAGAAAGACAACACTGCCATCTGCCCAGATGCCAGTGTACTTTCTCCGAACTTATTAAAGGGCGCATGCTTGCTACAGACAACCTTAGACAAGATCCATCTGGGGAGCACCCTAGCTTTCCCCGGTCGTAGCTGAGAGTTTCATACTGCAGCACATCAAGAGTTTCATATAGCATTATACGCTGTACAGAAAACGAGATTGCGCCAAAGAAACTTTAGTGCCCCCCCCCTTTTTTTTATGATGAAAATGGGATTCACCCATTCATGTTCATCAACACTTTTGATGTTCTTGTCCCTTCACACTTGTCTTTTTAAAATTTCTGATGACGTGGACGAAGCCCTGATTTTTGCTCTGCATAGGAACTTCAAAATTCGTTGAGAGAGATACATAAAGTTACTAATAAGACCCGATTTATGTGTTTAGTTTTTGGACTGTCTCTCACCAAATTTGTAGATTATGAAGTTTTCATTTGATAAAATTTGTTATGAAATTGATGTAGAAAATTTAGCAATTAATTCTTGAATCTTTATGGTATCTATAACCAGAGCTGATTCCATTTTTCCTTTATTTTTTTTTCACTTTTAGCTGTCTGTAAAAGAAAACTATTGAAATGGTTATTTGTCTGTCCACCCGCACTTTTTTTCTCCGCCCAAGGAGATTTAAAACTATTGAGGCTAGAGGGCTTTAAATTGGTATCTTGGTCATCCACCCTCCAATAATCAAACATACAAGATTGCAGCCCTCTAGTCTCGGTATTTTTTATTTTATTTAAGGTTAGAGTTAGCCATGTTCGTGCATCTGGCAATTCTAACGGACAGATCGCTATTGGGCCTTGGCTGAATGTTCCATGGGCTGCTGCTCATACAGCATTATACACTGTACAGAAAACTTCATTGCGTCGAAGTTTTCTATTTGTTAATAAATATGTTCCAAAAATTTTTATGCATTTGCAAAATCCTGCACGAAGAGGGTTTTATATTTTACTACCAGCTGTATCCATCCTTCCAACATGTTATCGAACACACATTCACTTCTGAATGACCTGGACTTACATCCTTCCCCGGCCAATGTTAACTCATGGTACCAAATTTGAATGCAGTAAGCTCATCTACGACCCTTTGGGCCCTAATTCTCAAAAGGGGCATGTTATCAAGGTCAGGGTAGGTAGGCTACGGACCCCTTTCTCCCCTGGTTGGTAAGTTGAAAGGGCGTAGGCTTCCTGCCGCCTTTGTGGGGAAACACTCAGGCCCCCATTCCCAGGGGGTTGCCCCCCATGCTACTGAGGGTGCCGTATGGCCCCCATGTTGTAGGGAGCCTGTTTGCACATATAGAAACACTTCTACATACATGTCAACTCTGAAATTTGTAAAAGAAATGAGGGGCTGTGCAAAAGGTTTATGGCCCTTAGAAACGGTCCTCGAATTTCGGATTTTGTTTTTTTTGTGGGGGTTGTTGTTAGGTAGGCTACGACTCCCTTCTCCCCCTGGTTGGTAAGTCAAAAAGGCGTTGGCATCCTGCCCCCTAATATTGTGGAAAACCCTGGGACCCGCATTCCCAAGGTGGTTTACCCCCTTACTACTGAGTGTGTATTATGGCCCCCATATTGTGGGCAGACTGTTTGTAACTATAGAAACACTTCTATGTAGTTGTCATCTCCGAAAGTTGTAAAAAATGAAGTGGGTATGAAAAAGAAGGGTTATGGACTCTCTTAGAAACCGCCTTCGAATTTTAGATTTTGACTAAAACCTTCTTGGGTGGGAGGGGAGTCTATGGTGGAAATTTGTAGCCCAAACTTCCATAGTTGGACGTGCATAGCGAACAGACAAACAAAGAAACAGACAGACAGATGGACAGAAATTGTCTTTTATGTATAAAAGAAGATGTCTGATAAATTTTCTTTTTAGGGCATGAAATAGACGTTGCTAGGTGCTTTAGATATTTTATTTCTCCCTCCTTGCACAAGTTTATACTGTAGGGCCTACAGTATGTCACTTATGCACCAACTATCTGCAAGTGACATTTATACGTCCTGAGGAAAATTTTCAGATTTATCTTTTTACTAATAGTACATAGTGAGTATAAAACCCATTATTTTCGTTGCTAGTGTAATTAGTTTATTAATACCGTTCCCACTCTGTCATGAGCAATTGTAATATAAGTATTGAGGCAGCTTATCCCTACCTAAGGAGTGTAACATATTACCCCAAAGCTGGGACCAAATACCTGTATTCTGTTCATTGGTATAGAGACCATTGGTAAGTGTAAATGTAGCGCTCATTACTCTTAGATTATTATTATTACACCAGATAAGAGTATTGACAATTTCTTGTTATTATTTTATTATTAAGGATGATTACTGCAATAGCGGAGGTCAGATTCATTTGTGTTCGCGATATCCTTCTCTGTGGAACGAAGATCATCCAGTAAGTGTCCAATATTCGTATTCATTGCAAGGTACAGATATTAGAGGAGGGATTGTGAGTTATTAAAATGTTCCTACATCCCATGTGGCATGGTCACAATAGAAATGCTGTGTGACTAGATTGTGTTCTTTTTAATTGTCATACTATATTTATTTGGGGTGAGTAGACGGTGGTTCCGGAAAATTGGTGATTGCTGGTGATTATTTGGTGTCTGATATGGGGAACCAGGCTACTGATTGGTATGGCCGAGGGAACAATGCTATATCGTATATGACCTTCTCACAGTTGATGTACAGCTTGGAGCAGGAAAGTGTTGGCGATGGGTAAGTGCCTCGAGTTGGGAGTTATCATTTGGAGATAAAGTTACTTTTACTGAAAGGTCTTTGAATGTTTGTATTCTTTAAGAAAAAAAATCCTGATCTACAATCAAAGAGGGTTTTTTTTTATTTTTTATTGTAGTCGGTTCTTCAGGGAGCCACAAATGACAGGTGTCCATGGTTGCTATCAGGTCCTCTTAGACTGGTATTGTTTTATGTGCCTCCTCGTAGTCTCTTTGTTGGCACCTTCCTAAGCTAGGTATAGAACCCGTTTGATGAGGTGCCGTGTGTTCATACAAGTGTGAATGGTTGGGCATTTTAAAAGGGGACATCATAACTTGTAGTCAATGTTGTTCTTTCTAAGGGCAGCATGAAGTGGCAGAGAATGGTGGTTTTTGCGTCTGAAGGCTCGGTGTTTATGGGAATTATGATAAACTAAAAGAGTAAGAGTTGTCTGGGCAAGGTGTGATGTGTCCTATGATGATTCTCACAGAGAATGTTCATACATGCATGGTAGAAATTTTTTATAATGGTTGTCCTTCTTGAGCTGTACCATTCATGGAAGACTTACAGCGTGAATAACCTTTATTATTATGTACTTTGGCTATCTGAATTGCCACAGTGAACCTTTGGAATTAATTCTCTGAATAAATGTGGTAATTATACGCCTTTGCTGTCCTCGAGTAAATCATGAAGGGGAAACTTATAATTCTTTCAGCTGTAGTAAAGGACACTACAATTTTCAAATGCATAACTTAGTTCATTGTGATTGTTATGGGCCATGACAAAAATGTCATCAGTGTATCTGCATCGGTTGGCAGGTTTAGATCATGAGGAGACATGCTTGTGTTAAAATTGGTCAAGAGGATGCTGTGTGGATATCCTGTAGATAAACCATCTTTTTTGACGAACAAAAATGTCCTTGCGGGTGATGAAGGGACCCATTTTGGCATAGCTCACGAGAGCGGCAGGGGATTTAAGGGTGAGGGTCATGCGTTTAGGAAACCTTCGGATGTGCATAAGCTGTAAGAGTCCTGCAGAGAACAGTAACATAGCCTTGGCCATCCTGGTCAATTGCTTGACTCTCATGGGGCAGGAACGGCCAGTTAGTGACGAGGGACGGAAATTCCTGAGATGTATGCTAGTATTGCACAAGCCCTGGCTTTTTGCCATGCCCCTCGGTTAGGGTAGGTTAGTGTTTATATTGTAATTTGTGTGTGGGAAACATAATAAGATTATTTCAAGAAAATTCTGAGGTTAGTTTTTTGAGATATGGCGTCCCGCATCTTTCAGGGAAATGTCTCGGTACTCGGTTACATCTAGGGGAAATGCAAACCAGACCCATAATGAGCGCTCAACTCTCCATGACCGCTTTCCCGATAAAAAGGGGCATTAGTCACAGCCTTCATAATCCAATCCAGCAGCCTCTTCTATGATGACCACGCTTTTTGTAAATTGTAAAACGTTTACTTTCGCATGGTTTTTGCCTGTTATATACCATAAAATTTTTCACAGGTAGGATAAAAACCCCACTTAATATGTTCATACCATTCAGCGGATAATATGAATATTGGACGAGAACTGCGTGATCTCTGCTCCACAGAAAGTGGAATCACTATAAGAGCTGAAAAGCTATGTGATCCACTGGACGCTGCTGAAGCAGCCATCAGCTTTAATAATAAATGTAGGGAGGGTCTCCTTCCCTATTATTATTATTATTATTATTATTATTATTATTATTATTATTATTATTATTGGAGAAACAAATCCATTTATGTAAATGTACATAAAGGTAAATCTGCACTGGAAGCTTTCTGTACAGATTTATCTTTAAATATGTGAACATATACATAACTGTGGATTTGTTTCTCCATTTCAAGACTACTACTACTACTACTACTTCTACTACTACTACTACTACTACTACTACTACTACTACTACTACTACTACTATTATTATTATTATTATTATTATTATTATTATTATTATTATTATTATTATTATTATTATTATTATTATTATTATTATTATTTACTTTTCAGATCTGGAGGAGATAGTATTTCCAGACTACTTAAGGGTCATATTCATTGGATCGTTGTCAGGCACTTCAATTGTCCCAGTCGAAGGATAGTCTGGTAAACAGTCCCAAGCTTTTACAGATTTAACGGTAAGTACACATTAAATTATTTCTTTATTTACCTGTGCAATTCTTCCATGAATATTTTAGTAATTTTTTGCATACCTGTTTCAAAGATAGGCTTTATGAAAAGTCACACGTGCCCATCAAATTTTTTTTTTTTTTTTTTTTTTGTATATTGATACAAACTTGAACCGAAGTGAATCTTAAACGTTGCTTGAGATTTTGAAGGCGCTGGTGCTTTTAGTCCTAAGAGGGGTCTTAACATATCCCAGATATAGTTACCTGGCACTATTATTAAACAAAACAAACTTTAGCAAGATTACATAAATATTCGCTCGTAGTTAACCCCACTATTCTGCTCTAAATTTGTCTCTGAGAGTTCTAGTATATACCAGTTTGTTCTCTTTCTTGTCATCAGTAACCTAGGTGCCAGATAACTTTGGAAGCGTAATGAATGGAAATTCAACCTAGAACTCGAGTCGGTATTTCGGGCTTTGAAATAATTAGTAAGTTGATTAAATGCCATGTCTTGCTTTGGACAAAATCTGAAAGTTATCAGGTGTTAAGTTGAATGGAAAAGAAGAAATGGGTGAGCAAGTTAAAAAGTTGTCCCCCACAAGAAAAATTATTAACAATTATAATATAAATGGAATATGCAAAGTACTGATGCGAGTTATTTTTTTTATGAAATATGACAAAGTGAAAGTCTTGTCATTTGTGAAAGCGAATGAATGCAGCGACAAACTTGCGCATATTCGTTGTAGATAGTTTTCTGTTGTTTTTTGTTTTTCTTGTCGTGTGTGTGACCAGCTTCATTCAAGGCGGCCGTGCCTCCGTACGAACATCCAGTCATGAGAGGCCTGATTTAGAAGAGTTTTGTATATTGAAATAATCTTGTACATAAATGAAGAAAGATCGACTTTGCTCTTCACTGTAAGCCTGCTACTGAAACAGGAAGTAATTAAGCCAGAGTGCCTTCAGTTGTTATCGTTTTAGACAGATCGGCGTTTTCTATACTAGACATTTTTGATGCGAGGTCGGGTAGCCCACTTACTGAAATTAATACGCTTGCTATATGGCAGGGAGAGGAAAGCAGAAGCCAAATAACGTCCCAGTTGAGAGAGAGAGAGAGAGAGAGAGAGAGAGAGAGAGAGAGAGAGAGATGAGGAGAGAGAGATTGAGAGAGAGATGAGAAGGGTGTGTTAGGGTGGTAGGAAAGAGGAATTGGGCGAAGGGTTAGGGGAGGGCGTATAGAAGAAATGGTGGCGAAGGAGGACAAGAATGAAGCGCAGTGGAGAGAGAGAGAGAAGAGAGAGAGAGAGAGAGCCTGAATGATGATGGTGGCACTATTGACCTGCTCCCCCCCTCTCTCTCTCTCTCTCTCTCTCTCTCTCTCTCTCTCTGTCTGTAGCGCGTGGGCGGTCGGATATCCGATGTCAGGTGCACTTCTTCACACACACACCCTTCCCTCTCCTACTTCCCATTCCCCCTTCTCTCTTTCTCTCTTCCTCTCTCGCTCTTCCTCCTACTCATGTGCTCGCTTTATGGTAATCCCCAGTAAAATCGAGTTTCTTTTGTAGCCAATATTAAAATGATGTTTACATATTTCTCTTAGGAAATTCCCCCCCCCCCCCCCCCCCTCTCTCTCTCTCTCTCTCTCTCTCTCTCTCTCTCTCTCTCTCTCTCTCTCTCATTCAGGTAAGCCTAAATTGCCTCTTGCTGTGAAATGACTTTTACCTGGATTGAGGGGTAATTTCCATGTTGTGAAATGCCCCAACTCCCGTCCGTTATCTCCGGTGAAGTAAATGAGTTATTCATTTATTGGACCAGTGGCACTTATTTTTTTTCGGTCGGCGCTCTCATTTTTATATGCTCTTATAAATGGGATCACATCCGCTCCTGCGCTCGCGCACAGATTCACTCCCGCTTGCCGTTATCGAGCTTGAAGGTCAGGAGGAAGGAGCATTGGTATGAATCTTATCGACGGTGTTGCACGAGAGTAGCTTCGTTTGTCATAATATCCTCTGGCCTCGGGCAGACAGACAGTGTCCCTGCTGGAGCCTCCTCATCCTCGGAGTTTGGTGTCTGCATCATGAACAGATGATAAGAATTCATACAGATATATGTAGGCGGCTTCTACAACTGTGTTCAAAGTAACATTGGCGATTCGAGTTTCATGGAAAGCTTTTCGTGCGACTTTTTTTTTTTTTTAACTGGAGGAAAGCAAGAATAACGCCTTGCATATTGTGGTTGTTCTTTCATATACATTTACAAACTTACATAATGTCATGTGATTCTGGGTAGTGTACGTTTGTGAACTTTCCATATTTCTTTATTCACATACAAACTCGCACACACACACACATATATATATTATATATATATATGTGTGTGTGTGTGTGTGTGTGTGTATACAGAGAGAAAGAGAGAGAAAGAGAGAGAGAGAGAGAATGCATGCAAGTAATGAATGAATGAGTGTTGGAGTATTAATGAAAGGCTGGGCTGGAATGATGTGGGCGCAGCCTTCTTGTACAGGTGTGTTCATCAAGGGTTTGCCCACCTCTGATCGTTGCTCTTTGTATTGTTCTTTCCTGCTCCTTTCCTCCTCTCTGCTCTCAGGCGGCCCTGTCAATGAATCGGGCGTCTGTATTGAAAGGTTAGCGCTTGTAGATTTGCGCATCATGCATCTCGCCCTTTGGGGGAACGAGTTGGAGCCCCGAGCGCTTATAACTTCTTTTAGAGTGAGGTTTGAAGTCGTTGATGATATTTGATTAAAACCCAAAAATAAGCTCTTATGCAATGGGAGAAGGTTGCGTGTTTACGAAGTTTGCAGATTGTGGTGCGATTCTCTAAACTTCGAGCTGAAATTTGTTTGACGTGGCCTTATAAATAATATTATGCGGGAGGTCTTGCTTCGAAGTGGCTTTTTTTTTATTTTTCATAAGGAAGATTGCGCTGAAGTTCATTATTATTATTATTATTATTATTATTATTATTATTATTATTATTATATTTATTATTATTAGGATTATTTTTTTATTATTATTGGAGAGAGAAGAGAGAGAGAGAGACTGTGTAATCAAACCAATGTCATATGCGTATGTAAATTTCTCTACTAATTTGGGTATGTACTTGCCGCGTAAATACATACTAGTATACTGTTTGCGTCTGTGTATGTGATCTTGTGCGTGCGTATTTTCATGTACGAAATATAATAAATTAATATTTTCCATACACGATGCACTGTCAGTCGGACAAAAATGACACACTGAATATGCTCTAGTACACATTCCCATTTTTTTTTTTTTTTTTAGATTGTTTGATGTGTTCGAACTGTGATTATGCTTCGCGTTCGAGAAGCACTGCATGACCGGTAGTTTTCAGTTAAAGAGGCCATGATAGAAAGATCAGAAGGCGTTTGCATTATGTCGGCCCCTGTATTCCAAATCATGTGGCATAAAAGGGAGATGCCTCTTTTCTGTCGGCCCCTGTGTTCCATATCATGTGGCATACAAGGGCGATGCCTCTTTTCATCTGGATGTTCATTGTTTATTTCACTTCTACTGCTTCGCTTCGATCTGACTACCAGACTACCAATTAGTGATTTGGACGAGAGAGAGAGAGAGAGAGAGAGAGAGAGAGAGAGAGATTTATAGAAGGATATGTATGCTTTGGAGTCATTTTTATTGAGGGTCAATAGTTCAAGGCTGGTGGATCGAGCGATGCTTTTTTTTTTTTTTTTTTTTTTTTATAGTAGAATGTTAATATTCTTTCATATTCGTTTTTCGTATTTGCTGTGTGGTGAATAAAAGTTCCTCTTGTCTTCTTATATTTACTTGATGTTAAACAGGTGATGTTCTCTCTCTCTCTCTCTCTCTCTCTCTCTCTCTCTGGAGCAGCAGCAGGGCCTGATGGTGTCCCAGCTATTTTGCTAAAGAAAGTAGTTCATTCTATCGCAAAGCCCCTTGCAATATTATTAAGGGAAAGTGTAGATACAGGCAAGATTTATAATGAGCACAAATTAGCATATATTACCCCTACTTTCAAAAGTGGATCAAGACTAGAGGCAAGTAATTATAGGCCCGTGAGTCTAACATCACATATTATGAAAGTGTATGAAAGGATAATGAAAAAAAATATGAAACATTTAATAAAAAATAATTAGTTTAGTATAGGACAACATGGTTTTGTACCCGGAAAAAGTACACAAACCCAACTGTTAGTCCACCGTGAGAACATATACAAAAATATGAAAAACGGAAAAGAAACAGATGTGGTTTATCTAGACTTTGCAAAAGCTTTTGACAAGGTGGACCATAATATATTAGCGAAGAAAATTAGAAAACATAATATAGGAGACAAAGTAGGAAGATGGTTAAAAGAATTTTTACACAACAGAAAACAGATGGCTATTGCAAACGATGAGAAATCGGATGAAGCTAAGGTAATATCTGGTGTGCGAGAAGGTACGGTGCTAGCTGCATTGCTGTTTGTTATTATGATTGCAGACATAGACAGTAATGTTAAGGACTCGGTAGTGAGTAGTTTCGCTGATGACACAAGAATAAGTAGAGAAATTACTTGTGATGAAGATATGAACGCGCTACAAAGAGACCTTAATAAAGTATATGAATGGGCAGAGGTAAATAGGATAGTATTTAACTCTGATAAATTTGAATCAAAAAATTATGGAGATAGAGAAGGAAATCTTTATGCATATAAGAGACCTAATAATGAGACAATCACAAATAAGGAAGCAGTTAAAGACCTTGGTGTGATGTTGAATAGGAACATGTTATGCAATGATCAAATAGCAATTCTATTGATAAAATGTAAAGCAAAAATGGGAATGTTGTTACGGCACTTCAAAACAAGAAAAGCTGAACACATGATTATGCTTTATAAAACGTATGTTCGTAGTCAACTTGAATATTGCAATATGATATGGTACCCACACTATCAAAAGGATATTGCACAAATAGAGAGTGTACAAAGGTCCTTAACAGCTAGAATAGAAGAAGTTAAGGATCTTGACTACTGGGAAAGACTACAATTTTTAAAGTTATATAGTCTAGAAAGGAGAAGAGAACGCTACATCATAATTCAGGCATGGAAACAGATAGAAAGAATTGCCGAAAACATCATGGAGCTAAAAATATCAGAAAGAGCAAGCAGAGGTAGATTAATAGTGCCCAAAACTATACCACGAAAAATGAGGAAAGCACACAGGTCATTAATCCACTATGCACCAGCATCGACAATGCAGCGTCTATTCAAGGCGTTGCAAGCTCATCTGAAGAATATATCAGGAGTGAGTGTAGATGTGTTTAAGAATAAGCTCGACAAATATCTAAGCTGCATCCCAGACCATCCAAGATTGGAAGATGCAGAATATACCGGAAGATGCACTAGCAATTCTCTGGTAGACATTAGAGGTGCCTCACACTGAGGGACCTGGGGCAACCCGAACAAGATTCTCTCTCTCTCAAACACACACACACACACACACTATATATATATATAATATATATATACATCTATGTACATATATTATTATATATATATATATATATATATATATATATATATATATATATATATATAAATGCATTAAGCTACAAATGTCCTTTAATATCCAATGGGTTTTACCTCGGAATTAATATATTTTAATATAATGTTAACCGAAGGGGAATCTTGTAATTGATGATAATTTCGTCCTCTCCTGGGTTCGAACCAGCGCCCATCACTGAAGTCCTGATTTCTTCTCTGTCCGGTGGGCGCTGGTTCGAACCCACTAAAAAATTCTTCGGTTAACATATATGAAAATACATTAATTCCTAGGTTGAGCGAATTGGATATTAAAGGACATTTGTAGCTTTATATATGTGTGTTGTGTGTGTGTGTGTATACATATATATTACGTTTATTATAAAGTGGTCCAAAATATTTACCACAATTAGCATATTGTGATGACGTTTACATGTAAATCTTACCCAGAGATTGCTGCACTTATAACTGAAGTAAATATTGCGTGTTGTGTGAACTTCAGTTTGTTTGTTGGGGGATTTTTATAGACAGATCGTTAAGACCTCGTAGCTATAATTATGGAAGGTCTGGATATCATTCTAAAAGCTTGAAAAAGGAATTTGTTGAAAGATTTTCGTGCAACGTTCTATGAATCGTTGAATGAATGCCTTATTTTGTAGAGCAATGGGTAATTCTGTATAAAAGTATTCCACGGCGAGCTAGACTATGGCAATTGACGTTTTCCTATGTTAATTTACTTGCTGTGGGGTTATACAGGGACTCGAAAGTCGGTGAGCTGAATTGATTTCCAAACACTGTTGACTTGACAGTCTCACTGTACAGGAGCACAAGCTCTCTTTGAGAACATTTGAATAAACAATCATATGATTTTGTGTTTTTTGAGTCAGTGGGGTAAGATGTTGTTCTGCGCCTGTGTTGTTCATTTTTCCGAGACAAGGAAAATTCCGAAGGGAAATTGATTTTGTTTTCAATACACATAGAAAGAGTAGTTCCCTATTGGACGGTACTGTAATGAGTAATAAATTCTCTCTCTCTTTGTAATCGATAAGAAAAATATTACACGTTTAGCTTTATGATATTTAGGGCAACTATTGCGTGAAGATGTAAGGTTGATTCATAGTTGGATTGCATACGCTACGTTTGCAAGCGATGCCAGATGCAAACTGTTGTAGTTAAGATTACACAGAAATATTAAAATTCACTTTAATTTTATGTTTCTAATCGGTCATGTTTATTGATTGGAAGTGGAAGAAAATAAATTCTCAGAATTTCAGGCTTTAAACTTGTATTAGAACATAATATTCTTATTCTTTTTTTTGTGTAAATAAATTGCTGCATTCCAAATATACATGAAATTATGTACGTAGCTTGTTTGTTGTTAGACACATTCATCAGGATTCGCTAATTAACAAAATAAGAGGAAAGTATTTGTGTGATTTTTTCTTGTATCAAATATTCTAGTCGTGAAGGAGTGCAGAGTACTCAATCATTTTTTTTAAATGCCCTGATTATTTTCACCTTGTTTGTTTGCTTGTTTGTTTTTATGGTTTCCGTCATCTCTTTCCCCAAGTATTGCAACTATGGCCAGGAACTGATTCCGACGCAGAACACTTCAACGCAGTCATTTTATGCAGAGAATCTGGCGTCATTTGTTGATGCCTTAGGTCATGCCGTTTGTGTCCACTGTGGATGTGCCCGGGTACGCACGCATTGCCTGTGTATGTGTCTCTGAGAGAGAGAGAGAGAGAGAGAGAGAGAGAGAGAGAGAGAGAGAGAGAGTGGTGGTTGAGAAGGGGGAAGGGGGGTTGCGCTCGTAAATACGCCAGCAATGATATACTTCGTGATAAACGTAATCTTGGAGCGGAAGTGAACTCTCTCTCTCTCTCTCTCTCTCTCTCTCTCTCTCTCTCTCCACCTCCTTTCCCTGTCTCAGCTCTCCTCTCCTCCTCCTCCCCCTCCTCATCTCCTCATCTGATTCCTCCCTCTCTCTCCCTTCCCATCGACCGTCGTGCCCGATTTAATTATAGATCGACGAGGTGGGTGGAGAAGTGACGGGGAGGGGAAGGGGGGGTGGGGGTGGCGATGGTTTAGAGGGGAGGTCTGTGAGAGAGATGATGAATGTTGTGAGAGTGAATAGACCGTTTTTCTGTAACGCTGTCGATTTTTGCCGTTGTGTGTTTTACAGCTTATGAGTCGTAGGCCAAATGTATCTATCATTCATGGTGTGAGAGGTTTCTTAACCTTGTATTTTATAGTCTATCTAGTCTCTGTACGTTAATAAGCAATTGAGAAAAATAGAACGTCATCCTGCTCAGTTTTTATCTTAATTCGTGACTTTTAAGATTATATATATTATTATATATATAGTATATATATAATATATATATATATATATATATATATATATAAACACTACACGTATGTATGTGTTTGTATACAAATGTACAATATATATAAAGTGAGAGAGAAAAAAATGTTCTTTCATATGTTCATGCTAGTAAGTTAAGTTCATGGTTAATATTTTCTGAAGAATGTATAAGCTGGAATATCCGGAACAAATGATAATTCGTTTTCAAGAATTGAGCACAACAATTTTATGCGAATGTTAAAATCTTCCCTGTTTCATTTCTGTAACAGAAAGCTTCTGTGATCTGACCTTAATGAGTAGACAAAGTTAAGCTATTCATAGCGCCAGTGTTCTTACACTTTGAGGAGGGTATTTTCATCTTGAAGATTGTCGTTCGGTCGTTGTTTTTTTCTCTGAAGACATCCATGTGATGAGGCAACAGAATTCAGCCTGTTTTGGAACAGGTGTTTCCTCAAAGGGAAGGAGGGGGGTAGGGAGGTAGGGAGGGAGGGAGGAAGGGAGGGGAGGACTCATGAATCTGATTGGAAGGATATTGATCGCGATGGAAGGTGATTGAGCGGGAAAGGCGAACAGGTCGTTGACCTTATTGGCAGATGATGTTGGCTTGCTGAGAAAATCCTTCAGGAATTGGAGAGTAAACAACTGTTGAGAAATGATGATCGTATAATATATTATTCTAATTGTGAGAGGAATTCCATAATGTGGGAAATATTGGAAGTTCAGAGAGAGAGAGAGAGAGAGAGAGAGAGAGAGAGAGAGAGAGAGAGAGAGAGAGAGAGAGAGAGAGAGAGAGAGAGAGTATTAATTGTATCATTAAGATACCACGAGATTTACAAAGCTTACTTTAAGGAATGCATCATGAACCCAGAGATAAATTTAAAGGGGAGAGAAGTTGTGAGGACGGATTTATGAATGATATTTAATAAACGTTCTACTGCGCTGAAATTTTGATAAAAGGTTTTTAAAAAATGCAAACCCAACAATCGACTGGCTGAAGATTTGCATATCACATAAAACGAAACTGGATACGAAAGTAAGATTATTTATTGGCCTATTTCGAGCTGTATCGCCATACTGACATGAACCATAATGTGGCAGTGAAACTTTCAACAGAAAGATTTCGTCCATTCGAGAATAAATCCCTAAGAAGAAAAGTAGGAGTGAAGGTGGCTGGCTGGAGGGAGGTAACAAAAGTTCACTCATTAGGTGAAATGGTAATGAAGGGTGGGTGGAGATAGCTTGGACATGATTATCACCACCCTGGTGAGAGTAGTGGTTTCAACAGAGCTACTGCGGCCTCCAGAAGATTTAGAAGACCCATAGCGCAGGTGGAAGAATAGGAAAGATGTGAGTGGCAAAATATCCCTGGCCCCCTTGCGTTATACGCCGTTGTGGTTAATTAAACACACACAGAAACAATATATATATATATATATATATATATATATATATATATATATATATATATATACTATGACTTGTGGTTTGTGTAATCGCCATGCCTGCTGGTGCTGGTTCGATAGCCGACCTATAGTAGATTCACGTGCATCTGATGTCTACGCCAGTCCCTTACGACTATCCTGATTGGCTGTTGATAAGCCAGTCACAGGGCTGGAAACTCTCAGTCTCTCTAGAGAGTTCACATAAGCAGGATGTATGTTCCACCTCTCCTGGGGGATACGGTTTACAAAAGTATTCCTCAGGAGAGGTGGAACAGACATATCGCTTCTGTGTACTCTCTCGATAGACTGAGAGTTTCCAGCCCTGCGATTGGCTTATCAATAGCCAATTAGGAGCGTCGTAAGGGACAACCCTAGACATCAGATGCACGGCTTTTGTGAATCTACTTTTTTTTTTTTTTTATAGTAGTAGGTGGACTAGATATTGGTCATTGTCTGTTAAAGCCAATTGTGCCTTTGTTGAGCCAAGGAGTGTGGTAGCTATGTAGTACCTGGTGATAAGACTACCTTGGTGGGTTTGCTACGAGAGTGATAAACGGTCTAGGGTGAGAAAACTCCCGTGGAGATCGCTTAAAAACCATACAAAAGATATAGAGACTTCTGAAGATTTTTGTGCATGAATAAATGAGATGTAATTATTTAATGTTCAGATAGTTTCCTGATGTAAACAGATCCAATTTGTCTTGCTCTTGAAACACTCTTTGAAGTATATAAAGTAGCATTTTATCGTTTTAAATTATTCGTTGTTATAACTGCTTGTTGGCGCTTATCTCTTGCAGTTGGGTATATTTCTACGTTTAAGCATCAGTCATAAGTTGAATATTGCTAATTAATGTTGGTATTGCCGATGCAGTGCCTCATCTTACTTTCCACGAGTTTGCCGGTGATGATTGAAAGGGGGTCGGGTGATTTTGAAAGATCATTTTGTTTTCTAAGACAAAAAGACATTTATTTTCTTGTATGGCAAAAAGGTGGTTGAATTTTGCTCATTCGCGCGCGGAAGGTTGCCGTGTTAGTGGTGTGTGATCACTGTGACTGTCATTTCCAGCTTGACCTTCACCCCCTTTCGCCAGATCATACCAATAATGATTACATTTTGAAGAACAAAAGAAAAAGTTAAATTGGGTCTTCAAAAAACACGAATGATATATATTCCAGATAGAGCGAGTTGGATAGTGAGTCTCCCCTTGTAGCGATACAGTAGGCCATCAAGTGAATGACGTCCCGTCAGTGAATGAAATTCTTACGCATGCGCATTGGTGCGAGCTCTAATCTTTCGCTGTATTGTTTGTGTGTGCGCGAGAGCGCCTGATGTTGGGTTTGCTCCTGTCGATGGAATGAGCTCCCGACGCGCACAGTCTCTCTCGCTCTCTCTCTCTCTCTCTCTCTCTTTCTCCTGGTTGTTGTGTCGAATACGTTATGATGATGATGATAATGACCGTGTTAAGTCTATATTTATATATCGCTCTCCGTTGGTCGGGAAGTTGTTCAGATTGAATGAAACTTGAGGCAAGTTGGCGGGATTTGGGGAGGGAGGGAGGGAGGGATTGGGGAATCAGGTCTTGGGGGGAGAGAAAGGGGCAGTGGTGAAGGAGCAGCGGTCTGGGAGTTTCTGGTGGGAGGGCAAGGGGGAGGGGAAGGGATGGATTGGGGAAAGGAAAAGAGCAATAGGAGAGAGAGAGAGAGAGAGAGAGAGAGAGAGAGAGAGAAATTATGAATGGAGGTGCGAGTGTCTTTCGTGTGTTCGTGTGTGCGTGCGTGGCTGCTGGTGTGTGGTGCCAGAGTCGATGCCGAGTCATTTTATTTTATGAACTAAATGTATAGAAACATTTGCTTTTTGTGCTAACGGATATTCTGGTGTACTCTTGGTACCCATTTTTCCAGTGCTTAGCGAAAAGCAGTGTCCTCTATTTTGCGTCGATAACGGAGTCATTCATTCGTCCTTTGCATTTCATGGTGATTTTTTTTCCGGAAGTGGGTCAGCGGACTTGAGGTTTTTTTTATGATCGTTGGCAACTCCACGGCACGGGGCAAGAGTTGACAAGTAGCATTAGGTCATATTATTCATTATATTAAAAATTTCCCTCATTTTATCTAATATTGGTATATGTTAAATGCCAGAGTGGACGGGAATAGAAATGCGTTTTCTTCCTTCCGTTTTTGTTTGTAAGATGAATAGACGCACTGGCAACTGTGTTTGTGTCGAGCCTGTTCAGAGTTGCCAGTGTTTCTTTGTTCAATTGCCTTTCTTTTTCTTTTGGAGGCACCATTTCTGATATGCCATTGAAGATGATGTTAAAGACATTCTCAGAATCTTTGTTGTTTCGGCTGTCAGACAGCAGGTATTAATCCATGACCGCGGTGGTAGTAAGTTGATTGCATAAATTCATTGAGGTGGTGTGATTGGCTGGTGGGCGGGGAGGTAGAGCTGCGAAGATTGGGGGTTATCTGGGTGCGGGGGCTTTAGTGGAGGTAAGGCAGCAGCAGAGTTTGTGTGCGCGTTAGTGCAGCAGCCAACCCGAAGCAATCCAACTCCATATAATTCAGGCAGACACTTTATCCCCAGCCGCCTCTTTGCTCTCTCGGGATAGTTAGCTAGAGGGAGAAAGCCTGAGCTATGTAGGCTGTCCGCGCTTCGAAGCAGTCTACGCAAAACCTATGATCTTGGTCTTGAAGGCCTCGTGAACCTCGGATAATTTTCCCCCACCAGGAAGACATTGTCGAAAAAATACTGTTTATAAACACTCAGGAGAGCTCCATTATCTCCATCGTCGTCCTCGTCATCCGCCAGTCATCAGCATTGCTACAGAGTGTGTGTGTGTTTGCGTGTTTGTGTATGATCTAGTCATCCGCCAACGACGTCCCCGCTAGTCAGTCTCTCCTCGCTTCTACCAACCAACCAACCACCCACCCACTCCATTCACCTTTACTTTGCCTTTTACCGTACCTAACTACCCATTTTTTTACCTGTGAATTTTACCTTTACCTTTGTCGTTGAAGAATTGCAACCAGCAACAGTAAACGTATGTCCGTCTGGTTATGTGGATCCAAAAGTAAGAAATCTCTGTTGCCGTGGTTCAGTGAAGGAAGTCGTCTTGAGTAGAAAAAATTGACTACTCTTTTGACGAAACCTACTTGCAAGTCATTAATGGAATTATGCCAGAGATGGTGATTTCTGTGAAATGTGTCGCAACATAGTTCAAGGCAAAGGAAGATAAGCTTCAAGGAAGGTCTGGAAAGCAAAGTTTGCTGGACAGTCTTTCATCGAGAGTGAATAAGTCTTTGACTGAGTCTTTTTAAAGATGAGCTGCGAACGAAGGCTCCAGCGGGTTCAGCAGCAGCAGCAGCAGCAGCAGACGAGAGCTTGCTTTGCTCCATTGGAAATCGGGCATGGGACAGTCGAAGCCGAAGAGGTTTAACACCAACTCCCTCCTTCCGAATCCCCTCTTGGGGACGACTGCTGTGATGAGGTTGTGGAACGAGAGGCAAACATGTAACCTCACCTCCTCATTCTCCTCCTCCTCCTTCTCCTCCTCCTCCTCCTCCTACTCTTCCGACTCCTTCTCCTCCACCACCTCCTCCTCCGACTCCTTCTTCACCAACACCTCCTCCTCCTGAGCCTCCTCTCCCTCTTCCAAGAGAGAGAGAGAGAATATCCAGAACCAGGAGATTTGTTGTAGATTAATGTATATTTTACCTTAATAATATACTATACCGACTTTGGCCATCAGCGACTCATACAAGTAGAATAAAAGATTCGTGAGTTTGTTCGTTGGAGAAATAGTCTCATTACCAAGAAATAGCTGGTTTAAGAAAGAAAGAAAGACAGCCAGCCTGGAAATTCGATTTCTTGAGGAGAGAAAAGAAAGATACCTTTTGCACCCTGCCCTTCTTCCTTAGCTACCTACACCTGCGTCGTCATAACCACCATCATCCAGTGACTCCCCTTCTCTTCGTCGTCTACATCGTCATTATCATCTTGGTCAAGAGAGAGTCCATTTCTCTCATTATTTTTTTTCCTCCACTTTCCATTCTTCCATTCTTCCTACACACCCTCCTCCCCCTCAAGGTCGTATTGCCGCTGGTTGTGGGTGTTGCCGCTGTTTCTGCTTGACCTTACCATGGCACGTGTATGTCTGTGAGTCTTCTGATCTGTTCTTGGGTCAGCCAGGTAGCTGACTTACTCCTGAGATCGAGGAACACTTTCATATTTATTATCGCTTTCTCTCGTGTCCTTTCATCGTATCCTTTGCGTCACTTACTGGTCTAGTCCTGTTGTGTGCACAGTCATTTAGTGATTAGTGTCGGTCATATAGACAGAAAGAAAGACTAGTGATCTTCTTTCGTTTGGAACTCCCTCCTCGCTGGTTTGGACTGAAAGACAACGAGGAATTTCGTGCAGGAGATCGAGGTCCTGTGAGGAGTATGGTGATGTTTGTGGTGAGCGTTCAACGCAGAGGCCAAGGATAGACGGAAATAGGCCTGCAATGTAGACACTGACCATGATGGGCAACCTCGTGTGAGGGAATCCAGAAAATACAGTCGAGAGTTTGATTGGAGGTCTCTGGGGAATACTTGCTGAGCGATCACCCCAGAAATAGGTTCGCACGAGAAACGAAGAGAGGAGACAGAAAGGGATAAGGAGAGAGGGAAAGCGAAAGAGGTCCACAAGGGAAGGAGGAAGGAAGGGGAGGAATAGGAGGAGGCGCGGATCTTTTCTTCTTCCTCCTCCACTACCACCAACACCACCTATTCCTCCTCCTCCTCACCTTGGCACCGGGCCAGATCACACACCCCTCCTTCTCTTCCCCCCTCGTACTCCTCCTCTTCCTCCTCCTCCTCCTCCTCCTCCTCCTCTTCTAATGCACCAACCACAAGCACTTCTACCACCATTACCACCACCTCAAACCTCTATCACCAGTCTCATAATCGCCATCATCGTCACCATCATCTTCTCCCTGGCCCTCCTCATTTACCTTCCCGTCACTATCGCCGCTATCACCATCGCCGTCATCTGCATCATCACCCTCATCATCGCCTTCGTCGTCACCAACGCAAGGATCTTCAGTTCTCCTCACCATCATCCTCACCATCACCACCATCTCCAAAATCATCCTCCTCCTCCTCATCATCATCATCATCTTCCTCCAGCATAAACGTTCATCATCTTTCTTACGACTCGTTGTTGTCTGTTAGCTTCTTTCTGACCCATCCCTCCCCATCCCCGTCCCCGTCCCCACTACCCTCCGCACTAGCGTGTTGGGGTAGTACTGAAATCTAGAGACTTCAGAAAGTCGCCTGGTGACGCCTGCTGATGACTAGGAAATTATTATTACGTGGGACGTCCTGCAAGCACCCCAGTGTCGTGACTTCTATGTAGAAGTTCTTCCAAAGCGAAAGAGAAAAAACCAGTCTTGTGGGTGGGCGCAATAAAGAATTGAAAATGAATTGATGAACGGTATGTGGCGCCAAAGAAAAATGAAATAATTGATAAGGGAAATATAACGGAAAGACCCTTTTCGAAGTGATTACTCAAGCAGAGTTGAAGAAGACTTAAAGTTGGTGAAGTTCATCAAAGATTTATTGTAAAAAGTGGGCAGATTAGAAAACACTGTTACAGATTTTGTTATTTATCGTGCATGAAACGATTTAGAAGTGATTAGAAGTGCTGTGCTTTTCGAGCAGAAGTGAGTCTGAAGGTAATACCAGAATAGAAAAACAGCGCCACTTTTTGTGAACTGTTAGGAAAAAATAAAAGCATTTTCGGTGAAGTCAGATACATAAAAAGTGATACTTCTTGTGTTGAGGTGAAACTGGGGAAAGCCGTTTTGTGGTTTTGTCTTCAAATCAAAAATAAAGAAGTAAAAGCAAAGGCACTTGCTTTTATTGCTTTCGGAAACGGATTGCTACATTTCTGGAAACAAAATCGAATCACCGTAAAAAAGAAAAAAAAATCTTGCTGCATTATGTGAAATAGACAAGTAAATCTTATTCTGTCTGGAAAAATATTGAAGTCATAAAGACCCAGTCCTCCCCTCTGGAATAAAACTACCTACTGTAAAGATCACAATCAATATTGTTACTGGGTTTTAGCCAGTTCAAAACCACATATATTAATATATATATATATATTTGCGTATGCGCCCAATTGTCGGGTACTGTGCACTCGAGAAAGTCGTCGAGAATACAAAAAATAGAAAATCAGTATTTTGAGACCACTTTTACGTAACAGGAGTCTCTCCATCTCGTGTTTGTGGGTGCCGTGTGTGTGTGTGTCATATCTCTGTCCATACAAATACGTGTGCGACAACGGAACCCGAACTGAAGTGGTGCGAATCCACGGCCTTTGAGCAAGAGCAGGAGCATGTGAATTTTACATCAGGCCGACTCCCCTGCAAGATGTTCTCATTGCGTCCCTACAGGTCGCTCAGAGACGATGAGGAAACCACCGTTACTACTGGTAAGGTCATCAACTTCGTCTGGACCAACATCACTTCATCACCATCGTCATCTCTGCCATAACGTAGCTCTCTCTCTCTCTCTCTCTCTCTCTCTCTCTCTCTCTCTCTCTCTCTCTCTCATCTCTTAATTTTTTTATTTTTCCTGCGAAACCTTTATTGTTATGGACAATGTTTTTTTTACTATGGAACGTGAGTGTAAAATCCATGATAAAAGTAAGGATGAAAATGAAAAGGAGAAAATATTTCGGCGAAATTCTTTGAGGGGGCAAACCCACTTCAAGGTTTATTTTATAAATCATGACCACTTGAACTCAGAAGTCATGTAATTCTTGTTTCTTGCCTCATCAAACATTTTCTTCTATTGTGTAAATCTCTCGCTGTTCATAATATTTACATATATTATTGGGCTTGGATGCACAGGATAAATTTCTGGTCATACACGCACTAATATATTACAGGATTTAGTAGTTACGTTTCCTTTGGTCTGAACCGTAACTAGCGATGTTTTGTTCGTTCATGTGGCCTTATGTAGTGATATAAAATGAAGTGAGAGCTGTTGTCATTTTTGGCGGTGCGACTGTGAATGACGCCCGGGTCGTACTTGTGCTTTCAATGTAGCACCGTTGCTGGAGCTAGCTAGACTGGACCTGACGGGCGCATTAAAGATGCATTGCTTATGTGTGCATCTGTCGTCGACATGGAGAGAGAGAGAGAGAGAGAGAGAGAGAGAGAGAGAGAGAGAGAACTGTGCTGGAGCCGACAGCCTCGTTTTGACGGTAGTCATGATAACGAGGGTCGTTTTGGAATAAACCTGTCGTTGGTTTGGGTAATGATGGTCGTGGTAACGATTAGGATGGGGACTGGAAGCCATAGTATACATATACAGTATCTAAATACATATACAGCATCTAAAACCCGCTCAAACGTCATTATCAATCACACAATCGGAGTTGAATAGGTTATCGAAGCCTCTCTGTAGGTTCTTATATTGAGAGAATGAGTGTGATGTTGAGATTAATTATTAATGATAGTTGAACAAATATTACTGCTATGATTTTGCTTATTATTATAGTTATGGTATTGATATGTTAGTCATATTTTTAATGTTTGCTGCATATGCTACGAAAAGAAACATTTTAGATTTTAATGGGACTCTCCGTGTCCGTTTGCGCTACTGATTGGCGATAGCGAAGAGAGAGTGCAGAAGCTGGTAAAATAAGTTGTAAGCGTTTGTAAGAAGACAAAGTTGAGAGCAGACTCGAATTTGAATGAGGTTTTGATGCTAAATGGAAACCGGGAAGATTGAGCTGTGAATGTTAATGAGGATGATGGAATCATGGAAGACGTTGATTTTTGTTTTCAAACAATTACACCAGATGTTCATGGTGGGAGGGAAGAAGAGTTGAGTCGCCGAGCCAGAGAAGTTGGAAAAACTGTCGAGTTGTCAAAGGTTGTGAAGGGTTTGGGGTATGTGTAGAATCCAAGGAATGAAGCCAACTATTTTTTTAATGCAAGTAAAATATAGACGTCGAATGCGAAAGAAGGGGAAATATTGAATCTGTTGAGGTGAACGATTGCACAGTATATTTTGGCTTGAGATCAAAGTGTTCTAGGTAGTTCGGCCATGTGTAGAGGGATGCAATGCTCTTATAATTGGGCAGTATGGCTGCCATTTCATCCCAAAATACTGAACTAAGTAATGAAATGGAAGGTTAAATCTTCAGCGACCGACGTCCTCTAGGAGAAAATGTGTATGCACACACACATATATGTGGGTGTATATAAATAAATAAAAATTATATCACGTATAATCCCATATGCCTTATAAATAGTTCCTCCGTAAGCCTTGGATCCCTGTTTGTAAGGAAACGCTTATTTACGTATTTTGTATTCGGAATCAAGGCATACCATAAAAAGTAAAGAAATGTGAGGGAACTTTTAGATTGAAATTGTCATTGTGGTTATTGAAAAAACTTGCGTTTTGTGAATGTCAACTAAAGTTTGATATATATATATATATATATATATATATATATATATATATATATATATATATATGTGTGTGTGTGTGTGTGTGTGTGTGTGTGTGTGTGCGCGCGTCAACACATGTGCAGTAATTTAAAGTAAATAAAAACAAGTAAACTTCGGCGCAGTCGATTTTTTTTTTGTTTTTGTTTACAGCATATGTAGTATGAAACTCGGCCATGGCACAGGAAAACTCTCAGACAGCTCGGCGGTGGCGTGTGTAGCGGTGCCAGACGCACGATCATAACTAACTTTAAACTTAAATACAATAAAAACTACTGAGGTTAAAGGGGTGCACTTTGGTGTGCTTGATGATTGGAGGGTGGGTGATCAACTTATCAATTTGCAGCCCTGTAACCTCTGTAGTTTTAAAGATGTAAGGGAGGGAGGACGAACAGGCAGAAAACTCAACTAAAAGTTATTGAGTTGCTGTTAAATAACGGTAATGGTACGTTACTCGCGTTTGTTCAGGTTAGAGCTCGACACCTCCAAGAAAAATCTCGGTCAGTATTCTTTGTGTTTTAGCAAAAGTGTATCATATATATATTATATATATTTATATCTGTTGGAGTAATGGAAGTGAGTCCATTAGGTTCACGTGATTCGTCGTCACACTTGCGCTTGCGGTAAGGTTTTTATTCAGCGAGTAAAAAAAAAAAAAAAAAATGGGCATCCTAAACAAGATCTCTTCTGTTTGTCATCGAAGGCTGAGTAAACTTGAATTCCTTTCAGGGTAACTGGTTCTGAATTCATGCAACTCTTATGAGAGGTTTTCATTTTTCGTGTTTCTACCAAAGTTATTAGTGGATTTGGACACTTGCGTCTTATCTCCAGGTAGTGGTAGTAGATGCTTTTCATTTCACTGCGAAAAGGGCATTCTTATTCAAACAAAAGCATTGTTACTGGTTTGTTTCGTTGGAGAAATGCATCAAGATTGAGAGGATGACACTGAAGACTTTGTCTTTTATCCAGTTGAACTGAGCGATTTGATCAGTACTCGTAACTCTAGAGCTGTCGCAAAGAAAGTACGTTTGTATTTGTTTGTTTGTTTGTTTGTATGGTGTTTTTACGTTGCATGGAACCAGTGGTTATTCAGCGACGGGACCGACGGCTTTACGTGACTTCCGAACCACTTCGAGAGTGAACTTCTATCACCAGAAATACACATCTCTCACTCCTCAATGGAATGCCCGAGAATCATACCGACCACGCCACTGAGGCGCTTGTGAAGAAACTACGATGTTCGCAGTGATGGATACTCAATATATACAAGGGAAGGACCCTTCATAACGTACGGAAATTAGGCTAAAATTGGGGTGGTGAGGGCTGCTTATTGATTTGAAATAGTTTATGGTAACTTAGAAATTATAAATATTAAGCATTTAATAACCTACTTCATTAAAAAAAAAAGACGGGCAAATTGTCATATTGTCAGTAGATTAACATACTTTCGATCATCATCATCATCATCAATAATACAGAGATATTCCGTGCTACCTACCGATTGTAAAGATGATTGTGGTGCCTCGGCCTCTATAGAGAATGAGAAACCATGAATTTGGCAGCAAACGATTAGTAAAACAGAAAACGAAGTTTCCAAGTCTGTAATGCCCATTATTACCAAACACTGGGAAAATCGATGTTACAGAAACGTGTTGTGCAAAGCCTATATATCTATATCTATGGCCCGATGGAACTGCTCGGGATGGTGTGCAGCAGCAGCAGCAGCAGCAGCGGGTGCGGATATGCAGGGTCCCTCACGAAATGCAGTGCGAGGCACCACCATCACAGTGATGCTGCTGACATCACATGCATCATCCTCATCCTTGGGGGGGGAGAGGACTTTTCCCAACCCTCTTTCCAGTGCCCCTGCCAGCAATAGGAACGGGGTATGGCGAAGGCTCCCCCACCCCACAAAAACATTTTTCGGGGCGCAGAAATTTTTGTCGCTGAAGAGGTAATTGGGCTGTCGATGTTAGGGATTGGTTGACTAAGGGAGGGGGGGGGGGGAGGAAGGAAGAAGGGGGGGGGAGGCTGGGTGTGGAAAGGGGGAGGGGGAATATCTCCCTTCTGTTTCTGCAGCGTTGGTGGCGGGGGTCTTGACGGAAAATCGATGATTGGGAAAAGGGCATTTTCCTACTGGAAAGGTTTCATAGGCTTATTTGGTACGGAGGAGACAAGATGAAATTGGCTGTCCCCTGCTTTTGGAAAATGCTGCTGAGAGAGAGAGAGAGAGAGAGAGAATGTGCTCCTTCCTAAAGATTGACACTTCTGCAAGTTCATGCAATGAGACACGGTTTGTTCATATTTTGCTTAGACGTGTTTGTATATGTATTCAGTATCATGCAGGAAGCTTTGGTTCTGTGGCCAAAACATTAATATTTTTTTTTAATCGCCATTGTAATTGTCTGGATGTTGTGCACATATTTTTAATGTGTAATAATTACGGATAGGAGACAGTTGATGAGATATTTGTATGGAAATGTAATTGGTTATGAGTCAGGTCCAGGTTAACAGCTTCTTATTCAGCGTTCTTTTATTTGTCTTTAATTCGCGTGATCTGTCGTCTGCCTCTTTGCTGGATGGTTTCATGTAAAAGGAATTAGGTTGCTGGACGCTTTGTAATGTAGTATATTTGTTAAAAGATATATGCCTAAGGAAAAACTATCCCATTACAAACAAACACACACACACATGCATACATATATAAATGTGTGTCATTTATCCTAGAATGCCAGTTCCTTCTATATGTGTGTGCTTCCGGTATGTGTTTAGCCTGTGCGAGGTTATTTCCCGCATGATTGCGCCTCCAAGTTGAAGAATGCCCATATTTTAGCAGCATTGCAATGCCCAGATACAGCATTAGGTTGCAGAGCGTCGAGTAGCCTGGAAGGAAGAGGCTGCTATTGTGGAGATTGTACCCTCGCTATGTTAATCGGTAGTGGAAGTGCCTTGGCTCCTTTTATTTGTTTGTCTTTATATATTTGCGTGCAGGTGCGCTGGTGATTACGCGTTGCAGTTGTGGTAGATGCCTTTGTTCACTCAGATGGTTTTAAATGTATACGTTTCGAGCTAGAGTCCTTTGATTTCTACATTCTGGATAGTCTTCTTTATATCTAAGCAAATGACGGGAAGTTTATTTTGTGTCTGTCGCGTTAGGTATAGACATGTTCTTATATGCGTTCATTCTGTTCATTCCATTCCTCAATAACGATCTTCTTTCAAACAGAACCGTTCCTCATAGAATCTTGACGTTTTCATAAAAGGTGTTCCAGTCGAACAGGCTGGTGGTGTTCCCGACATTAGCACTGTAGGCTATACAGAAAGGAGGATGTATCCAGCCAATTCTTAGTAGACTGTGTGTGTGTGTTTGTGTGTATGTGATTTCAGTATAATTTTATAATCTTAAATATAAGGAGGTTGCAAATTTGCAGTTGGACACTAATTCCTATGAGGTGGTGTGATCATGAAATCAGGTGAATCGCTTGTGTAGAGAATGGAAGCTGTAATTATCACTGTGTTACGCTTTCATCTCCCCCCCCCCCCTCTCATCTCTCTCTCTCTCTCGTCTCTCTCTCTCTCTCTCTCTCTCTCTCTTCTTCTCTTCTTCATCCCCCCCTCTCTCTTCGCTCATTTCCATTTTTTATGTAAGTTACCTAGCTGTTAAAGTTAATAGATGGGAAACCAGTAAATTCCGGTTAATTGCCTAGAATATGAGAGACGAAAAGATGGTATTTGATGATAAAAACGGCACAGCATTCGTTCTTCTATTTGCCATGAAAACATTGGTCCCGATGTGGGAACACGATCGACTTTGTTGGTAAGTAGCACAGTGTAGTGATGATGCTGATGATTAGCTTTTCAAAGGTAGTGAGGAGAGAAATGATGAGGAGGAAGGGATGGGTAGAAAAAAAAAAAAAAAAAAAAAAAAAAATGACGAGGAAAATAGCACCGTCGTGCCAGATGATGATTCTCAACCACAGTGGGACGTGTGGGGTGATGTGGCAGTGAGGCTTTGTGGGAAGACTCCGTGGATGGAGGATGGGGCGAAGCGCTGCTTACGTCATATCATGAAGGGATAGTTCATCTCCCCCACCCCCCCACCCACCCCCCACTTACCCGCCCACCCACCTCTCCTCTCTCTCTCTCTCTCTCTCTCTCTCTCTCTCTCTCTCATTTTTAGTCCTGAAAGTATATGCTTACGTAATCTTGATTGGTCTCTGGAACTGATACCGTCCTCGTGTGAATGTATACTGTTCCAAAACGAGTTTTTTTTCTTCTTCTTCTTCTTTATTCCTCTCAACCACAGGAATGTTCTCACCATTCATGCAAATAATAAGGCTCTCTACTTTCTATTCAAACATTGTTCAGTTTTTTTCCTCGATTCGATTCGTCTGCATCATATCAATCATGAACCATGACATCCATGAGTTCTTCTTCGTTTGCTGCCACCTGCTTTTTGTTTTGTCTGTTTGTCAGTTTGTCTTAAAAGGTTTTCATTTACATTCTAACTACGAATCAGATTTTATTTTTTTTTATTTTGCAAACTCATATGGATTTGTTCGTACGTTCCATACGTTAGGTGAAAGATACTTTAACTTGAATTTTTATAACCCTATCATCACAGAATGCGCGCTCGCTCTCTCTCTCTCTCTCTCTCTCTCTCTCTCTCTCTCTCTCTCTCTCTCTCTCTCTCTCTCTCTCTCTCTCAAACACACCACCACTTACATACTTATGTGTATATTTGTGTGTGATGAAATATGGTATCAGCTTTCTTTTATTGTATTAATGAACTTTTAATATTAGGTAATTTGATTATACCGTTCATGCCTTGAAATTGTGAGATGACTTCTTTGGCTCACTGAGAACTTTTTCTGGCTAAAGTAGAGTTTACTAACAGCTTCACTTAGTAGTGATCAAGATGCCCATGACTCAGAAACAAATTTAACTCGTCAATTTGCGTTTTTCATTAAGATTGGTTAATCTGTTACATACAATTATTTTAGCATGAAAGACAAAAATTCCCGTGATCGTGGTACTTTGCTCATACTTAACTCAGCCCCCCTCCACGTTATCTGCTTGTAAGGCCTGGATATTTTTTCTCTGCGGAGACTATCCAGACACTTGGAATCGAATGGTTGCCACGATTGTACCAGTTTCCTTAAAATATTTGCTGAGGAACAACTTAAGTATTTGTCACCACAGTGAATTAATGACCGACCGGCCAGTTCCAAAGAGCATTGAACACCCGATCCAGTGTGAAGCCCTGTATAATTACTTTTGAAATCTCGACCCACTTCTGTTTCTCTCTCTGTCTTAGAGACCTCACCCATTCAGGATAGGCCTCGAATCATTTCCTGCCCCCCCCCTCCTCCAGCTTTTTCTCTACAGTTCAGAGGTAAACGAGAGTTTACTAAACCAGCAGGACTTCTCGTACAGTATATATGTTAATAAGTCGCTAGGACAGTTGTATACGGACTTAATCGAATTTTAATAACTATAAATGCCAACATTTTCAATATTAAAAAGCTAAGGGCAACTGAATCGAAAAAGCAATTTCGATTGGCCCAGTTAAAAGTAACATTTTTTCAAGTACAAGCCTGATAATATTCATTCACTGATAAGGTTAGAAGGCCCGTTTTGCTTATGATGACCAGCAACGAGCTGTAATTTATTAAATTATTTTCGGTTAATAACTTGAAAAGTTCAGCTGATGTGAACTAGACTCAGTTTCGTACCTCGAGGGTATTTGGTAGCTAACGGTGCCCAGTAAGTAATAAACAACTTTGCAAAGATTAACTTTTTTTTTTTAACTAAGTTGATTTTAAATTAAGAATTCATTTGTTGTTGCTTCATTGGAAAAATAAAAAACAAATTTACTTTCTTTATGGATTAGGTTAGTAGTTAGGTTTGTAGTTACAGTTCGTTTGTGTTGCTTCGATGAAGTAAAAACCAATTGGCATTCTTTATGGATTAGGATTGTACTTTTAGTTGATTCAGGCGAAAAGTTAAAAGCAGATTTGCATTTGTATGGATTAGCCTAGGTTTGTTAGCTACAATTCACTTGTTGCTTCAGAGAAACATTTAAAAACAAATAGGCATTTTTATGGATTCTGTTTGCTAGTTACAGTTCGTTTGATGTTGCTTCAGTGAAAAATTTAAAAGCAAATTGCCATTTTTATGGGATAAGGCTGCTAGTTCCAGTTCACTTGTTTCTTCAGATAAAAATTTGAAAACAAATTGGCATTTTTATAGATTAGGTTTGTTAGTTACAGCTCAGTTGTTGCTTCAGTGGAAAAGTTACAAATTGATATTCCTTGTGGATTAGGTTTGTTACAGTTCATTTGTTGTTGATTCAGTGGAAAATAAAAAAAACATATTAGTATTATTTTATCTTCATGGAATTAGGTTTGTTATAGCAAAGTCCAACTAGCTTTGCAGCTAAGCCCCCCACCCCCCCCCCCACCCCCCCCACCCCCCCACCCCCGATTACATCACGACCATTCCTTGACGGTGATTGGTTGGCAATAGTTTCGAAAAGTTGGTTAATCTGTGGCTCTTTTCATCTTCATTTATTTAACATTGGTTGTTTTTCCGAACTAAAATAGGTTTTGCTAATTACCAAAAGGAAACGTCATATTATCCCCTGAAATAAAATCATGATACACATCTTTAAAGAAGAACATGAAAAATAAAAGGTTCACCTGACCACGAAAGTGACACGGGGAATGTCTTGCCTCCCGATTCGGTGCACTGAAATCACTGGGCAATAATATAATTACCGCCTGATATTGTCAAGCGTGTTCACCATACTAAATTTAAACACAAAGACTTTCACAGAGCGATGCAGACTGGTATTTCATATTAATTTCAGGGGATTGTACTACATTCTAATAGTCTTCAAATCGATTTCATTGGAATCGTTTACACATTCGCAAGGATGACAAGCAGTGACCGCACACTATAAAACCAGAATGTGCCTATGTCTATCTTTAAAGTTACAGTAATGATACAGGGTTGCCGCGAAGTCCGCACGTCACCTAGAAACTAGCTCCGCACCGGGGGTGCAGTGTTAATTGCCAAGCAATGTTATGTTGCTACACTAACTAGACGAAATAGTCATCCTGGTTATATTATATCAACCGTATCTTTTCTATTATATGAGTTGGGCTTACTAATTAAACCTTTATGAGTCAGATTTTCCCCTCTTCGAAATTCAGGGGCTTCATATATTTTGAAATAGTGCGTAACTTTGATGATAGTAATATTTAGAATCGAACGATATACGCGGACAATGTTCAGTCTTGAAGCTGGTTTATTACATTCTATACATATACATATATATATATATATATATATATATATATATATATATATATATATATATATAGATATATATATAATATATATATATATATATATATATATATATATTATATATATATACATATGTGTGTGCGTGTGTGATTACTGTTTTATACTTATGATTGTTGTATTTTTGATGCGTCAATCAGGCTACAAGTGAACAAGGGCAAGTAAATTTATTCATAAAGTTTTTCAGCAAAAAGTGGGAAGTTACAAAAAAACTACACTAAACTGTATTTTCTTTACTAAAAACGGTTGGTTTTGCATTCATTTCTTTGCGTTCCACAGAGTAAGTTGACAAGCTCCATAAAATCCTTCGATATTCATAAGTAGTTTATTCTTTCTTTTCTTTTTTTAAGCCACATTTGTCACTTTAGGTAATATGCTGTATGTTAAATCAAACGTTTGCTGAAGTATTAATGATAATAAACGACCTAATATATAACATAGGTCTAGGCTTAAAATCAATGCATAAACATTGTAAACTGACAAAAACGATATGAACATGTAGGTCTATATGCCACCTTTTATGATCCCGGATATTTTGAAATGAGATATTTCCCCAAGAGAATGGACAGCACATTATGCATGATTTATGGTATACATGTGCCAATCCTAAGTCAAAACGAATGCCCTATTCAGGGCTATGAGTTTCAAAAAATTGGAAAGAGCAACATCATAATTGGTCCCTCTATAAGCTACATTAATATAAAGAAAATCACGATTACAATACACCACTTCCTAGCATACATATATTCGAAACTTATTCGGTTATAATCAGTTGAAGCACTTTAACTAATGAAATTGCCTAATACATATTTGCAGTTGTTTTTCTCAAAAAAAATAAATAAAAACTCGTTACACATGACTAAATTTACATTAATTAAAGTCAGTCTTCACCCTAAGATTTCACAAATTAACCAAATTTTACAAAAACCTATATAGATATAATTACCAAAGGCATTGAAGATTGATGGACCTAAAGAATGAATGCATTGGGTTACGTCATCTGCTGTTGACAAAATCGGTTCTTAATTGTAAATCGTATATGATCGTATATGATATTGCTCACGAACACCTCGAGACTAGTGAAAATGGTTAATTATTTTAAAAAATATTAGTATTTTCAAAAATATTTTATATAATTTCAATCATTTTCTATTTAATGAAAAAAAGTTTTAAAAGCATATATACTATGCGGACCTACAGCGCCGCATACGTGAGGAGTGCAGACCTCAGCTCTGCATTCATGCCTCCCCCTCGAATCCTCTCCGCACTTTTGGTCATTTCTCCGCGCTTGGCAACACTGGTATGATAGGCTATGAGAGTCATATTGAATATAATTTGCTGAGAATTTTTATAAGGACAATATCTCTTTTCGAAAGAACAGGAATACAAAAAATGACGTTATCTCCTTTCCAAAGAACAGGATCATAGAAATGACACTATCTCCTTTCGAAAGAACAGGACCATAAAAAATGATGCTATCTCCTTCCGAAATAACAGGATCATAAAAAATGACGTTATCTCCTTTGGAAAGAACAGGATAATAAAAAATGACGTTATCTCCTTTCGAAAGAATAGGATCATAAAAAATGAGGTAGACCTATAATGTTGTATGTCATTTTGTCGGTTTACGCAGCTTATGACGTTTAAATCATATGCCTCTTTTATATCCAGCCGTTTTATTGTGATTCTTGTTGTGGTTAATCTTGTTTTTTGTTGCACCGTTATATAGACTTATTCATAAAATACTGGTGTAAAGATTTATCTGCCTACATTTGTTAAGTGAAATTTACTCATTTGTTTTGATTAGAAGTAATCGAGATCTTTACTGAGAAAACTATTTGCAATAAGGAATTGACGTGTATGCCCATGCCATGTCATTGTCTCAAAATGTTGAATTTAATGTGTAGGCCTATACCCTGTCATTGCCTCAAAATCGAAGAATTTGACGTGTAGTCCTATTCCCTGTCATGGCCTCAACATATAAGAAAATGACGAGTAGCCCTATGCCCTGTCATTGCCTCAAAATAGAAGAATTTGACGTGTAGGTCTATGCCCTGTCATTGCTTCAAAATATAAAAAAAATTTACCAGTAGACCCATTCAGTCATTGCCTCTTAATATAAGAAATTGAGATTAACGTTTGTCCTGCAGGATTATGATTTATTAATACCCCTAACATCGGAACTGGCTGCATAAGTCTACCCTGCATTTCAATTAATGTGGTCTATGCCGGATCGCTTCTATAAAACAACACCAATTAAAAAGAAAAAAGAGAAAAAAATATACGTATGTTTTTAGGCTGCGCACGATGACAAAGAGAGAGAGGAAGAGAGATTAAGAGATGCACAGTACTGGTGGTCTTTTGGACTGGTAGCTAGTGTAACGTCATTCCGCCTTCGAGATCCAGCCAATCAGTGGCGTGCAGTGGGCGCGGCTTTGCTGCAAAGCTAGCTGCACTTTGCTATAGACTCAGTTCATTTGATGTTGCTACAGTGGAAAATAGAAAACAAACTGGTATTCTATCTTCATGGAACTAGGTTTGTTAGTTACAGTTGTTCATTTGTTGTTGCTTCATTGGAAAATTAAAAACAAATTGGCTTTCTTTATGGATTAGGTTTATTTACTTACAGTTCATTTGTTGTTGCTTCATTGGAAAATTTACAAACGGATTGTTATTTTTTAAGGATTCGGTATTTTTAGCTATAGTTCACTTTTTGTTGCTTCAGTGGAAAAGTTAAACTGATTGGAATTTTTATGGAGTATGTTTTTTTTTTGTTACAATTCATTTGTGTTGCCTTGATGGAAAAAAAGTTGCATTCTTTATGGATTAGGTTTGTCAGTTACAGTTCATTTGTTGTTTCTCCCGTGCAAAGCGACTGAAAGAGAAGGACATCGCCAGAAACATTGAATGAAGAGACAGCCTATTCGGTAGTAATATATATATATATATATATATAATATATATATATATATATATATATATATATATATTATATATATATATATATATATATATATATATATATACTTTAGTTCAACCAGACCACTGAGTTAATATTAACTCTCCTAGGGTAAGCTAAACAATTATGACTACTTCAACCAAAGGCCGGATACATCCAGTACATCAGTGTGTTTGGGTAATTTAAGTAATTTAGGTGCCTGCCCCAGGTTAGAGTTTATTTAAATTGACATTGAAAATTTTGGTGCAATTATTGTTTATTTACGTCTTTTTACTTTTTGTGCTTTTTTCGGAGATGTTTCAGCCCTTGCAGTTAGCTGCGTTATGCATATTGATATTACATAATGGTATATGTTGGTGGTACTGTCTGTGAAAATATATAAAAGTGAGAGCTTATATTGTCTGCCTTTTTCCTTTTTAGCGTAATTTTTTATGCTTTTCAAAGGCATTGCATCGCATTTTGTTTATTGCAATTGCTTATTCATCGTGGTGCTGTAAAGTGAGAATGATTGCAGACGGTCCTTTTAGTAACGAAAATTACTTCAATTACTTAACTTACGCCGATTGGACGTATTAAACGTCGAGTCAAAATGTCTCCCGTATGCCGATGGACGTATCATACCGTCGCTCAAAAAAAGTTTTTTTAAAAATTCGCGGAAAAATACTTATAGGCCCTACCAGCCGAAAAACTTTTGTATCACGCGCCTTGGGGGATGATGGGAGTTCACGGATCAAGGCGTTGTTTTGTTTACAATCGCTACGCAGGCGCGCAAGCGCGAATTTCTTTCTTATCGCACTAAAAAGTATCAGTGACACATCTCGGAAATTATTTCGTCACTTTGACATAATTATTGCACCATTTTAAATTATCCTTTACATGAAGTATTATATATGAAAATGTGCGCAATTTCATGCACAATACAACTAAAAAACTACTCATGATTGTAGCTTTTATCAATTTTGAAATATTTTCATATAAATAACGATAAGTGCAAAAATTTCAACCTTCGGTCAACTTTGACTCTACAGAAAATGGTCGAAGAAACGCAATTGTAAGCTAAAATTCTTATTATTATAGTAATATTCAATCATTGCCTCATTTTGCAACAAATTGGACGTCTCTAGCACAATATTTCGATTTATGGTGAATTTATGAAAAAACTTTTTCCTTACGTTCGTGCGATAACTCTTCCGATAAATTTTTTCGTGCGATTGTCCTAATGTTTGCACCCTTTTAAATTGCCGTTACATAAAGTTTTATATAGGAAATGTTGCGCAATTTCATGCACAATACAACAAAAGACAACCCATGGTTGTAGCTTTTTATCAGTTTTGAAATATTTTCATATAAATAACGTTAAGTGCAAAAATTTCAACTTTCGGTCAGCTTTGACTCTACCGAAAATGGTCGAAAAACGCAATTGTAAGCTAAAACTCTTATATTCTAGTAATATTCAATCATTTACCTTCATTTGCAACGACTTGGAAGTCTCTAGCACAATATTTTGATTTATGGTGAATTTATGAAAAAAAAAAAAAAATTACGTTCGCGCGGTAACTCTTCCCAAAAAATCAGAATTTTTTTTTGTTTTGTGCGATTGTCGAAATGTTTGCACCATTTAAAATTAGCTGTTTCATAAAGTTTTATATATGAAAATGTGCGCAATTTCATGTAGAATACAACTAAAAATGATTGAAGGTTGTAGCTTTTCTCTTTTTTCGAAATATTGCATATAAATCACGATAAAATAAAAAAAAAAACACCACGTTCGGTCAAATGACTCTACCGAAATAGTGGAAAAACGCAATTGTAAGCTAAAAACTCTTACGGCCTAGTAATATTCCGTCATGTTTCTTCATTTTGAAACAAATTTGAAGTCTCTAAAACAAATATTGTGATTTATTGGTGAATTTTTGAAAAATATATTTACCTTCACTCCGCGCGCCGATTCGCGGCCGCAAGTCTCCGAATACGTACATGGCATTATCCTAACATTTGCTCCTTGTTCAATATTTCCTTTTCATATTAGCCTTTTTTATAGAGTTTTCATATATCAAAATGTGGCGCAAATTCATGAAGAATACAATAAAAATAATTGAAGGTTGTAGCTTTTTCCATCTTCGAAATATGTGCATATGAAAAAAATATATATATTAAAATTTCGACATTCGGTCAAATTTAACTCGTCCGAAATGGTCGAAATCTGCAATTCTAATCTAAAAATCTTACAGTATCGTAAATATTCAATTATTTGTCTTAATTTTGAAACAAATTGGAAGTCTCTAGAACATTATTTAGAATTACGGTGAATTTTTGAAAAAAAATATTTTTTTTGCGTCCGCGCGTTACGAATTCGTACAACATTTTGTGATAATATTTTCCGGTGTTACTTTTTTTATGTTTTACAATGTATTATATATCAAAATGATCGCAATTTAGTGTACAATACAACGCAAAAAAAGTAACTGGTTAGCTTTGACCGTTTTCTGCACCGCGTGATTTGAATACAATTATGTATGAATTGTTTTTTTCGCTACCATATATCGCATTATTTACATATGATAATGTATATTTTTTCATTTTTTATTTCTGATGGTTGCATTCTAAACTTCAGGCAATGACAAAAAAAGGAGCCAAAAATGAACTCTTAATCTTCAAAAGTACGCGCGCTGTAATTTTTGAAAAAAATTATTTTTTTCCACTTCCCGCGCTCACTCCAAACCAGGCCCGGCATACGGCGGGAGACGTTTTGATTTTTAGGGCTCCGGCTTAAGAGGGTTAATTAACATACCCATGAGAAAAAAAGGTTATGTTTACTGATTGATTGTGCATCCTCTCTCTCTCTCTCTCTCTCTCTCTCTCTCTCTCTCTCTCTCTCTCTCTCTCTCTCTCTGTGAGTCAGTCAGTCAGTCACAGGGGGAGATTGTGTGCTTCGTGAATTTCCATGTGATGGTGGGATTTATCCTCAGGATGCACGGACGAAGAGCAAGGGCGAACTAGGTCAAAGACAGAGAGGACCTCAGTATGCGCCTGTTCTCATCAAATATGTGTGCCTTGAATATTATAAACTTATGCATACATACGTGGGATATGGATAATATATGCACGTACCCGGATACTTGGCATTCCTGTGTATTTATATTATATTTGGACGTGTATGTTACATTTTCCAAAATACGATTTTTTTTTAATTCATTGAAGGCAAGATAATGTATTTATACAATACCAAGCTACCTTACCATTTTTTGACATCGCTAGATGGTAGGGAAAAATTGCCTAACCAGGAAATTACTACCTTTGAATAGATAAGAAAATACACAATGTTAACAGCATAGAGGACCTATGTTACGAATAATTAAGTTGATTCCTAATTGTTATTATTATTATTATTATTGTTGTTGTTGTTGTTGTTGTTGTTGAGGCCACATTCAGAAGTGATATCTTCACGGTATTTCACAACCTTCTCAAGAAGAGGGTAAATGAAATGATGGTGGCTTTTAGTAAGGTGTGCACCTAGGAACAAATGACCAGCCATGGTTTGATGATGCAGGTAGGCGAGATTACGATGAAAAACATACGAAATTAAAGACATGGAGACGAAATTGTTCGCATGCAAGTTACACCATTTGGTTGATTCACGCCCCCGCAAATAGAATATACCCAGTAGCTTAGAGAAATGACCGTAATTCCTTAAAGAGGAGATGAAGAACTTACCCTCATCAGTGGTGGACCAAATTGGCATGCTCTGTCTTTTGGTCAGGTTTGTCTTCCAATCCACCTCTACAAACAGGTGGTCATGGATGGTAGATTGGTAGATTGGTTATTGGTCCCAAAGAAAAGGCTGAAGTTGAACTACTTCATCGACTTTTGAAGTTAAGCAGTCTGCTGAGGATGTCCCTCTCCCTGGTGCTACTTTTCATCCTGAACCTATTACAATATTTGTATTTTGATGTAGGGATTTTAAGAAAGTTGTTGATAATCTTGGTAGCTAGTGTGAAGATCCTGATTTTGTGTGTGTGTGTGAAAAGGGTTTATAGTTTGTTGTCTCTCAAGATTACTAGATTCTAATAGATTTTGATGTCGACTTAGTATCTTGGCTGATGAACGAAAGTTGAATAATACAGTGCCTGTTCCATAGAGTGGCATAACTACTGACTGCAGTACTAACTACAAACCAATTTCTTTTCTCTCTGTGGAATCCTATAGGATTGTTAGCTGATAGTCAGTATTCATATAGTAGGTAGCAGTTAGGTACTTACGTTGCTCTTTTAGATTTGACAGGCAATTTGAGAGTTTTGAGTGTAGAGTCTTCAAATAGATTTTAGTGCTGCAGTCGATTTAGTAAATCATAAGGCACTTATATATGAACTTCGTAATCTTGTAGTTGGTGGATATGTTTTACGATTACTTCAAGATTTCCTTACGGGTATAGGGAGCAGCGAGTTGCTGATGAAGTGAACTGTAGCGAACCAAGGCCTGAGTGTGTCTGAGTTCCATAGGGCAGTATTCTTGGTTCACTGTTATTTTAAGTGTACTTGACCAGCGATATGTTTCGTGGCTTGGAAAACTAGGTAGTTCATCTTGTCGATGATGCAACACTTGTGGGTGTAGCTAAGTCTCCTGTTATGAGAAATGAAGCTGCACTTAGTCTCAACCGTGATAAGGAGCTGATTAGTGAATGGTGTAGTACAGTAGTTGTAGTAGTAGTCGGTGGTTGATGATGCTGAACTCCAATAACACAAAAACTAATGATTAGTAGGTCTCGTAACGATTTTCCATCCCATTCTCCCCTTCAGATGGATGGGACTCTGCTAAAGGAGTCAGAAGATTTAACTATACTTTTAACTTTTGAATCACATCTTAGTTTTGAGAAACGTCTAATACAAATTGGGTATTGTACGCAAGGCCTCTTATATTTATAAGTGATAAAATCAGTACAACTTTTTTTTTTAAGTAATTTTCCTTCCTTTACTAGAATACTGTTCTCCTTTGCGGGTGTCAGCGGCTGCCAGAAATTTATTTCTTTGTAGATAGAGTGGTTCGTTGTGGTAGTTTTCTGTTTCTTACTATTAGCAGTTATGAATTGGACCGTCGACGAATGGCCTCTTGTTTGTTAATTTTTCATAAGCTGTTTTTTAACAGAGATCTTCCACATTTGCAGTTGACCCCAAGTCTTCTTTTCCTGCCGAGAGCGACCACATTTGCTGAATAGCAGCACCAATATACAGTAAATGTGCCTCACTGTCGAACTTCTCGGGTTCTGAGGTCCTTGATTTCTGACACCGTTGGACTGTGGTTCAGTCGTTCTGAGAATGTCATGCAATTGGAACCTCAAATTTTCAAGCGAAGATGCAATTCTCCTTCTACTTTTTATTTTGTTTATATTTTCATCCATGTATTTATTAATTCGGTAGTTTGTGTTTCCATTTTAGTAACTGATCTATCCTTACTGTACTTCCCATTACCTTCTGTTACGTCTTTCAAATGAACACCAAGTTCTTTGTAAGCTTGACTTTCGAGCCTATGGTCCCTATGGGCTTGTTCTATATGAATAGGGTCCATCATCTGAATAATAATAATAATGATAATAATAATAATAGTAATAATAATAATAATAATAATAATAATAATAATAATGCATATTTTTTGTTTTACTTATGATAATCTAAATTCATTTTATTTTGGTAAGTCGATGTGTTAAATCGTTGTTTGGTATTTTCTTATTTGGAAAAGGTCTGGATGTTTTATTTTATTACATGAAGAGTAACACTGATCGTAATTACATCTGGTTTTAATGCAACAACGATCTGCAATGAGTGTTGAAATACCTCTTAAGAAACACGTCTTATGTTGCTGTATTTTGTAAATAGGTGTGACGGTTAGGTGATTTTCAAGAGATTTGATCTAATGGTGAAAGCAATATTGCAAATGCCGGGTGGGTTTTGAGCTTATTTCTATTTATAGGACGACCATTATAATGTTCATTATTAATGAAGATTATACTTCGTTGCAGGAATCATGTCTGTTTCTTCGAATGTGTTGTCTGATACTTTCACCTTTAATTTGAGTACGTCATAAAATTCTTGGTGTGATTTGTACTTGGTTCTTTGTTCGCAGGTCATTCGGAAGGTCAGACTTTTATAGCGCGGTTCATCAGCTGTTTTTATCTATATTTGCAGACAAACCTGGAAGCCTTTACGTTTATTCTTTAATTGTGTTGCATAATGGCATTAGAGTTTAGTTTTCGAGCCGGATGTTGAGATTGAAACCGTACTTCCCGGTTCCCAGTTCCTCTCGGGGTTTCGATACTTTTCTTCCGGGTAATGCTCAAGAAAGTCTTATGCAAATGAACTCGAGTTTAACGGAGGCTCTAATCTTTATTGACAGTTACTGTCTAGGGAACTTCCTTCGAGACTGACGGGTATTAGAGGGTTAACTTTGGCTCTGCTCTACACGAGAAAGAAGCCCGCTGTGGGTTTGTTGGCTTCCGCCGCTTTTCAAGTCCTCGTCTAATGACATTACCTTTGCAAAAATGTTTGGTTTTCATTTTTATCTTTTACCGTTATCTGACATGATTGTGTGTATATGAAAGGCTTAGGATTGCAAGCTGTTTTTTCGGCACTGTCTTCTAGACCTGGGATGAAAAGCAGTAGAGCAGAAATACCAAAGAGATCCAGTTTGCCTAAGCGTGATAGTCGTTGATTTAGAAAAGGAACAGTTTAACATCATCCATTCGGACCTGCTCAGGGAGGGGGGAGGGGAGGGGCCGGTGTTGCTAACTGATCATGATGAGTGATGCTCAATACCCCTTTCATTTAGGGATATCTGATACAAGATGTTTTTATTAATATGTTGAAGGAGTCTGTGGCAATAGCAGCATTCTTTTCATCGACGTTGCCTCGTTTGTATTCCGTATAGGCTTAAGAAAGTACCAAATTTAGATACATCTATATTATATTTAAATACAGACAAATTCTGCGAAGCAAAGAGAAACGATGGAATGGAATTTGCCTTTATTCATATATTCAACAAGACCATACTTTCGTGGACGCGCGCGCGCGCGCCACACACACACACACACACACACACACACACACACACACACACACACACACACACACACACGTCATTAACAATATTTGCAGCGACTATCTTTTTATTTAGACTATGCAAATAATGTCACTGACTTGAACAAATTGCATAGGATAATAATTATGCCCAAGTAACTTACATGTATGTATGATATAATATATATAATAATTAATATATATATATATATATATATATATTATATATATATCCATAACTAATAATAGCACTGAACTCGATTTATGTATATGTATGTATGTATATATATTATGTATGTATGTATGTATGTATGTATGTATTAGTATATATATATATATATATATATATATCATACATACATACATACATACATACATACATACATACATACATAAATCGAGTTCAGTGCTATTATCTAGTATGGATATACATAAACTATACACATACATTTGCATTGCATTTATACATTAACATATGATACTATTAGGCTGTGTATGTAGTATGTATGTAGATGTATGTATGGATATATATAATAATAATATATATACATACATACATATATACATACATAGAGTTCAGGGCTATTATTAGTTATGGATATACATAACTATACACATACATTTGCATGCATTTATACATACATATATACGTATATAGGTGTGTATGTATATACACACGTATATATGTATATGGATGTGCTGGATATGCATATAGTTCAGTGTTGTTATTATTATCAATATTATATAACAGTCGAAGAAAGAAAATCTGAGTAAAAAAAAAAAGTCTGAGAACGAGCCTCAAAGAGATTGATATAATTGAAGTTGCTCTTGGGGTAAGCGATAGGAAATGAATTGATAATGCCTTGTCAAGTTTCATAGGAAACGACATTAGTACATCCTGTTATTCAGTCTCCGAAGTTTGATAAAAGTTGTTTCCAACCGGATATTGTGTCTTGCCGTTGACATTTAAGAAAAATTGAGGAAAATTGTTCTCTGTCTTAGAAAGAGTAGTAAGGCTTTTTAAAAGCCTGTTTGTTTTTCTTATCATTGTCATTTTACATTGCTCAGAGAATAAAGGTTTTGCATAGGAATATGATGTTAAGATGACGGGTAAATATGAGACTAAGTCTTGAAGATAAAAAAAAATAAAAGTAAACTGTAACTGAAGAGTTAAAGACAATAACGGCAGAAGAATTTCCAGAACGCAACTCACCATTGAATCATCTTTACTTCGAGAGATAGAACCGGAAGTCTTTTGTTGGACATCATATCTTTTTAGAGTGTAACGGATTTCCCGTGTGAAGTGCATTGGCGTCTGACGTCTTGAACAGAGAGAGAGAGAGAGAGAGAGAGAGAGAGAGAGAGAGAGAGAGAGAGAGAGAGAGAGAGAGGGGGGGGGGATGGGGGGATGCACGGATCAAGACCTTTGTAGAAATAAAGACCCCATTGCTTGGGGGGGTGTCGTGGCCCCGTACGAAAAACAGATGTATACTTAACGATAGATTCGCTTCTCAATTATACGAGCAGCTCTATGAACAGGAGGTCGCGCTAGCCTGGCTTAACCTAATGGTTTTGTACCACTGTCTCATGCAGGGACTTGTCATGGTCGAGTCCAGGAATGCCAGCTAGCTGTAGGGCTAAGGGCCAGTCCATTACAAGTTTGACGATGATCAAGTTTTCATTATGTGCTAGGCGTGAAGGTGGGCTCTGACGAGAGAGAGCCGCCTGTCTCGCTTATGTGAAAGAATGTCTGTTCAGCCGTACAGGTTGCTTTACTTCCTCATCTCTCTACGTTATTTGCTGATTGTTCTCTCCTGTGATCACACGTCAGAGAGAGGTTGAAAAACCACATTTCTGAGAGAGAGAGAGAGAGAGAGAGAGAGAGAGAGAGAGAGAGAGAGAGAGAGAGAGAGAGAGAGGTTGGGGGTGCCAGGAGTTACTACAAGTATCAGAAAATAGTGTGGAGCATGAGGTCGAACATTGAAGACTTTTTCTTTCTGCTGAGACCGTAAATTCCTCCCTTGAGGCATTTCGGTTTCTCCAAGCGTCCAGTTCGTCTGCCTTGCCTGTCTGTTAGTCTGCCTTCATGTCTGGTCGAGTCAGCAGCTGCTAAGTTGTCGGGGCCGAAGGAATCGTCATGAAAAATGTGGTAGGTACTGATTGCAGGAGGGACCTGGAACAGGATTTTGGGGGGAGAAGCGTGACTTCGATAGGTCCCGGGCGTGTGGTGGGGCAGGTAAGGGATAGGGGATGGTTATTTCTGGTGGGGATTTGGGTGGGGGGGGAGGGGGTGGGGGGGTGTTCGAGGAGCTGCACTTAGCGGGATCGCCTGCGGCTACCACCATTATAACGGCAACCCACGATTCTCTCTCTCTCTCTCTCTCCTCTCTCTCTCTCTCCGGATTGCACATAAGACAGTACACAAATGTTAACAAGAAAATAAAATATGATGAATTTCTGTGCTAAAAGGTGAGAGGGAATTTGCCGGGTTAAAGGCAAAACATTACGGAAAAGCTAAATTTAGAATCATTACTCCGTCAGTAGCTGTGACTTTTTTTCAAGGAAAACTTCGCACACTTTCAACATTAGTTTTTATTTGTATATATATATATATATATATATATATATATATATATATATATATATATATATATATATATATATATTGTGTACATGTGTTCCCGTATGCGTGTGCGCTCTCTCCTAAGTATGTATTTTATGTATCACGGTGGGAAAAGGTTGATTTTGATTTTAAGCACAGACACTGAATTCGGCTGGAAATTGTACAGTCGATTCTAAATCAACTTCTGTCTCTTGACATTCGGTGAGATAAGAATCACTGCCATCTTTTATCAAACGCAAAGGCCATCAGTTCGAAACCTGTGGTTCTGGATAGATAGAGTAATAATCATTCATAATTCCTTTGGATGCAAATTTCTCCCAAGATACATTGAATTTGATAGTGATGGGTATGTGTGGCTTGATGTTTGAGTGTATGTGTGTATATATATATATATATATATATATATATATATATATATATATATATATATATCCCAATAAAAGGAGCCATAAAAACACCAAAATGTAGAGAGAAAAGTACTATATTTCAGAGACTGCTGTCTCTCTCTTCATATACCTGAAGAGAGAGACAGCAGTCTCTGAAATATAGTACTTCTCTCTACATTTTTGGTGTTTTTATGGGCTCCTTTTATTAGATGGAATTCTGTTGTTACAGAACATTTTTACCAGTCATATATATATATATATATATATATATATATATATATATATATATATATATATATATATATATATACGACCCACTTGTGTACCTACTATGAAATCACACTATAGCTAGTTGAATACCGGACGAGTTGTTCAATTCCGGTTTCATCCTCTTAATTAATAACCAGATATTCTGAAATAAAATGGTGGTTTAGAAAGAGGAAACCTAGTTCTAACAGAAAAACCTTTGTGTTCCAAAATTCTGAGTCTGAGCCAGAGGGAACTGGATCCCACGTATCGCAGACCAAACTGCGAAGAGGTAAACAAGTTCTTCCTGGTCTTGGCAATATTATTTCTCATTCAGCTAAGATTTCCAAGTAGCCACCCAATTACTGATACACAGTATTTATATGTGTGCGTGTGCATGCATGTGATATTTTAAAAATAACCATTTTTTCTGGGGCAGGAGCATAGGTGATGGCCTACTAGCTATTAATTGTCGAACTTAAAATCTCATCAACGCGTGGTTCGTTTGTAGTCCGTTTGCTCGACGACTGTCTTTTCGATCTGCGAAGTTTCGTCTCCTTTGGTTAGAAAATCCAGCGGTCCACACCGGGTATCTTATACCTTTAGCCCCTTGAGAAGGCTGGCGCTGTTAGTGTTAGTCGGTTCAGTGAAGGACCTTTAAAGGATCTTGTGTTCATCCTACAACAACCAACCACTAGCGAAGTTGCGAAAAGATTTGGTTATTGACAGCATTTATAGGCAATGTCTAAAGACTTTGGATGGATGGCCTTGTGACCAAGGTTTAAATAGACCTCGTTGTGACCTTCCGTGGAGGGTTGCCGCATATACACTTTCTCGGCACATTGATGTCATTGAGGTTCCGTGTAGCGTCCTTTGGGTCACGGCTGTTTTCTTGCAGCTAGTCATTTTCCTCCTTTTCCCTCGAGGGCCTTATCACTGGGCTGTCAAAGTTCTGTAACTTGTTTCGTTTTACAACTTAACATTTGTCGGCTAATTCTTGGTTCGATCCTATGAAACAGTTTATTCTCAGCTTTAGCTGACAGTGAAATTCCGCTGTCGATTGCACTGAAGCTGATTGGGGTTGTCGGAATGGAGGCTCATCCAACGTTGAAATGTTTATGCGTTTATGTGTCAACGGTTTCTTGTTATATCCTTGGAATATGAAATCGTCGATCTTATTGCTGCCACATTGATCAGCAGGTTTAAAGAATTTAGTGGTATTAAGATGGGATTGATGCTAAGAGGACATTTCATAAAATTCTTCACGAGAAGACAGTTTTTATAATACATAAATCAGATGTATTTACTTGCTACAGTACATAAGCCAGTAAGAAGTCATATAGAAGCTTCAGTAATATCAGGTTAGAATAATTTGCAACAGCTGAAAAATAGACCATTCGGGTATTTCGTTAAGCTCATTTTTTTAACAATTTGTGTTCCTATGCCGTCAAAAAGGGCGGTTATAAGAGAGAGGGTCAAAGTGACAAATCCTGGACCAAGGGACGTATTTAGGGGTCAGGGAAGAGAGGTTTTAATCGGGCTGGACGATGGCATATATAAGGAGGGTGGGGTGCGATTGTTTATTGCGTGCACCCAATCCTTTTTACAAAAAAAAAAAAAAAAAAAAAAAAAAAAAAAAAAAAAGTGAGTATACGCAAACTTGTATATAGTAATGACATTATTGTCTGTGGGGCTTTACATGCAGATTTATAATAGACATACGGACAGGCAAATCATGATGGAAAGAGATGATATCAATCATACTATGGAAGTGTTCATTCTTTTATTTCGTAGCCTTATCTGGAAACACGAAAACATGATTACGTATTGTAAGTTCCATGAAAAAATTCATGAATAGCAACTTAGCAATGTTGGAGAGAGAGTCTTGGCCTGTTATTGTGTGCAGGCTAGGCTACTTGGTTTGGAACTGAACGGCGTACTATTACCTGGAAGTCATACCTGTTGATGTGCGCATAGCTGATATTCGTTTTGAGTTAAGACTAGAATAACGACGTTTTTTCTAGGATGTGTATGTGTATATATATATATATATATATATATATATATATATATATATATATATATATATATATATATATGTGTGTGTGTGTATTATATATATATATATATATATGTATATATATATATATATATATACGTATATATATTACTTCCCATTGTTGCTGCTAATACTCTACCTCTTGGCCGTATGTAGAACGCCGCAGCTCATGAAATGTAGGTTGGCATGATGACCTTCCGAGAGATTCCGACGTTTTTTTTTTTTTTTTTTTCCAGAGCAGGTCTCAAGTAAAAGTTCTCTTCCATTTAGAGTCATTTTAAGAGTAGCAAAAAAAAGGGCAATAGGAAACTGTGAGGGTTGAAGGCGTAGCAGCAATTTTCTCTTGAGAAACAGAAATTACTCAGACAGCTGTATGATCGCTTTGTTTGCTACTGGTTGGTACAGCTGTTGCCTACTCACAGAATGTATCAGAAATCATCTTTATTTTATACGTATTTCGCCATTATCTATGACATTATTTTAGTGCCCGGCGAGTTTTTCTTAACGTTTCTCTCTCTTTTCTCTCTCTTTCTCTCTCTGCCCGTGTCACCATTTGGAAAGGTGCAGTTCATAATAACAGCTTCGAATCATTGCGCTCTCTCTCTCTCTCTCTCTCTCTCTCTCTCTCTCTCTCTCTCTCTCTCTCTCTCTCTCTTATTATTCTGGTAATTTTATTTTCTGCGCGGGTTATTTATTTTCCTCAGAGTAATAGGTTATTATATGTGGCTAAAACTTTTTGCTGATAAAATGATGTGTGTTGTAGTAGGGTGATATTGTTAATAGTAATGATATTACCTGGTTGATGATACATAATATTACAGGCTGTGGAACTGAATGTTGTAGTTATTTAGGCAGAATTGACCACATATTAATCCCTTCAAATTATGTACCAACGAATGTTTATCTAAAGTAAATTTAATGTATAGGGAGCTCCTTATGAATGCGATTGCGCATATATATATATATATATATATATATATATATATATATATATATATATATATATATATATATATTCATATATTCTCGAAGGAAATTTAGAGAGAAAGGTTAATGATTAGATGGCTCTCAGAATTATTAAGAGGCCAACGAAAAAGATGCTCTCTGAAGAAAATGCATTCCTGGGTCGGTCGAATGAGTCTTTTGGAGAATCGTTGCACATGGAGGAGAGATTAGAGGCAAGAGACGAATGGCACAATAATGGAAAGGGTTAATGTAAGCTTTGAAGTGCCGTTGGAAGTGACTTGAAGGCGTCAGGAGGGCAGGGCAGTTTAGGGTTTGAAGAATGGAAAGGCACATTGCAGTACAGGGTTACAGATGAGATGTTGCGGTATGCTTGAATTATAGTGTGTGTGTGTGTGTGTGAGGGGCTGTGAAGGATTTGTAAGGTATATAAAGGTAAAAGTGATAAAAGCAACTCTACAAGAATTTTATGGGTCCAACATTTCTCATTATACCGCGGAACGTATATGCTAAGATTTTGATTGAGAACGTAAAATAGATGGCAGCACTAATAGTGAAAGAACAGCGTGGATTTAGACAAGGAAGTGTGTGTGGATCCAGTTTTTATAATGAAAACAATTGTGGGAGCAGTTTGAAAGTGGAAAGAGCTTTATGTGGCATACCTGGACTGAGAAAAGATAAACAGGTAATGTGGAGGGTGATGACATTATACAGTAGAAGATAACTCATCGGGAGCATTTACAAGGTTTTACAATAAATTCATGGATGGTGTGATGTGAGAAATAAAGGAAAAGGCAATGTTGGATAGAAGATGAGTCATGAATTGAAAGTGAAATGGTTGAGGTTTGCGGACGATAGTGTGCAGATTGTGAGGAGACATGCTGACACTTGAAAAAGTTTGAAAATGGTTGCAAAATGAGATGGTTGAGAGTAAGTGGGAGCATGCATAAGGTTGTGAGGATAAAGGATATTGGGAAATGGAAGAATAGTCGAGGCTGATTCATATGATTATTTGGGTGTTAATGTAATGGATGAGAGTGGAGGAGAGTCACCGAATAGTTGAAGCAAGAAAGGTGGTGGGTATATTCAGAAGGCTGGGATGAGATTCGAATTATCTGTGGAAGTCAAGGTGGGAATGTACTCCATGTTTCAAGGCAAATTATGTGTCGGTCTGGTTTAAAGCTTCACTGTGCGTCTTGGATTTGTTGGTTTTGATGGTTCGCGCCCGGGAGCCGACAAATCTCTTATCGACTAAAAAATTCCCCTTCGATTAAACATATATGAAAATATATTAATTCTGAGGTAGAGCGAATTAGATATTGAAGGACATTTGTTGCCCGATGTATGTATATTTAATCACGTAATGTGATATGACTCGTGTCTATATATAATATATACTTAGATATAATCTATATATATAATTAATATATAATATATATATGTATACATACATATATTGTGTGTGTGTGTTTGTGTTTGTGTGTGGCTCAGAAAAGTAATACTTTGCTATGTAATTGGTTCATTTTTCATGTTTAATTATATCCCAGGTGGAGAATGTTTTTATAATTACATATGTCTGTCCGAAAACTTTGGATTTGATCTATTCATTTCACGCTTGTTGATGATGGCTGTGTTCAAAATGAGGATGTTTGAGCAACGTCTCAGTTACCATTTGTTCTTGACCTTGACCGCATCATCTCTTGTGAGATTGAGCTTGGTATCAAGATGACACAGACGTCAGTTCACAAAACTGCATATTTTTCCCTGACGACTTTCCTGACATCCGTGGTGTTGTGTGTGTTGTTGTTTCAGCGTCGTGTCAGGCTTTTTTTGACACTGACTGAAGGTAGTTTGATCATGGTCTCAGCGGTTTTCTGTTTTCTTCTGTATTTTTCCTGATAGCTGAACTTCGTTCGTGTCAACCTTTCGAATTCGAAAATGGTTTTTCTTCGAGTCTGACACCTTTCCTTAACTCAAGGCAAAGTCGTTTTCGGTATTATGTGTATTTATTATTATTATTATATATATATATATATATATATATATATAATATATATATATATATATTGTGCACGTAAACGCATTAAGCTACACATGTCCTTTAATATCTAATTCGCTCTACCTCTGAATTAATATATTTTCACATATGTTAACCGAAGAGGATTATTTTTTTTTTTATACAATAAGAAATTCGTAGGCTCATGGGGGCGAACCACTGAACCAAGACTTCAGGACGTACAGTGAAGCGCGTTAAACCACAAGCTTAATGCGTATACTATATGAATCACGGTGATGAGATAAAATCGATATGTATATAGAATCTGCTAGTCCCTTTTTTTCAGACATGTATGTAATTGAGCAACCACAGTGTCCTCATAGCTTCCTGATTTTTTTCACCCTATTTTTCGGTAAGCTTGTCAATACAAAACATATGATACCGATGAAAGATTATGAAGCAATTCTGAAGTTTGTAGCATGTTTCGGACCCGTATCCGAGTATCCGAGCAATATATATATATATATATATATATTATATATATATATATATATATATATATATATATATATATATATATATTTGTGTGTGTGTTTTAAAGATGGTCAGACAGAAAGAATGGTAGAGGAATATAAGTGAATGAATTGGCTGCTGGAGCGTGGGGAGTTTGGATGGGTGGAGGTAATTACGGGATGTGGAAACTGTGGGGGGAGGGGGGAAGGGGGGAGGTGTTGTGTCCCTCTTATTTCGGTGCACAGGTAGCGGAAGTCGTCGGGTCAGGTAGCCGAGGTTTGTGTGCGTGTGTTTGTGTGTGATTGTGTGGGGCAAGGCCTTGAGGTTGCGCTTAGACAAGGACGACCACTTTGAAAAGAGACTGAGAGAAACAAGGCATGCCCCTGGCTGGCGCCTCTTCTCTCTCTCTCTCTCTCTCTCTCTCTCTCTCTCTCTCTCTCTCTCTCTCAATTCCTAACTCCTTGCCTATGCATTTATAGCAAAGGGTAAAAGACGGATGGTATGTACACAAATATTATGTGCTTATTTGTTTATAAATGTATGTGGGTATGTATAGTGTGATAGTTTTTGTTCTTGGTTATTATATGTAATAATAATATTTAAAAAAAGGACATTATCCAGCGTTACTTTAAGCTTTATAAATTTTCTCTCTCGGTGTTGTGACGCCAGTTTTAGGAGCTATAAATCATCAGGCAATAATCAACTAATCTCTCTCTCTCTCTCTCTCAGGTTATCTCTTTGTAGTAGGTTTTGAATATCTCGAATTTTAAACATGTATCGTATGTGACGAATACCAGTTCTTTTACTTGACATTAGAAGTTTGTTCTTCTGACAGCAAGCTGAGCAAATGCTGCTGCTAAAATTTTGAGATACAAATGTCACAGCATTGTTCTTAATAAATCCATATTTAGCTTAGCAAAACGGTAATGAATTCCTCTCTAACATTATTCATGTTAAGCTTGTTTAACATTCATTTGTAATTAATTAGCAGGCAGCTAGTTCCTGCATGGTAAATAAGACAGCATTGAGTGTAAGCGAAAACTTTTTTTTTATTGTGCTATTATTTAGTGAAAATAGTATCTCTTCTTGTACTTCTTGTTACCCAAACAAAACCCTTTGCAAATGCCTAATCGCCCCCATATTGTATGAGATTGTCTCAAGTGTGTGGTATCGCAAATGGCACATGATATAAGCATAGAACTGAGGTAAAAGTCTGACACGTGTTTTTGGCAGTCTGTCTATTTATTTCGTTGCCCGGTTATGAAGTGCGGCCATGGTTCCTCGGATTCATTCGTTTGTATATTCATGTAGTCGGTCACAATTTGGAAATCATTGAAATTGAAAATAGGTCTGGAAGGAGATGACGCCCTTAAAGACTTCAGTCTAACCCTTCGAATTCATAATGGAAAGTTGCGTATGTGAACCCATTTGCTATTTGGTTAGGTGTAGATAAACCCACTTGCTCACTCACACTTTCTGAAATTTATAAATTCTCTCTTCATTTACACCTGTAGTGATAACTGGATTTTTCTAAGAGACCAACCGCCCAATGCACACCATTGGAAGCATGAACCAAGATAGACTACTGGTCATTTTAGTGATTGCAGGACACAACGCTCACTTGATAATGGAGACTTCCTATTCCCAAAAATCGCGTTTGACAACATTGCCTTCAGTAATCAGTAAAGAAAAAAAAAAAATTACCACCAAATCCACACAGTTGTGTGAGATGGGAATCTAGGGGACGTTCGACAAGGTGATCTCAAACCACCGGATTTCTACAGGTTAAATCATAATGGCTGGCTCTCTCTCTCTCTCTCTCTCTCTCTCTCTCTCTCTGTATGTATATATGTGTATTATATATACAATGAGAGAGAGAGAGAGAGAGAGAGAGAGAGAGAGAGAGAGAGAGAGAGAGAGAGAGAGAGAGAGAGAGGCTTGCTGTGGTTTGTTAGAGTTAGTGGGTGAGTCACACGAGGAAGAACTGAAGCAGAACTCGAGAAAAGTATCTAACGGTCGGGGTCTCGAATTTTAAATGGCCAGGTTCCCGTGGTTCCTGCTCCAGTGCATGTGTGTGTGTGTGTGCGATTTTGTGCGCGAGTGTGGACACGCATGCGTGACGATTTTTTCCTCTCAGCAGTTACAGAGTAACCTACTTCGTCTCTCTCTCTCTCTCTCTCATTGTGAATTAGTATTAAATTATTACGATTATGATTTTACCGTATCTGAAGGGTCTTTTGATATGTTATTGAATATCCGGGAGCCCGTTGGTAAACCACTTCATTATCGAGAGAGAGAGAGAGAGAGAGAGAGAGAGAGAGAGAGAGAGAGAGAGAGAGAGAGAGAGAGAGAGCATCTTTCTAGTTTTAGCCAAAAATCACTGGACTTAATACAAGTTTTTTTTCTCTCAATGAATCCTTGGTTCTCTTGTTACAATTTTTGTTTATTTGTGTGTTTATTTGTATTTTTGGGTAACTTGATTAGTATTCTGCCTAGTTCTACTTGTCATCATTTTTTTTTTGGGGGGGGAGATCTTGTCTGGGTTATGGAACCCTTTGAATGAGATATAATCAGAATATGATAAAATTGGATTAAATTCTTTGTTGTGGTGGATGTAGTACCTCTAGATCTAAATGTCCATAGTCATTCTACAGTCTATAATAATAGTAATAATAATAATAATATTAATAATAATAATGTAATAATTGTTTGCCATATCTTAGAATTTTAAGTGTTTCCGTATGTACCGTTAGTTTAAAACTTTTTCTACATATACTGATGAAAAAAATCGACAATTGTGGTGGCGCTATTTGGTAATAGAAAACGACCCATTTAAGTGAAATTTGTGATCTGTTTTCTTCTTGTTATATAGACATTTGTAACATATGAACTATTTACGAAATACTGTTCTTACCGTACAGTAGCTCCTGCTGTCATCTTCAGAGTTCCTTTCTATAAAAGGTCACTGAAGTGAATAGCAGGAGCTAACGTAAGCTAAGAGCGCAGCAATGTGTCAAATGTCCTTGTTAAAAATGTGCAGATAACAAGAGGTAAATAGAAACACACTTTTCACATAGAAACACACTTTTCACTAAATGGACCATTTTCTTTTATTAGAAACAAAAGTGATTATTGTATTTGACACCATTATCATGTGCCAATCTCTCTCTCTCTCTCTCTCTCTCTCTCTCTCTCTCTCTGTGTGTGTTTTAAGGAACCGAAAAAGGCACAAAACAGCTCGAGTCACTCCCTACCTGTTTGAAAATAACAAAAGAACGCTGTCCTTTTTGATGGTGACATAATTACTACTCCCGACACAGGGAGTCATAACACTGTGGGAACAGAGGAGTCGACAAAGAGCTCCAGCGTCGAGGTGATTGTGAAGGAATAGGAAAAACAGCGGACATTGGTTGGCATTACAGTGTCTGTTGGGGGTGAAGAAGGTTGTAGGACACATGCAGAAATCCCTAAGAAAGAAGAACCTGGAAAAGGTTAACCGAGACAACCTTTTTTAAAAGGGTGTAGTGGACCAAAGTTTCAGAACGCACTTTTTTTTTTTTTATAATATGTAGACCATTTAAGGGAAATAAGTTCCTTGTTAGGTAAGGGAATTAAGCAAGATTTGGCCTTGGATTTGAGTAAAGCAAGCGTCTTCCTGGGTAAGTTAAACAAAATTGATTTAAAATACATTTTTTTTGTTAGGTAAGCGAAAAAGCAGTGTTCAAGTTAAAAAAAAAATTTAAGTAAAATAAGTTTTTTTGTTAGTAAACTATGGATATGAAAAAAGCTCACGTTCTATGTTGTAAACAGAGGTGTGGTATACCCTCATTTAAGACCCCTTCTAGAAATATTAATTGCATCTACAGTAATTTTGTAAGCTCTCGATCAATAACAAGATATAGAGACACTGAATTACAGATGAAAGTTACAAGATTTACAGACCAGCTGTGTTGGCATACTTACGTAAACCAGAAGAAGTTTGACGAAAGATAAAAAAAAACTTGGAATTGTATAATTGATGTGTTAAGCCATCTTAATTTTTGTCGTCAAGACAGAGAAATGAACGGATGGCGAAAATCATTTTTGTCGTAAGGTTCGAGGCATAATTTGAAGAAGAAATCGTGGAGAACAGATTTGTCCTGCGCCTGATAAAACGTTCCTGAATGTGAACAACGAAGGCAGCAGTACTCCTGAACCTCCTTGAAAACGGCAGCAGAATGAGTTGAAAGTCGATTTCAATTGCGAATCTCAGTGCCGATAACCCGTAATGGTAATGTGCTCACCTTGAATATATATATATATATATATATATATATACTATATATATATATATATAATATATATATATATATATATATATATATATATGTATAAATATGTAAAGTGTAGACAAACACATACACAGCACTCACATTGGGGTTGGCTCAAGCTCTGAGTGAATAATTTCGCCATAGAATTTTCATCATACGTTTTCTTTATGCACGCTCCTGTGTCCAATTGAAAGATATCCATTGTGCTTTTCTTGTAATCTCTTTTTATTCCTGGTTACAACAGAGGGGAAAAAAAGGCTTCGTCATCTGATGCCAATGGAAGTGGACTTCATAATCCCCATTGCAACGGCCTTTGGAAGTGCCATGTCTCTGATTCATTTCAAGGAACTTTTTATTTTTTAATGAAGTCGAATCTCTCTCTCTCTCTCTCTCTCTCTCTCTCTCTCTCTCTCTCTCTCTCTCTCTCTCTCTCTCACATGTAGTTTTGATCTAGCCAAAAAGGATATGAGTGTTTTGAAAATGAAAATGCTAAACCATTGGATCAGAGATACGCACGCAACAGTTTTGTTCAGGTGAATGGTTATCTGATATGTAAATTCTGAACAAATGAGGTAATAAAATTGTAAGAACTCGTCGTCTTTGAGAAGAGGATAATAAAAGAAGTAGGTATCCTGATTGACAGTGCGGATAACTTATCTGATTTGGATGCAATTATTTCTTGCATGCTGTCGGTTAGTTGACATGAGAATTTCATGGACAACGTTTATTCTCCAAAATATATACTTCCGGAACTACCACCACCCACCCACACTCAAAAATTGAGCAAATGAACACAAAAATATTATATAAGTCTTGAGTGATGGACAGTGTCGTCTCTGCTTTAGTGATTAAGGTTATCTTGGATCCATGAACAGAGTAAGTTTGAAAGTTTTCGTGACTGTTCAGAAGAGTGATGAGACGTCTTTAGGGTATAAATGAGTGATGTATTTTTGTTGTTGTTGGCGTTGTTTATTGGTCACTGGAATCATTGACAACTGGAAGTTGGAGAGCAGTGACAACGACTTCTTATAACGTAATCGTTTGGACTGGCTGTAACGATGATTTTTGAAGATAAAACTTCATAGATTTTAATATGGAATTGCATTATAACTGATAAATATGGAATGGACATCGCATTTTTACAGCCATCTATGGAGCATTTGTATATCCGAAAATAACTTCCTTTTCTAGTTTCCGAGATGGTTAAAAAAAAGGGCCAACTCTGGCGATTTTGCTAAAAGCTCTGATGGCTCCAATAGGTGTCACCTTGAATTAAGTCTCTCTCTCTCTCTCTCTCTCTCGTTCCTCCAGGGGTCAATTTCTGGCATGTTGCAGCGAAGGAGGGAGAGGGATTTGAAGACAACCGAATTTAAATTTGAGAATCCTTCCATCGCTGATAACAAATCGACTTTAAATAGCTTATGATTTCCTCTCTCTCGTCTTTCTCTCTTCGTTTTTCCTAGCTTCATTTTGTATACATTAGGCAAACATCATTACTGGAGGAAGGGATGGGTAGGTAGGTAGGTCGTATAGTGAGTGATATGGGAAGATGTGAGGCAGGGAGTGAGTGAGAAGCAAGTTGGGGAGGAAGGGTAGCTGGGTATTCAAAGCCAACCCCTGGAGGTATTTGGGAGGTCCTGGCTTGTGTGAAGGTAGACTCCCCTGGGATGGTTTTGTGTGGAAGGAGGCCGGCCTGTGGTGTGCGAATAAGCTCTCTCTCTCTCTCTCTCTCTCTCTCTCTCTCTCTCTCTCTCTCTCTCTCTCTCGTGGATGGCTGAAGGGGAAGGTTTGTGTGAATGGGTGGGTTTTTGTAAGATCCAAGGAATGCAAGAGGGATACTTTTATCATAGCAAGCGAAGCTGTCTCAGAACACAAGAGTTGTTTTTTAAGGTTCCTTAGACAGACAGACAGACAGACAGGGAGATTATTAACACGTGAGCGCGTTTGATAGAAGCCTCGATTTTTTTGTGGCGATCTTCTCTTGGGCTTTAGCGCGTTCCTTCATTTTTGTAATTGTGATAATAGCATTTTTTATATTTGATGTTTATCTAATTTTACATAATTTCTTTTAGTTGTTAATCTTGTAGGAATGATAATTATAAACAAATTGAAAATATGAAAACCTTTTATGCCCAGTATTATTTCATGCCTTATATTTTAAACATACATGCCTACATGTTCATTTTATATATCACGAAGACTACCTTTATTGTAAATCGTAATCAGACTTGCCGAACACAGGGTTGTTCATCAGTCAAGTTATGAACTTGGCGCTACGTTGCTTGATGTTTTCTTGTTGATAGTATCGATATGACAACTCGTTTTTTTCTCTTTCCAGGTACGTGTCGAGCCTCCATTGCCCCTACTCCATTTTGTAAGTTGTCTATGTTGAATGTTTTCAAGGTGTTCACAGGATTATTAGCATTATTAAGTTACAGGAGCTACAAGAAATTCTCTCATGTGTAGTATGTATGCATTTGTTCTTTTGGACAGGGGAACAGTAAGAACTTTAGAAATAAGACTATGACGCCAAAAAGGCGAATAAAAAGAAATACATATGATGTGGAAATCAAGACTGCTAAAATTATTATTAACGCTATAATCGTGGAGCTTGAAACCATCAAGTCAAATTTTCATTCATATGGTTCAAGAGTTGACTGGTTCAGTGTGTTTACTAAACAGCTTAAAAAGGAACGTCATCCAATTTAGGGAAAATAGATTATTGAAGTGCAAACGGTTTATGGGTTAAAACAAATCGGCAAACAATGTTTCAGTGCCAATGTTGGTCAACTGTTGCAGGGCACACAAAGGATGGAGAGAAAGTGAATAACAATCGTGAATGATCTTTGTGCCATAAAAATGTGTCACATTACACCATCATGAAAATAAAAGAGAGGGATTCGGATTCAGTAAGGTAATCACGATTCATACATTGATAATACCATTCATCTGATTCTCTCTCTCTCTCTCTCTCTCACTCACAAAGTGGCCCATGTCGGCTATACTTGTGTTTCCCTTGCATGTCTTATCATCTGACCTATTAGATCCTGGCCGTGATAATAATAGCGTGGTGATAGTGAAGAATCATATACAAATTTAATTCGTCAGATGTGTTTGGTTTAGTGGTTAGTCTCCTCTCCTGTTCTTAGGAAGAGTTTATTCAGTTGTACATTAGTTTATTTAACCAACTTTTTCATGGATGCCAGTTTGCATAATTTTCTCGTTCACGGCTGCGTCTCGACTGTAGCGCTCCTTTTGGGTGATAACCGTAGCCAGTATTCAGTACAACACTTTTTGCTTTGTTGAAACAGTCTTTTCTGGTTCTGCTGCTCCTGTTCTTGAGAGCTCCTTAAATGTGCAACTGCTCTCTCTTCTATGTGTACTGGCTGTAAGTTTAGTCTGTTGCTTTGATCGCAGTCTTGTTGTAAGGCTTTCCTTCGGTATCTTTCGACCGTACAGAGAAATACAACGCTACTCAAGCAGCGAAAGCTCAGTACTATGCCTACGAAAAGGAATAATCCTCCAATTAGGCTATCGTTCCGTACGGGTATGAGCAAAGGTATGGTGTTGGGGAATGCTTTAGACGCACCCGAGGTCACAGTCTCCAAACTTGGTAATACAAAGCCCACACAAAGAGAGAAAAATCTAAAAATGTGTCATAGAATTGGCTTTAGAAATGGCAGATTGTGTGCATGGAAGAACTACAGAGACTCAGTAGTAGAAGTTTTTGGATGTCAAGATAGAGAAATCTATTAAATATACGAAATAAGGAAATCAGGGGAGTATTTGTAGGCATTTCTTAGTCGGGAGAAGCAGAGATTAATTTCAGGCCGCCGACATTGAAAGGCATCTTATTGCCAGACGCTGGATTTTAATCACAGAGGATTACTTAAAAGTTTTTGACGCATAACTTGTACGGTCATTGTTCTTATACTTGCCAACAACTAGATTCTTAATAGCAAAATGAAGAAGCTGTTCACACACCAAAAAAAAAAAAAAAAAAAAAAAAAAAAATATATATATAAGATATATTATATATATATATATATATATATATATATATATATATATATATATATATATATATATATATATATATAGCTTGCAGTGGCCTCCAAGCGTCATGCTTCCCTCACTATTTTATTCTGATTTATTTGGATGAACGTCGCATTACAAGCCTTGAATCCAATAGGTTACAATAAAAAAGCTCTGCTTTCCGTTGTGGAATTCGAACACACGTAATATAGCTTATTAAGATATACATATATACACACACATATATATATATATATATATATATATATATATATATATATATAATATATATATATATATATATGTATATAGTATATATACTATATATACACAATATATTTATATTGTGTGTGTTTGTGGATGATATACTAATATATTATTTTTATATCTGCATGGTGAGTGTGGCCAAACGACATTTGTATTATATTTCATCAAATATATACGTGTATGTATATATATATATATATATATATATATATATATATATATGCATATATATATATATTTATGCATATATATTGTATTTCTATCCTCACATGCAATAATCAATAAAGCACGGTTGCGATAGTGAGGATGAGTCTCTCCAGCTAAAACAGTGTGCATCAGATGTAGACCTATCATTGAATCCTTCATAGTGGCAGAAATGGTGTCTGTTAGCCTCACCCTAATCTATCATGCACGTGTTCGAATCACATACTATTAAGGTGAGGCTTACTCATTTGTTACCCACTGGATTCAAGGCTTGTAAAGGTTTGAAGATTAAATATGGATGTTGCCTCACTCTCTAGCGCCTAGGTTTCGAATCATTTATGGGCAGACGTTTTCAGTGTTTCAGGATATGTACCTCCGTTCATATTCTCTCTCTTCCATCTTACTTTCCACCCTCTCCTAACAATTGATTCGTTTTGCGACTGCGACGTTTTCCTCCTGTTACACCTTTCAAACCTTTTACTCCATTTCCGTTGAAGCATTGAATGACCTCGTAGGTCCGTCCGTGCGCGTGGTCTTTGGCCTTTATTCTGCATTCTGTTCTGTTCCATTCATAGAGGAACGTTTCCCATCGACCCGAATGATGAATGTGAACAATCCCAAGGGCACGTCTGTCCTTGGACTACTGGTAGCCAAACGCAGTGCTTGGCCTCATGAGCTCAATCTCCTCTTTTAGATGGGTACCAAAGATGACTGAACGGTCGGAAGGGCTTGTACGTTTGTTTTGTTTTATCTATTTATTATTTTGTCTTCACCGAACGCAGTAAACGTTGTTACATCTTCCTGGCCTACCGTGTTCAGGACGTCATTCGATCTTGAGCAGAGCCGTTGCTCCCTGGGGGGAACAATCCGCCGCCATTCTTAGGAAAACGGCGCCCGCGCTGTCCCGCTCTCTCGCCGTCCCGCCCACACACATACACACACGCGCGCACACACACACACATACACGTTCACACACTCATGAATGCACGCAAGCACGCGAATATCAGCACCAGAACACCCACGCAGAATCAGAGAGAGAGAGGAGTGAGAGAGAGATGGTGGAGGTTGGAGGCTGAATTAGATTCCATGAATGCGGCATCTGTCATATTTTTGAGAAAGTAAGAGGAGAGAGTGAAGTATGTAACACGGAATGTATGAATTGTAAATTGGTTGAACAGAGAGAGAGAGAGAGAGAGAGAGAGAGAGAGAGAGAGAGAGAGAGAGAGAGAGTTGGGGGTGGGGTTGGGCAAAGGAGAAAATCAATGTCATGAAGGAAGATCCAGACAGGGGGAGAGGGGAAACAAGGTCGCAAGCCTCGGAAAGGCAGTCACAGTGAATCAGACACCAATGTCACGAAACCGGTTTCTGTAACCTTGTGCACACAGTACATTCCCTAAGCGTAACTAATCAGTGCTCTTACACGTGTTTCTCTCTCTCTCTCTCTCTCTCTCTCTCTCTCCCCCATAGACTTGCGTCTCGGTAGGTTAATGGATGAGACGTGTAAGGGACACAAGAGAAGATTAATATCTCTCCATCGCCTCCTCCCGTCCCCAAGTGTCTTTGCATCTCCCAGATTTTGGCACTGTGGGGACGAGGGCTTTCACCGCTAGTAGAGTCTCTCTCTCTCTCTCTCTCTCTCTCTCTCTCTCTCTCTCTCTCTCTCTCTCTAAGATCCCGTCGTTTTATTTGTTAATTTCTATAACACCGCGAAATTTTGCGTGTACTCAAGTGTTCATCCAGTACCCCTTAATTGTACTTGACGCATTCTTAAATGCATAAACATTATTCATGCAAAGTCAGTCTGGCATATAAAAATATGGATGCCAATTATAACAATCCAAAGAAAACTCGTAATCACATGAGTCAGTGAAATGGGAAAGTAAACCCACAGTAGTATGCCTGTTTGATTTTGTTATTTAAAATGTATAAAGCAGAAAGCTGTGGATGACCTGCGCGGTCCTCCTTGCAGGTCATCGAAAGCTTTCTGCTTTGTATATTTTAAATAACAAAATCAAACAGGCATACTACTGTGGATTTACTTTCCCAATTATAACAATATTATTATAACTTTTTGTACTGGGAAACTACGTATATAAAAATAGTATAAAAGTCTGTTGACTTGCAAAGCAATCTTAGAAAAGGATACTGATTCGTGAAAGAGGGGTAAGCGCAGAAGTAATCAATAGATGCATATGAGTTAACACAAATAAATGATTACATATAAGAATACTTATGCATTTCGGAAAACCGGAGGCAGAGGTGAAAGCAATTTGAACGTAATCTGGAGCATCACTCACTTTTCCTGGCAAAGGAAGCAAGCTTTTCATTTAAGAAAAAATTATTCCAAAGTTTCATGGAATGTAGAAAGTAGACTGCCTCGCCACCACATCATTGGTTGTATAAATGCCCTAGCTCCCTCAGTTCCTTCTATTTGCAGCGTCTTTCGCAATTAGGTATTGGTTTATAGTTTCTTTACAGAGTCAAATGGCAATGACGTTGAGTGTTACGTGGAATACATTTTATCACCAGCGTATAAGTACGGGAAGATCCTCACGCATGCAAATGTACACAATGTATACATATACATCTCAATTATGATCCATTGATGTATAATGAAGACTCACTTTGGTACTGAATCGGTTTCTTTGTAATGTTGCCCCTTTTTGTTAATTTCATCGCAGGCCATCATGATCGTCATCATAGGAATGTTGTTGCAGGTGATAGAAGATGCGCCTGTGTGCGTCAGGGGAGGGACGATGTGTCTCCCATTCACAGGTAATCTTGCCGAGCCCAGTCAGTGTGATGAACTGTTACCGTTAAGTAATGGTGACAGTTCATCATATTTACTGTTACGGATGACTTGCCGATAGCGGTTCTTGCACTGTTGATGCGCGGTTGGTTACTCTTCCTTCCTTTCTTTGCACTTTGCGTCCTCTCTTCGCTTCTTGCAGCTTTCCCTTCCATTACCTTATGCAAAGTCTTCCTCCGCTTCCCACCCACCCACCCCCTCCATCCCTGCATGGCCGTCTTCATACTCCCATCGTTTTTTATTCACTTGGCTCTCAGGGACGCGGCGGGGGCGGGGGGATTATGGGGCCCCCATTTCAGGCGAACGTCAAGGGACCGGAAGTCCGAAGAAGTAGGGTTATTGGCGGTTGGGAGGGAGCGCTTCGGGATGGTTTTGATTGGGATAGGGAGTGAGTAGGGATAGAGAAGGGGTAAAGATTTGGCTGTGTTTGGTATTGGGAGTGGTTGGGGAAGGGTGTTTGGGGGTGGGGGAAAGGGTAGGGGGTGAATGGAGGCATTGCTCTTGATGGTACGTGAGAGAGGTGGGATGCCAATCTATTGCTACCTTCATCCCCCCGTCCCTGCCAAGTTGTATCACCCACTCACACCCACACACACATTTACACACACACACACACATACACACACTTTTACGCATATCTTGCAGGTGCGCGTGTGCCGTGCAGCGTGAATCTATCAAAATTGATTATATACAAGGAAGCACTGTCCATAGCAAAATGATAAAATATAAAGGTCTCAGGAAAGACTTTCCCCTCTCATTTGAGGGTATTCAAACGACTGATTCGTTCACTGTGCATTCTCTTCAAGGTAAAATATTTTTATACGTAGTAGATCTTTTATATTTGGCATTCGAAGCTTGAATCCTATTTTTGGGGTTTTTTCTCAGTGCTTCCTTCTGTATTTATCTCATCAAATTTGCATATTGCAAATTTATTGGTAACTGCATATTTTGTTTTAATAAAATAAAATTTAGGGTTTAAAGAGATTGTTCTGGAGACGGCATGGGGATTTTCATTAGTTATTGACAAATTTCTGTGAACGTTTTCAGTTATGTACTGAAATTTTATGGCTAGTTTTTCCATGTTTCTTAAAAATTGGGAAAAGTGAGTCTCTCTTATTATGTCCAGATAAAGCGATCACTGATACTTTGTTTTATTGCTCTCCTTCCCTTGCATACTGTCCTGTAATTACATGTTATTGATTATGTTCCTAGTGTTACGTCACGTTTTATTCTTGTTCCTCGAAGAAGCCAAAATTGATGGTACATAATTTGTTGCTGGAGTTGTCTGCTGTTTAGATATTGGGAACTACGAATTCTGAACCACGTGATTTTTGTTTCACATTACTCGAATCTCCCCAGGAAGATTTGTTGCTCTCATAGTGCAACGTGACTTAGGAATTGCAACAGGCTTTGCTAAATCTGATTGTCCAAACGTCAAAGGCCTTGATTTCTGACTGTGAGAATTTCTCGAACCGTCCATTGGATGTTTTTATTTTTTTCCCTCGATAGAGGCTCTTGACCTTCGATGTGAAAAGGTGTCTTGTCATCTTTCTGTCATGGCATCTCATGAATGGTTTCACACTGATGGGGTGAGGATGACCTCTTCAAGTTAAGTTAAGCATAGCTTAGGCCCCGTCCACACGGTCGAGCTTTGGTCGACGAACTTTGTCCGATGTGACGTCAGAAGCGGAGAAACAGCGGGAAAGTCAGAACTTTACATCAGTTTCTCCGCTTCTGACGTCACTCGAACAAAGTTCGTCGAGCAAAGCTCGGACGTGTGGACGCAGCCCTAGTTTTACCAGACCACTAAGCTGATTAACAGCTCTCCTAGGGCTGGCCCGAAGGATTAGATATTTATACGTGGCTAAGAACCAATTGGTTACCTAGCAAACGGACCTACAGCTTATTGTGGGATCCGAACCACATTACGTCGAGAAATTAATTTCTATCACCAGAAATAAATTCCTTTGATTCCACGTTGGCCGAGCAGAGAATCGAACTTCGGGCCACCGGACTGGTAACCGAGTGCGAAAACCACTCGTCCAACGAGGAACTTGACCTCTTCAAGGTCATCTCATTTTGTTTGTGGTGGCCATACATACATTCCGACGGTGGGTTCATATCTCTCTCTCTCTCTCTCTCTCTCTCTCTCTCTCTCTCTCTCTCTCTCTCTCTCTTTCTCTCTCTTAGCTGCGACCAACAGCATACGAGTAACAACTAGATACGTCATTCGCTATGTAGGTCACGTTCCTTTTCCGTTCTTTCTTTCGAATGCTGGATTCACGGAAGGGCACCTAACTAACTAACTAAATAACTAACGTTCATTCAACAGTGTTTATATTTTATTTTGTATTTGTTTGTGTTCAGTCAGGATTATCTAATAAGGTTAAGAAGTATGTAGTATATTTGTTAGCTATGATTTCGGAACAGTAATGTACTACGTTCCTCACCTGAGGGAAAAACTAAAAACTGATTCTGAAACGAAATGTTTGGGAGAGTTTGTTGAGACTTTCGTTTCTGATAATTATCGTTGAAGAACATGACTTTACAGTTTCACTCAAGTAAATGGGTCATTTAGGCGTCTGCTTTAAGAGAGATGCATGCACGTGTGTTTGTTTCATTTGGAATGAATCATATTTCATCTCTGAGGGATTTCTTGGGCCAACTTTTTTTTTTTTTTCGCTACTCATACTTAAATTTTATTCTACATTCCGAATTTTATGTATCGTATCAAGTGAAGTCCTTTCTCTGAAGGAATTTTATTCTGTTCCTGCCTTTTCCATTCTTATCAGTGACTTTCAGACCCAAGATAAGCGTTCGCTTTTGGTATGTAGGCGATTATTCTGTTCACAGAGCTTATTCCTTCCAGATGTTAACTCTGTTAGCTTAAAATGGCCTTTTACTTTGAGGTAAGAAGGGCTGGTGGAGCAGTTCGTCGAGTCCGTCACAGCCATATTCTCTTTGTTTTTCAGCAGCTGTTGTTACGAGTGACATATTGGTGTCCTTTCCTTTCCTTTCCTTTCATGTCATTGGTTATTATTATTATTATTATTATATTATGTACTTATTGAATAACTTAAAATTGCCACTGACGTGCATATCAGTTACCCACAGGATAATGATTCATACATAGTATGAATCACTGCATTATGTATGAATCATTACACAGGCATAATATATATCGAATCCTGGTACCCGTCTGTTTAGGAAGTAGGTCCGCCATCACCTCAAATGGGGGTTCCATAAACTCGTCTCTACTTGTAATTTCACTATTTGTCCTTGTACTCTTTGAAAAAAAAGAAAAAAAAAGAAAACACTACTCACATGAAAAATATGATGGATGATATTGAGATTAATTATGAATTTGAGGGTGAATGTAACTGTATGTCTCTGGAGCCACCATTGGCGATTGGTTTCTTAGTGGAAACAAGAGCAATGCTAATAATCGATCTATAATAATAAGATCCTAGTGGATCTTATTTATCTTTCCCGGATGACAGTGGGGAGAGACATGTCACATCCACCCACACCATGCAAACCAGTTGGAAATCTCTTTGTCCGCCCTTGTTGCGAGGTAGGTAGCTTATCGGGAGGGTAGGGGAGACAGCAGCGCTGGGTTCCAGCGCCCGGAGCGCGCGCCAACAAGCTCGTTATAGCAATTAATGACGTCTCCTACTACATGTTTTTGATAAACTTTAAACACGTGCATATTTTATGTCCAGAGAACTAGACTCTTGTAACTTGTTGCTGATGATATTCGATAGATTGAGATGGTTCTTGGAGTTTGAAACTTCTCTCTTTTTCTCATGAACGTGTGTGTGTGTGTTTTTTTTTATTATTATTTATGTAGGTACAATAGTCTCCTTCTTTGGGTTTTCGTTTTATTGCTGGAAAAACTAAGCCCATGTATTGACGAATCTATATACATACATTTATCTCATATATTTTCATATAGTACGTACGTGTATGTACAATGATTAGACAAATACCCAACCTACATACATCCAAGTAACGTAGGCTGAGATTTGCCACGAGGGCCTGTAACAAGAAATGATATTTGACGTTATCGGAGACGCAGGTCGCTATTTGATCAAGTCTTCGTTTTCTAAATTTAATGTATGAGACCCATGACTCACTGGAAGTCAGGTAACATTAGCGAACGTACCAGTGCGTGAATTAACTATTGTTCTCTCCTTTTCATTTTTCATGTGTATGTGTTTTATTATTATTTTTCTTTTGAGGTTTTTTTTTTTTTTTTTTTTTTTTGGGTGGGGGGGGGTTGCTGGTACCATTGGTGTTTCTCACAACGTAAGCTTTCCTATATAATTTACATAAAATAACCTTTCCTGTGTAATTTATGGATTGAACAGTCATATGTTTTTATACTAAGGGCTAGTGAATATTAGCCGCTCATTAAGTATTGTCTTTGAACACTGTTGTTTCTGGCATGTCTCTCTCTTACATATTACAGCAGTGGAAACTGCAATCTCAAGCAGTTGATGATTTAATTGCAAGTTTTCTCCACCTTCCAAATAGCTGACATTTCGTATCACCACCTACGACTCGTGAACTGAGGCTGCTCCGGTTGGCGACTCTGAACTTTGACTCGACTTGTGAACCGTAAAGAAGGTCCGATGGCTTCTTTTGTCGAATGTTGATCTCTGGCGTCTTTCGTGAATGTGGCGGTTCGCTTACTTCCGTACCTTTGGTTTTCTAGTGCGTTGCATTGAAGGGCCTTGACCCTCTCTGCTCGGAGGCTTTGATCTTGAGTCGACCTGGTTCAGTCAGTCACACACATACTGCCCTTCGCATTCTGTTCATTCGGTGTTTTGTGAAGTCGTTGGCACTGTCATTCCTCAGGGCAGTCATTCGAGTTTATCATCTTTGATGTGAATGTGTTTTTGTTTGTTGCGTATTTGTAATCACATACTCACACTCTCTCGTTGCCTCTGATGCATATTGTCGATTTTATCAACTAAACAATTTTTCACATATATTCTTCCCATGAAATTTTTGCATTGCCTTGATTGTGCCACTTATTTTTTATGTTCCATTAGACCAGAGGTTGAAGGAACGTCAAGAATGAGAGAGAGAGAGAGAGAGAGAGAGAGAGAGAGAGAGAGAGAGAGAGAGAGAGAGACCTCCAATTATAATCTCGTTATGGGGAAGGAGGAAGGATCGGAAGGTATGATGGTTTGTACTGTGGAACAGTGGGGATGAGGGAAGGGCATGGCTGATCATTGGAAAGGTAGGGGGGGGATTCAGTGGGAGGGGGGCCATTATTGGTGTTGGTGTGGGGGGGGGGCTGTTGGTAGGGGAAGCATAGGTTGATGTCGGAGGTGTGGTTTCCTTAAGGGAGCGGGAAGGATGCCAAGGTGGCACCGTCATTTCCTTGCTGCATAAACTATCTTTTATGTACAACCTCCCATCCCCCCTCTCTCTCTCTCTCTCTCTCTCTCTCTCTCTCTCTCTCTCGTTTCGCCAACCAGATGTAGTACTGCCCCGGAGACGGGATGTGGGTGGCCCCCCGCAGGTCTTCAAGGCGCTGTGACTCGAGTACAGTCAAGTTCGTTTATACCGTACAGTCCTGTAACGAGTTGAGGCTTTTAACTAATGGAAGTGAATTCCCAGTTCCCAATTCAAATAAATGAATTGAATATTGTAAGTATGTAACGAATGATATACTACGAAACCAGGTGGATAACGAACTATTTTTTTTTTTTTTTTTTTTTTTTTTTTAATTTCCCGGTGACAGTTTTATTAGTAAGAATACCTGTTTGTAACGAATTGATCATTATATTCTTCAAACAAACTTCAAACAACTGTTATCCCAGTGAAGCAGAAGAATTAGTACGCTTTGCTACTTTCTCATTTAAAGGTTTTAAATATAAATAACCTACAAACACTACATTAATTTTGTTTAAACGTTAAAATGCATTATCCAATAGTTATACTAACCATGACTTTTATTGAAATGCATTAGAAATCTCGATACAAGTAGGAGGATGGATAATATATCGTCTGGATTTCATTCTGTATCAAAACAAGGGAGGTCATCCAACCGGTTCAAGAAACTCCTTTCATAACGAATTGTAGACGACAGACCCTTGGAATTCGTTATAAAAGAATTTGATTGTACTAGATGTTAGTGGGAGTTTCTTTTCGAACTCGACCCAGAATTTCATTCACTTGAAGGTGAAACGTCTATTGTAGTGTAGTGTGTCATTAACGAATAGTGATATTAATCGTCACAATGATCTTTTGAATTTACGAGAGGTTAGAAGCAAATTCTATTACTCCATCCACTTGTATTTCTGTTACATGCGAAGGTGTTTTAATTCAATCTTTCTTGCGATAATTAACTATATATATATATATATATATATATATATATATATATATATATATATATATATGCTTGTATTTTTATAACTTTTAACTCTACATGTATTTTCTAATTGTTTTCTGGCTTTCAAGACATCAAGGCTAATCTGCTTTATGGTAAAAGGCAAGTAAAACAGCGTTCAAGAACATACACGGACAAACAAAGATTGTTTGGGGTAACGTAAATGACCTTTTTATCAGATTACCTGATGACAAGGGAATGCGAGTCTCGTCAATTAGAATATATTCTTGCATACACACAATCTTCAGAAGACGTAAGTGTTTTAAGCTTGTGCCTATGCACCATTGTAATGCTTAACAACAGCCAATTAACGACCAGGTACATAGTTTACTACCGAGGGCATGAGGTGAATAATCAATTACTTTTGTTATGAAACCACCTCGAGTCGTATAAATATGCATGTACATATGTGTAATAATAATAATAATAATAATAATAATAATAATAATAATAATAATAAGGATTGTATTTTGGAACATCAGGATGTAGTTTGGAATAAAAAAAATGTGCCTCGGTAAAAAGCAAAGTGGCATGGACTGAAGGAATAAAGCTGCCAGATGGGAACAGCATCAAACACATAGATGAGACAGGATACAATTACCTGGGAATGATAGAAGGAGAGGGTATAAAACACCAAGAAATGAAGATGAAAGCCATAAACATGGGCAGTACCAGTAATCAGATACAGAGCAAGAGTAGTGGAGTGGACGAAAGCTGAACTCCGCAGCATAGAGCATAGACCAGAAAACTAGGAAACGCAGGACAATATACAAAGCACTACACTTAAGAGCAAATACAGACAAACTTTACATAACACGAAATGAAGGAAGGAGAGGACTACTTAAGCATAGAGGACTTTGTCAACATCGAGTGCAGAGCACTGAGTGGCTAAAGAGTGCATGGCAAGAAGGACTGATAAAAGTAGACGAAGACTCAGAAATATACAGACAGAGGAGAGTGACAAATAGAACGGAAGAATGGCACAACATGTAACTATAAACATGGAATGGACATGCACGTACAAATGTATTGATGCTGATTGTCACTGCGCGGCGCCATTGGAAAGGGTGAAGACGACGCTGAATTAAGCTGTTAAAGCATAGTCTTGCAGACGCTTCTTTCACTCTGTTGTCTTAATTTTCCACCGATTTGAATAAATATAGGCTCATTGGAAAGCTCTTGAAAATTCCTTTTAAATGTATATATAATTGAGCGTGTACAAAATACGGCACTGCAGTGTTTTAAGTAAAGATATCCAGATATGCATTTTACCTGGGTTTGTTTTTTTACTCTACTGTTCCAAATTTTTAAATAAAAATTTTGATAAATTTCTCATCGGTTAAAAGCTCTTGAAAAGCACTTTCCAATGAATCCAATGAAGCAAGTATATGTCTCATACAATAGAAATAATCATGCAATGTAGCCATGTGCTGAGACTGAGTGATTTCATGTCTTTGCCATGGGGTTGTGCATTAAATATTACCACTAAAGCCTGTTGATCGCCTTGTATTTAATATCCTTCTAACCATCAAAGTCTTTATACTCTACTTTGCATTTTATGCACTACCTAGGTCTTATCACCTTGCTATTCAGTCTGTGTCACCTAGGGATTAACCCTATCACCATGACACAGTGGGCTTAAATTGTAATTATGTTGAATTATGCCTATTGCTTATGTATCAGTCATTATTACAAAAAGAACACTTGTTTATATAAATTTATTTTTACAGATCACTTATTAATGTCAGTCTTATTATTGCTAATAATTTTAGGTTTATTTTAAATGTATTGTCATGTAAACAGAAATAACTACACTGAATAATGTGTACTTATAGATTCAATTTAGCATAATGCAACAAATGTCATAGATGACATTGTGATAGAATGCTCTCGAAACCCTTTGCAATGGCGGCATGCTGCAAGCGGCAATTTCGCGCATGTCCATTCCATGTTTATAGTTCCATGGGCACAACATACCAATGCACGGACAGCACATGAGACAGGCTAAATAACTGGCCAGTGATGAAACATGGCAATAGCTACAGAGGGGAGAGCTCAAGAAGAAAACAGAAGGAATGCTAACAGCGGTACAATATCAGGTCCTAAGAACCAGATATGTACAAAGAAAGATAGATGAAAATAACATCTCACCCAAATGCTGGAAGTGCAATATGAAAAACGAAACCATAAACCACAAGCGGATGCCCGGCATCTGCTCAGAACCAGTACAAAAAGTTGCACGATTCAGTAGCAAAAGCCCTTCACTGGAGCCTGTGCAAGACAAGACACACTAGCTATCTTGCAGAAATAAGTGCTACGAACACCAACTTAAGGGAGTGACAGAAAACGATCAGGCAAAGATCCTCTGGTACTATGATATCAGAACAGATACGGTTATACGTTCCGATAGACCAGATGTGAAATTGATTAACAAACTCAATAAGTATCATTCATGGATGTTACTATCTGTATTTTGTATATTTTATGTATATGGCCCTAAGCTGAAATAAAGGATATTATTAGTACCATGGGGTACCAGAGTAGATGAGAGAAAAAAAATTATAAGTATCAAGACTTGAAAATAGAAATAAGGAGGATATGAGATATGCCAATGGAAATTGTGCCCATAATCATAGGAACACTAGGCAAGATCCCAAGATCCATGAAAAGAAACCTGGAAAACTAGTTGCTGGATTAGCTCCAGGACTCGTGCAGAAGAGTGTGCTACTAGAAACAGTCCACATAGAAAAGTGAGGGACTCCCACCCAGTCGAAAAGAATGACTGTGATGGACAAAAATAAGAGAAAAAATAATAATAGTGGTGACAGAAATTCTGTGTCGAAAATAAGAGTTGTTCTAAAAAGGATATGTTGTTGTGTGAAGTAGGGAAAATTGTGTATGGAAGTTGTATGCATCAAGAAAAATACCTGGTAGTAATGATAATAATAATGATGATAGCAAAATTTAATTTCAGAGAATAAGAGTTGTACTAAAAGGGATATGATATAGTTCTTCAATGGCGTGGTCGGTTTGGTCTTGGCCTGCCACCTCGGTTACCGCATTGAGGAGTGAGGGGTGTGTATCTCTGGTGATATATAAGTTCACTCACGACGTGGTTCGCAAGTCACATAAAGCCTTTGGTCCCGTTGCTGAATAACCACTGGTTCCATGCAACATAAAACACCATACAAACAAACAAACTAAAAGGAATATGCTCTTATGTAATAATAAAAAAAACTGTGTATATGGAAAGTTTATGTGTGTGTGAGAGAGAGAGAGAGAGAGAGAGAGAGAGAGAGAGAGAGAGAGAGAGAGAGAGAGAATTTGATTTAGAGCCAAATCTTGTTGCGTATGCTGAGTGAAAGATAGTCAACGGACTCAGGGAAGAGAGAGAGAGAGAGAGAGAGAGAGAGAGAGAGAGAGAGAGAGAGAGAGAGAGAGAGAGATTTTGGGGGAATAAATAAAAATCTTAAGGTACCAGAGGACGAGGATAGGCTTTAAATAAGTTCAAACGAGATGGTTAGGGCTTCACTTTTCAACTTTACATCCGTAACACCATATATATATAATATATATATATATATATATATATATATTATATGCTATTACACTCTTCCACGTCCTAGATGTTAATCGCATTGGAATGTCCAACTTGGCGAATTGGATGTTTAAAGCTTATCATAAAATCTCTCTCTCTCTCTCTCTCTCTCTCTCTCTCTCTCTCTCTCTCTCTCTCTCTCTCTCTCTAATGAATGAGACTTATTTTCGACACCAAAGTTGTTTCAGGAAGTAAGAGCTTGTTTTATGAGAGCGTTTAAGGGGTGGTGTTGATATGCTGCAGGAGGTTTTTTTAAGCGGAAGGCAGACGGGAATGTGCATGAACATATTTCAGGTACGGAAGAGGGATGGCTCGGGAGTTGAAAGCCCTCTCACTTGTCGGTGTTGTCATTACTTGCTTTTGGTGAATCTTTAAGCATGTTGCACACACGAAAAAAAAAAATAAAAAAAAATAAATATTATATATATATATATATATATATATATATATAATAAAAGGAGCCCATAGATACACCAAAATACAGAGAGAGAAATACTTCAGTCTCTGAAATATAGTATTTCTCTCTCTGTATTTTGGTGTCTTTATGGGCTCCTTTTATTAGATGGAATTCTGTTATAACAGAACATTTTCACCAGTCATGTCATATATATATATATATATATATATATACTATATATATATATATATATAATATATATATATTTATAATCACCACACACACACACACACACACACACACACACACACACACACACACACACACACAACACACACACACACACCACCACTACACACACACATGCTTGCTCATACTGATAGGGAGAGAATATTTGTATTTGTATGCAGTAAGTTTCTTAGATGCATTATACAACTTTCATGTAGGGGCCATCAGTCGTTCACCGCAGTTTCTGTCACATAGTAATTTAAATAGATGATGTTTGTTTCAATTATCATTACGTTCTCTAAATTCTTTATGTTGACTGCTTGCGCGAAAGGACATGAAGGAAAACGCTATGCCATTTCAGTTTGATAGCTTGAGTATGGCCATGAGGTCATTCGCCCTTCAGAACGACGCCTCATTTGCCGATGGCTTATTGTTTCGGGACACTTATCATTGTTATTAGCGGAGCCATGCCTCTAAAACGGACGGTATATCAGAGTGATTGGAAAAGGCAAATCCCAAGCTTACGGACGTTACTCCTCTCCATAAACTCGGACAAAGTTTACTTCACACTACATACTCATAGTGTGGTGGGTACAGTTTATTGTGTGTAGAAGCCGTGGACTATCGATGTTTTGTTTGGCTTTCCTTGTATTGGCATAAAGTAATTGGAAGAAGCAGTCATTGGGTCTCTCTAAGAAGGTGTTTGCAATTGAGAGTTGAATGTGGGGCAGTGATATTTAAAAAGTAGAACAGCTAAGTAAGAAGAGAATGAAATGAACGGATGAAGAGTAAAAGACAGAAAGCATTTGATGTTGGTCCTGTGAGATGCTGCAAAACAACCTTGTGTATTGTCAGAGTGCCTAGCTCATAACATATCTTAATGGTACCCATCTTAGTAGCAAGTGTTTCCATAAAACTGCAAGAAATCCATAATGCCTTATTTTACAATTTTATAACAGTTAGTTACCTGCTTGCAAAATCCACTATTTATACAGGTGATATGTCTTACTGACAACGGTGTCAAGTCCCTACGCCAGGTATTGCTTTGGAAAAAGGTACCTGGCACATATGGGCTCTCAGTCACTGATATAGAGACTGAAAAACTGACTACCTTCTAAGGGCAACGAGTTCTGTTTTCTGCTGTGAGATTGATCACCAGAATAGCTCGTTTTGGATATTAGGCTGTGGAGATTTCCTCAGACCTAAATAATCCTACATACCATTTTTCCTTTGCTCCAAGCGTCCTTCTGACACTTGTCTCTTTTTCTTTTCTTTTTTCTACTTACAAACCCGAGGGAAAATGTTAAAATAGAAGGGAGAATTCAAAAATATAAGGGAAATCAAAAGAAATAAAGTAACTGCTTCATGTCAAGAGTTAAGTCAAAGCAAAACCTTGCTGTTGTGATGTTTTCAAGAACAGCTTTGGTTCCAATGTTACTTAACAACGTCTTGTAGATGGAAAACATGTCAATATCATTTTAAAGGCCTGTCAAAAGTGATTTATTGCTTGTCACACCCTTTTCACATTCAGATACCGCCCTTACGCCAATAACGACCTTAGGTTTTGATAAGAAACGGCACACAAGGGATTGTCGCCCCTTTCACCATTGTGTTTCGGTCCCCAGACTAATGAACCCCTTAGTATATTAGATTTGCATCCTTTTATTTAGTCCTTCTGACTTGACCTCTCACGAGAGTCTCACCTTGTTTGTGCAGTATTCTGCATCTGCAGCTCCGCCTCCTCGCACCTGCGTTCCCACCTACCAACTCAAATCCCAATTGAGCACCCCATGGTGCACTTTCTTTCCATACCCTTCTCTGCCTGCGTTCAATGACCTTTCCAGGTACCTGCGAGGATGAGTGGCAAAGATAAAAGGACCCAAGGAAATTGCCTCATTTTTGACAGATGTCAGATAGACACTTCCGGCGACCCCCGAAAACTGGGTATAAATATGGCCTGGCATGGCCCATCATATTGCATTCCGCCCTAGCCTGTACCCACGGCAGTACGCCTGACCGAACTGTTGTCATGCCCGAGTCCAATGACCTCAGCCCACCGCTCTAGGATACCTGTGTCTTGGTGATGACCAATGGCTAACTTCCCTTACTACTACGCTGTCCAGAATCCGGACTCTGTCTCAAAGTCCGACCCAACGTTCTTCTTGAAGCTGTCACACCTGAATTACTTGGGCTCTGTCTGATGAGGAGGAACGCTCTTTCTTTGATTCCTTGGTGAAGAACTGCAAGCGACCGAAGTCCTTCCGCTGATGCCCTGGCTCTATCTACATGTCTCATCCACGGACATAGTTAACTGAAATGCAGGTTGATTTGTCGGCCCGTCACCTGCTATTCCTTGCACTCATTCCTTGTTACGATTGTTTCTCCTATTTCCATACTTTTATCACCCTGTCTCCTTCTGAGACCCACATGAATTAGTCTGTGCAACTGGGATATTCTTGTGAAATAATTTTCGAAGTGATATTAGAACTTTGCTAATTTTACTAACCGTAATTGTGTTCTGTTAACGTAATATGGAACCTTTGATATATCTGTGTTTTGCATAGTTTTCTCTTTTGCACTGATCATTTTACGAAAGTTTACCACTGTTAGTATTTGTTACAACATTGCCTGCTTTGCAGATCCGCATAGACTTCCCCATTGTGCCACTTTCTGTAGTTCAAGAGTGCCACTCAACATTTTACTGTCATAGCCAGATCTTGGAATAGTATTCCTGAGATTCCAGTGGGAGCATAACTTGGTTACAGTGCTCCACCATTTTAGTGTTGCTTATACCTATTATCCGTAAGGGATCGATCTGTATTTTCATGCTCCATAAGTTATCATTAGATTTAGTGGTATTTTGCTTGCAAACCAGTGGCGCATTTGTTTTGATATTGTACATAGTAGTCATTAGTGTTTCAGTGCCACGGAGCCAGTCAGTGCTCGTGTAATTTTACTCTTCTGATTACCTTATAGAATTATATTTGTAAGTGGACATATTATGTTTACCCTCAATTCTTTTGAAATTAATTTTAAAAGTTTCTATTAAGATATTTATTCTACTTTTTAATCATAGATGTGGGCCATCCCTAGTCAGTTTTGTCGTTTCCTAAAGGCAATTTTTAGTAGAGCCAGTCTTTCCTAGACTTCCCCAAACTAAAATCATAGACCAAGGGCACTGTAGGGTAGATTGCAGTGGGGGAACCACGGCAACCAAGCACAATCAAAAGGGAAGATTCCAGAGCAAGCAACTCTTTGTGCAATTGAGAGTGCATGTGGTTACTTTGGCAGAAGAAATAGCGCCATGGAAGAAAAAAAAAATCGGGAGGCACACGGAAAGTGCCAATATCTGTCGGTTTGCAACGCTGGAAAATACGAGTTTACATTTAATGCACTGCAGTAGTAAAGTAAGGTCTGCAATGGAAAATTGCACATAGAAAAAAAAATGAAATCAGTATAGGATAAATAAAGTTCGTGACTGTTGAAAAACCTGAGCACTTGACCATATGTCGAAGAGGTAAGTCCTCGTCGTGGCATCAAAATGGAGGGAACTTGTTTAAGGGACGAAGCACTGGAAGAATACTGGGCTAAGAAAAACAGCCACATGTTTGGGATAAGGCTCAGGCGGAGCGGGAGGTCAAAGGGAAGGTGTGTCTGGGACTTCAACCAGAATGTCTTTCCCGTTCGGGGCTGTTCTGGGCTCCTTTTATGAATGTGCTGGATTAGTTTCCCATGCTCTTCAGCACCCCATTTTCTATGGGCGCCCACATGGGTTTTGGCACGATCCCATGACCTCTTGGTTGGTTCTGTCGGCTGCATGGCAGAGCAATGGTCTTCAACTCTTGGTTAACCCCCACCCATCACCAATGCATCTGGTGCCTACATTGAGGACGTTTTCTCCAAGCTCTTTGTACCTGGAAGAGAGGTTTCAGGGCAGTCACGGGGTCAAGAGAAAAGATTAACAGTGTTCAGGGAGATTTAAGTAGAGGCAACGTTTTCCACAACCACTTTGTCAGTCATCAGTGCAGTTAAATGTTCCTGTACTTCTTTTTAAAAAGAATAAAACAAAGTTTAAAGTAAATTCAAAGCTTGGGGGGCGAGTTGACTTGGGAAGGGTATCCCTTCATTGAAAAAAACTATATATATATATATATATATATATATATATATATATATATATATATATATATATATATATATATATATATATATATATAGAGCCGAGTTCAGTACTATTTAGGACATTCATGAGAATAAAGTTACACATACTATACCAAGTAAAGAAATCATACATTGAAGAAATTCTGTAAGCAATACAAATTATCTTAAACCCCACAACATCATTTATTGCTTCAGCACTGCCTTATGCAAATTGAGATTGATGTTTATGCGTTGAAAAGATGTGCTTACTGTCCACCAATTATTGGGGTGAAGAAAATTTGGGAGGGGGTGGGCTATCAGTCTCAACCCTTGAGAAGCCGGTGGACTTTTTTGGGACGAAGTTATTTGTAAAAAAACAAGAAAACTATATATATATATATATATATATATATATATATATATATATATATATGCATAGTCAAACTTCGGTTTTCATAGAGTTTTTCTAAAAGAAAGTTTTGATTTGGGGTTTCGTGCACCCGGAAACACTCCTTCCATGGCCCACCTCGTGACTAGGCCCTCTACAAAGCGCCCAAACAAAGCATCCCATGGTCTTTCATAACCCATTTTGCTTTTGTGTTCGTTGGTTTTTTTATGCTTTTTTTATTCGAGTGCAATTGCTAAATAAGCCATCATGGGGCCAAAGAAAGCTCCAAGTACCAGCCCTTCTGTAAAAATGGTGAGAAACACTATAGTATTTAAGAAAGAACTCATAGCAAAGTGTTGGAGTATGTTGCATGCTGACCCCAGCAAGAAAATACCAACAAGTGCTGCTGTTAGTGAATTTAAGATCAGTAGAGGCTGGTTTGAAAAATTCAGAAAGTGAATGGGACTACATAATGTGCTTACTTCAGTGATTAATGACATGTTTGCAAAGTGGAGTGATGTAAAAGATTTTCTGAAGAACTATCATTCCAACAAAGACATAATTTGTGTATCCAACATCTTTAATGACAATGTCGTGTTCCCCTTTAGGCAAATTTTAAGGAGATGCCATAAAAAAAATGTCTCTGGACAGTTTTGTTGTGCTACAGGAGTCCTGTGACTCAAGCTGGTCCTACTGCCAGTAAAAAAGGAAGAGGGGAAGTAACCCCAGATAGTGCCAGTAAAAAATGAAGAGGAGAATTAACCTCTGATAGGTCCTTGATACCTGAAGTCCTTCTGGAGGGGGATTCCCCTTCTAAACCAATAACCTCTCCTCTTCCTTCTCCCCGCCTCTCTGCCTTCCATACACTAACCAGGGTCTCATTGTTTTCTGTATGTAAAACTGTTTATTCTCTATAGAATGTTTCTAAAAAATATTTTTGGGTGT
>NC_061100.1:43968337-43998337 GCF_015104395.2 Macrobrachium nipponense
TCTCTCTCTCTCTCTCTCTCTCTCTCAATAGTTTCCTTGTATGCAGTTATATAAATATTCTGCACCTTTATTTTTTATTTATATATTTTTTGCACGTCAATGTTCAAGGGCTCAAGAGAGAGAGAGAGAGAGAGGAGAAATGCGCTTTGCAAAAGGAGCGAGAGTCGACGTGTTGTTGATAAATATTCTTCTATTTGTATGATTTTCTCTTAAGCAGTCGTCTGCGCGGGATTTCATCCTAAATTCAACAGCTGAATGTTGAACAGGGTAGCAACTGTCTGGTTTTTCTTACTAAGCAACCCTTATAGGTGGAAAACTCCACGTTTGTTTTTCGTGGTATTGCGTTTGTATGTTGTCTTGTGCTTGCTCTTGTGTATGTAGTATATACAACGTCAACCGAAGTTCCCTGTCTCAAGGCGTTTTCTGGTTTGGTTTTAGATGGAGCTTAATTATATCCAGTTTGGATTCATACGAAGCCAAGAATATTCTGCTTTGGATTCATACGAAGCCAAGAATATTCTGCTTTGTTTTCGACGAATTCAAAGAAATTCTGGCTTGGTTTTAGATCAGGCCAATGATTTTACTGTTGTTCCGTTCGTTGATGCCAAGGAATTATTTTTTACTCTTTTGCTGTCTGGTGAGGCCCAAGCATTTTAAAGATTTTTTAGATTAATTTAATTATCTAATTGCCGTAAATGACTAGAGACGGCGAAAAGACTTAAGACTGACAAGGAAGCTGGCTGCAATTATGAGGGCGAAGTCAAGCTCCCTTGTGATTTATGGTCATCTTCAGTACTTCAATTTTAACCTCTCACAAAGCCAAATGAATTCACCTTAAAACAAAAAAAAAAAAAAAAGTTTTTCAGGAGAGACTTATTTTTATGTCTTATCTCTTTGAGAAAGTTTACTATTTAGTTAGTATCATTTTGAAGAGTGTTGTTGTCATAGGTTTCAAAAATTATAAATTTAGGAAGAATATTGTATAAGTAGAAGAAACGATATTACGCATTTTTTTATTCATCAATTAAATTTCATTGTATGCTCTCAATATTACGAAAAGGGAAATTGCTTCCATAAGAGTTTGCTTTACAGGAAAGTTTTAAGATTTTGCTACGAGCTGAGTTGCCAAGAGTGGCAAGCTAAAGCAGGAGTAATTTTACAATTATTGACATGGAGAAATGTAGAGACGTAGTGATGAGAGAGAGAGAGAGAGATGAGATGGAGGGACGAGAGAGAGAGATGAGAGGAAGGGAAGAGATGAGAGGATGAGAGGTGGAGAGAGGGGGCGCGAGTCGATGAGCGAGAGGAGGATCGTGGAGGGGAGAGAGGATAGAGAGAGAGAGAGAGAGAGAATGCTGTTTTTAAGTAACGAGCAGAAATTGAGACGGGGTTTAAAGGTAAATGCAGTATATTTATGATTTTAAGTAGCAGCACTGAATATTTAATGTGACAACTTGAGCACTTACTTAGTAAGGAAGGATGTAACGTTGTTTGTGCTCTTGTGACTGAGCTCGTGAATTATGACAATGTTAGGGTATGTATCTCTCTCTCTCTCTCTCTCTCTCTCTCTCTCTCTCTCTCTCTCTCTCTCTCTCTCACCTTTGTCCTTCTCCATTATCAGCACCATTCACTCTCTACTCAAGGTTGTGTTCGGAAGGCAGCAAGAAAAAATAAGTCCGTCCATTCAAGATTCTCTCTCTCTCTCTCTCTCTCTCTCTCTCTCTCTCTCTCTCTCTCTCTCTCTCTCTCTCATCATATATATATATATATATATATATATATATATATATATATACTACACACATATATATATACATATATATATACATATACATATACATACACATACACATACACATACATGCATACATACATGAAAGAAGAATCCGTGGTGTTACAGTCACAGAAAACGCCCAATAACAAAAAAGACACTTTGTGAACTCTGAAGGGGAAAAGATGATGACGAAGATGTTTGAGATCAGTGAATGAGATGCCAGCTGTTTCTCTCTCTCTCTCTCTCTCTCTCTCTCTCTCTCTCTCTCTCTCTCTAGCCATTAGCCTCTGTCTGCTTCGTTGCTCACCCTCTTCTCATATACAATTGGCTCTCTTCGACCCTGTCATTGCATACTTTTTTTTTTCATTCGATTCTGATTAGCTGAACACTGCCTTTGTTTTTATGTATCACCTGTCGTCTTTCTAAGATTAGCCACAGTCTCTCTCTCTCTCTCTCTCTCTCTCTCTCTCTCTCTCTCTCTCTCTCTCTCTCTCTCTCTCTGCATTTGACTCACCCAATTAAGTCTTAATAAGGATCTGATTAGAACAGCCTCCTGTATGCATCCGCTGCATATCACTTGTCATTCTTACATCCTTCTTGGTCATTTGCTACCCCACCTCCTCTAACTTCAAGCCGTCCCTCCTCCTCCTCCTCCTCCTCCACCTCCTCCTCCCATCCACGTATCTTGTCTCGTTCTCCCAGTGGTTATCTCATTGGAGGGCACACGCGAAACCCTCTCTGCTTGCCCAGCTGACACGAGATGATTTTCTAGAAGAGAGAGGGAAGGAAAAGGAGGTGAGGGGTGGCGGGCTGATATGAGCTGAAGGGGGTGTTGGCGTGGAATCCTGTTTGGGTAGAGTTCAGGAATGCTAAGTTATAGGACAGGGAATTCCAGAAGATATTGGTAGAAGGGACGCGATCAGAGAAGAGAAGATAGTAGGTTAAATTGAACAAGAGGATTGAGGGGGCCAGACCCCTTTGCCTGGGTTCATCTGAGTGAAGCATAAATATCCTCTGTCTGGTTGATGCTGTTGCTATGTTTTGTAAACAAACATTTTTTATTTTTGTGTTTGTTGGGCTCGTAAATGGAGTATTTATATACGTAGTACATCGAGGTAATGTCAAACCGCTAATTTCTTGACAAGGCTTGTATGTGGGTGTTGTGTTGTTTTGGTTGGATGGGAGACAAGTACCTTCGATTAAATAAAGCTTTCATTTGTTATCTTGGAACTTTATTGTAGTCCTTTGTATGCCATAAACCAAATCATTTCATAAGCCAGAATTTAATTGGTATTCATTATTGCTGCAAGTTACGAGGCTTTTCGCCCTCGAAGTATTTTGGTGCTGCTTTGGTCTCACAAGAAGGCCACGTTTTAATCTTTTGTGGGTCATAATGAGACTTGTTTTTTTTTATGGAAAACCTCCACAAGTTAGCTTGTCTCTTCATCCATTTATATGCTTTAGAAAACATGAATATTTTTTTCGACCATGTTTCTTGTCAGTATTATTCAAGTATTTTGTTTTAGACTATGTTCAAGGATTGTATTATTTGAATTGCAAAAGGATGCTGAGGAGGAGTAAGTGATGAATGTTTAAAGAAGCAAGAGCCATTTTTCGTCTTAGCTGTGTTATTGTAGGTAGTGCCCTGAGCAAGACCTAACTTGAGTGGTCGATGGGCAATATCCAAAGGGATAAATAGGGCACTTAGTTGCAAGGTAGTCTCTCTCTCTCTCTCTCTCTCTCTCTCTCTCTCTCTCTCTCTCTCTCTCTCTCTCTCGTACTAATACTAATTCTTTTCCACTGTCATACAAAATGCAGTCATTTTCATATTCAGTGAAGTTAAGAGGCCGTGTGATTTCTGTTTTTATCCGTTCTTCCTTTCGGTCCAACTACAAGTCTTAATCGCTGACTCCGTTACTGAACACGAGACCTTTTTGAGAGCAGTTCTGTAATTACGTTTTTATGTTTGTTGTAACGTGGTGTATCGTTATTGTAAGTGATCCAGGGTCTCAGAGAACCTAAAAGAGTAAGATTAATGTCCTGTGCAATGGCTTCAAGCCTTCCGTGGGAGTGTGGATGTGCTTTGTGATGGAATGGATGGGACGCTTTTATCCGTTTGTCTTTCTTATTCGAACGAAATCTTGAAGGAGGAGGAACTCTGATGTTGAATAACGTGTCCTATTGCCAAAGGAATAAAAGTATGCGGGATCAACCTGCCTGTACACACACACACACACACACACACACACACACACACATATATATATATATATATATACATATGTGTGTGTGTGTAGATAGATATATAGGTATGTGTGTGTGTGTGTGTATAAATGCTCTGAATTGGCTGTTTCATGAGGGGAATGGTTAAAGGTAACATGATTGCTTTATTTTCCCTTCTGTTGCCAACACATGCAAGTGCATTGCCATTACTTGCACCATGTGCTTCTTTGTATACGTATTATAGCGCCTTCATGTCATAAAATCGCTTAGAGAGAGAGAGAGAGAGAGAGAGGAGAGAGAGAGAGAGACGAGAGAGAGAGAGACAGAGGAGAGAGATTGAGAGAGAGAGAGAGAGAGATGGTGGGGGGCGGGGGCATATTCTTGTCCTGCATAAAAACCCGAAATATCTGAAGTTTGCGAAACTTCGTCACACACTCCTGAGAGCATAAATATGTGATGGTGATCTTGTGATACAGGTTGTAGCAAAAGGGCTGCCCACTGGAGTAGCGTATTGAGCGGTCCGAGATCTGGTCTTGAAAACTTCATCAGTGCTTTAAATGCTACGCGGGTAGAAAGATCGCTCGTGAACTCGCTGGAATTCAAGGTCTGCTCTGTTTTAAGTGGGATCAGTGTGTGTGTGTGTGTGTGTGTGTGTGTGTGTGTGTGTTACGCTCTTCAAGCATTTTTGGATACCGGAGTAATTGTGCTCTAGATAGAAAGGTCAGCTTCGGTATTATTCCTTCAATATTTGGATTTTTATTTTCAATTTTTCGTTTTTGAGAAATAGATGAAAGAGAAAAATTTTTTCTCACTTAACCTTAGTTGCTCTTTCATTGCCAAGACTTGGAAGAAGATCCATTGCTATAAAAAAAAAAGTGGTGAATGCAGCTTAAAATATTTTTGGTATATTTTAGAAACTATAAAATAAGTAACAACTCGATCAACTATGTGTGAGCTTATTTAATAATTTGTATAGTGAAAAGTATGAACTTTAACAGAAAAAAGAACTTGCTCGTCTCTGGTTATTCTTGCAACACCAAGACTTGAGGAAAATTCGTTGCTTTTGAAGATGAGTGATATAAATGCGCGTAAAAGTATTTCTGGAGATTAATGAAGTGTATTTTCTTTGCGGCAGTGAAACGTTTCAATAATGAAATGGGAACTGGACTAACATGGAGCATTTCCTCATTTTCCTTGTGAAATGTGTCAATTGTCTCATCTCGAAGTTAATTTATCATTTTCGAATGAAATAGTTATCTCTGCGATTTGTGATTAACGTGTGGATATTTATTCGTCATAGTAGTAATATCTCCTAATTGGTCAAAACTTCACCTCATATCACTGCATAAACTCGTAAATTCATCCAACTGTGGGAAGAGCAGCTGTGCAGCCATATCCGTCAAGTTTGGGGTACGTTGTTTGTTTTGTCTCGTAATGTCATTGGTCACCAGCTCTTCCAATAAATTACTAATAGATGGAAATAAATCATTAAAACCTAATGGAAAATAAAATGAAAACACACACCACACACACACACACACCATATATATATATATATATATATATATATATATCTATATATATATATATATATATATATATATATACTTCAGGCGAGTTTAATGCATATATACATACATACATACACACACACACATAATTATTAAATATATATATATTATATATATATATATATATATATATATATATATATTATAATATATATATATATATATGGCGAGTTTATTGCGTTTTTATTTTCCATTAGGTTTTAATGATTTATTTCCATCTATTAGTAGTTTACTGGAAAAGCTGGTGAAATAAATGGCATATGATTTCGTCTTTCAAACTCTCCCTTTGAATGTCTGTCGAATTCAGGTCACTGTGAATGTCAGTCGAAGTTAGCCATTCAACTCTGTGTGTGCGCGTAAGTCATACGTGTCTTTTGAGTTTGAATTATATGCGTATCTTATGTGCGTATGCTGTGTAAATTGTGTATTTCTGTACCGAGCGTTCGTTTAATGTCATTTAAGATGACGATATGCGTCAACCAAAGTCATCAGTTATGGAATCTGTAAATACTAGTTGACTGACAGAAGGTCACGATATATAGGAAGGAGCTTGGTCGAATTCCGCTGATGCAGTCTTTGTTAGCATCTCCCGTCTCATGGTAGTGCTTAACTAACCAAATGAACCTCTTCTCTTGCCGATTCTGCTTCACTGACCAGAATGCTGGTGCCGCTGCTTGTTACACTGCCTCTTCTTCCATCCACTCAGTACTGATCTGTACTTTTTTCCCCAGATATGCTTCAAGTGCTCCCGTTCCTGACAAGATGAATGTAGTTTTCTGTTGCTTTACTCATGACCAGGTGCCTATCCTGTTGTCGATGCTGTTAATGACCTTTCTGTTGCTATGACGTTTTTGACTGACTTGCTGTTAACACGCTTGCTGCTGCTTCTCCCATATACATATATCTTCGCAGTTATTTGCTTGCTTGCTATTGTTATGATTTTGGAGGAGGCTGGAAGATGGGGACAAGTCAAAATCAAGGTGAGTCCCGTAGGGGGCTAGCCTGGGCCGTCAGTGCGCCTCATTCGGTCCAACGTAGGCATTACTTAAGGTTTTATGTAGCGTTCCTTCGGCCCCTAGCAGCAACTACTTTCATTCCTTTTACTGCACCTCCGTTCTTATTCTCTTTCTTCCATCTTACTTTCCACTCTCTCCTAACAATTATTTCATAGTGCAGCTGCGAGGTTTTCCTCCTGCAAAACCGTTCAAACAGTTTACTGTCAATTTCCAGCAAAACGCTGAATGGCCTTAGTTGCCCCAGTGCTTGGCATAATGCCACACACACACACACACACACACACACACACACACACACACACACACACACACACACACACACACATATATATATTATAAATCAAGGTGTGTCACTGCAGTCAAAAGAAAGCAGTGTGTTGGTCAGTTCCAGATTGAAGGCCGATTTCCGACTTCAGGGGAGTTTCTGTGGACATACGAAACCGAGTAGTATACCCAGTACCGTCTGGAAGTGATGGCCGTGTACAGTCAAGGAGCTCTGGTCAGGCATATCCAAAGGAGCGTTTATAGAGTCAGTAGAGCTCTGTGGACCTTACGACGGACTTGAAAGAAGCCCAAGTTAGAAGAGAAATCTGATTCGTTTGTATAAGTCTGCCCCTTAGCCCCATACTAATCATTTACTTTGCGTTGTTGTTGTCGTTGCTACAATTATTTTCGTAGCTGTTGTCGTTGCTACAATTCCCTGACTTGTTGCTATTGTTGTTACGACCTGTCGTCACTGGAGGTTGCTGCAACTTTTAATGCGGCCTTGACATTAATACCAATAGTCCCTACTATTGCCGTAGTTGTGTATGCCTGCAATTCTTACTGGTAATTAAGTTAACTCGTATATAGAGCAGCTCTGTAATCGGTTTTTGTTGATGGTACAGTCATTATTACACGACCCTCTTTTCCGTTATCACTACTGCTTCTGTGGTTGCAGATTTTAGGAAAATGGCTTTGTTATCGGTATGACTATATTCACTTTTCTGTCAGTGGAAATTGTATTGTTTTCAAAAGTTGACTTCAAGGACTATAGTTTAAATACTTCATTTAAAGACTATTATTTAAATACAAAGGTTGACGCTGATTGCTTGAAATTTGAATTTCTAAACAGCAGGTGTTAAAATAAGAGGTTGGCCTTTTTATTTATTTCTTATGAAGTTTATGTTGCCTGCATATACCTTACTACGTTAATGACTAAACATTAAGTTGTCTGTCTCTGTAAACATCCAATTGTGTGTGTGTGTGAGAGAGAGAGAGAGAGAGAGAGAGAGAGAGAGAGAGAGAGATCGGATGTGCTGTAGCAGAAGGTTATTAATTTCATCTGGCTGATTTACCCCTAAATCATTACACTCGGCCGCAACTTGATCTCACCAATCTTGGGGTAATGTAAGTAATAGCTAAAACTAAGTCGTGTCAATTTATTGTAAGTTTAGCAGTGAATTATACCAAACAGTTTTGTCTATAAAAATGTAGAGATCTGCATTATTTTCGTCTCTGAGAGAGAGAGAGAGAGAGAGAGAGAGAGAGAGAGAGAGAGAGAGAGAGCCGAACTACTCCGCAACATGGCGTCGTGTGTTGATGACGAGGTTCTAGTGAAAGGGGGTGGGAGATGGGGATCAGGCAGTTGGGCAAGGATTTGGATGGGGGGCTGTGGTTGGGGGTTGGGGTGGAGGTGGGAGGGATCTTGCTCCGTTGATGTGTGACTGGGCCGACCTTCTCAAGGTGATAATATCCCCCCCACCCTACCCCTAAACATCACAACGGCGCTCACCTTTTCACAAACCCCCTCCTCTCTCTCTCTCTCTGAGGAGTGTTAATTTTTGTCTTAACCTTTGCGATTTCAATGTTTTGAATCGTATAGCAAGTTTTCTTTGGGAAAAGTATGTGTGTGTATTTTTACATAGTTATATATTATATATAATATATACTACATATCAGATATGCACTATCACAATATATATATGATCATATATACATATATATATATTATATATATATATGTATATATAATACTAATTATATATATTATATATATATACGCTATATATATATAAGATATATATATATATATATATATATATATATATATATACTATTATATATATATATATATATATATATAATATATATATATATATATACACTATATACATTATATATTAGATATATTTATATATAATAATATTATATATATATCTATATATGTATAATATAAATGTGGTATAATATATATATATAATTATCTAATATATATTATATATATACAGATCAGATTTTATTTTGTTGAGAGCCGCTGTTCCCTTGGGCCTTTACCAAACTAACTATAGATTTAGCAAGATGTTGCTAAAGTGGTAAGGTCAAAATGGTACTGGTCTGATATTATGCTTTTGAATTCTTCTTCTTGTAGTCTATTTACTATTCGGCTGGTTTGTACAGTTCGATTTCTATTATGATTGTTCAGTGTCTTTTCGTATAAAGGGGGCGTGGTTTGGTTAGAAATTGGAGTGGCTTTGTATCGCGCATTTGTCCTGCATCGTTCAAGAGCCGAAGAATGTCATTCTTTTCGTAAATATTGAATTCTGCTGTCATTCCTAATGTTGTTTATTACATAAAGCCTCAAGTGTGATTATTGTAACTTCTTTGGATAAAGTTTGTCTGCGAATTCGGTTTTTTCTTGTAACTTACGACTCCCATCTCAAACTCATATTTTAATTACATGTTCTGTGCTGAGTTTACCGTACTGAAATTTCTCCCGGTCAGATTATTCTTCGAACACAGCTTTTGTCTAGTCATGTTTTGAACTTAACTAAAATCATATTTTAATTATATTAATTCTGTACAGAGACTAAAACTTCTAAAGAAATATATAACTTTTAATTTGTATTCGAGCAGTATATCTGAAGCGAAAAGTATGCATGAGACTTGCGTCTTTAATTCGGAAAACCTTTGTTCATAGAACTGCGTCATCTAGACAAGTTGATAGTTGAAGCCTTGAAGAAAATAAATGGCACAAATGGAGAAAGGTGACATGGTGGAATACTGTTATATTCATACAACCTTACATACATTTAACTCGTTTAACTTTGATGCTGTGGAGAATTAGCGGTTGTATCGCGTATGTTTCAACTTTTTCTTTCTCTGAACTGTTGAATGTTTCAGTCTGCGCTCTCATGAGTTTTCGGTTCATTGCATATATAAAATGTGAACGATTTTCATTTCTGTAGTCTCGAGTTTTTTTTACAACTTTCATTGATCGCTTATAAACAGCTCTCTCTCTCTCTCTCTCTCTCTCTCTCTCTCTCAGATCCTTGGGCGAACTCACTTTTTCTATTTGCACAGATTTATGTACAGTCTTTTATTTTGAAACGTGGTCATCTTTTGTGACACTTCTCTACCATTTGGAAAATCAGAGCTCATGCAGATTATTATACTCGGTCATTCTCATCTTACAGCCTCAGTCATATCAATTTTGTATTCATTTTCATGTTCTAGCCTATTCATTAGGAACAGTGAATTATTACACGAGCGAAGAATTTCCTGGGCATGCATTCACTCTGTGCCCTGAACAAATTCTGTTCTGATTTAATGGGTCATCCCGATCTTGTTCACAAGACTGATTTCTCACGCTCTGATTGGGGATGTTGATTAGAGAATACCGACCTCAACTTTTTTTTTTTTTTTTTTTTTTTTTTTTTTTTTTTTTTTTTTTTTTTTTTTTTTTTTTTTTTTTTGCTAAAAAATATGTATTTTTAAAATGTCAGTTGCTGTAAATTTATATTCGCTCGTTCTTCATAAAAAAATAGTAAATTCATTGGAGACAATTTTGTTGTCTGTTTACTTCAATGACCATGTTGTATTTTTTTTTTCCTACCAAATAACTAAAAGGTATTTCTAAAGTTTTTGGTTCTAAAGCAGAGGATCTGTTGGGAATGTAATTTTTGTTTACTATGCTATAGCTTGCTCATGACCGAAATACACGGCCTAATGACTGTCTTATCTCTTTGTTTCCCTCAAGCCCTGCCAGAATAAGGCATCTACTTACCCATCGCCACTTGCCCGCTCGTTAAGTTATGACTTATTTTAATTGCTTTCGTCAACTGTATCCCCTGGTTAAGGTCAGATAGATGTCGCGAATTGACCCAATATTTACCAGAGTTGCCTACTTTTTGTTTTGCTGAGCAAAAAATGTAATCTGAGTGTCTGTTTTAAAGAATAATATAACAGTTTATTGAGAACATCAGTCTTAAACTCTCTCTTTCAGTTTGTCGATCAAAAGTTTGTATTAATTGATAAGAAACTGTTGCCCTTGAATCTATTCGTATACCCGGCCGTGTTTTCTCGTCTGTCCGACTATCGTACATTATCTAGGGCTGTAACTCTGTCAATGGTAAACAGTGACTTCATACTGGTCATGAAGGCAGCAGACGTCCAGAGGATGCATCTGAACTTTGAATCAAGGTCATGTGAACGAGATCAAGGTCACGGGCAGAGGAAGAAGGTCATTCTTGCCCCGGCCATAACTTGAAGATGCAGAGCTGCCGCTCACTTTGGGTAAGGATGTGGGCGAAGTATGGACCTTTACCCGAGGTCGTTCAATAAGGTGAGGGTCATAGGGAGAGGAACGAAGGCATTATCAGGGACATAACTGCATCATGCAGAAGTTTAGCGTTCATATTTTACACAAAAGTATTGTAGAGCCAGAGGATGGGTCGTGGCACTGAACCAACGTCATTTGGAAGAGGCCAGAGTCACAAGTACCAGTCGATTAGCAGGACTCCCTACCTTATTTCAGTTTTTGTTTTATCAGGACACATGATAGCTTTCTCTCTCTCTCTCTCTCTCTATCTCTCTCTCTCTCTCTCTCTCTCTCTCTCTCTCTCTCTCTCTATCTCCTCTCTCCCTCTCTTCTCTTCTCTCTCTCAGGGGGTTTAGGGGGGGGGGGGGGGGGGGGGGGGCGTTAAGTATGCCGGTCTTTTAAGAAATTAAAATGGAAAGTCTTAGATGTAATTCGGAAAGCACATCTTGCTGCGATCTCTCGTTCTTCCCATTGCATGCATTCCATTTGGGTTCAAGTTCAGGGACCCTTACCATCGCTTTGATCTCCTCGAATATCAAATCCCACAAGGAAACAAGGCTGGCAGTCGTATTTTCTGCCATTTTTCCATTGCTGTCCGTCTAAGATTCATTCATCGCAACTGCAGCTGAACAGGTCCTGGAGAGCCAGACATCCATCTGGTAGTGAGAGTCTTGGAATCTGTTGAGCTGTTGCGCCAAGACTTGCTGGAGGAACCAGGCATTTATTGATTTTTTCCCCTTTCATTTTATATTTTTACGACGTTACGTACCCTTAAGATGGCTTTACTCTTAAACAAAGGAACATCGATTAACCTTGGAAACACAGTAACCGATTAAGCAAAACCTCACGAAACAGAAGAATTTCGAGCTGGAACCACCCCAAAAAAAGGGGGCCGGGTGGATCAATTACTGAGAACAGAACTGACGGTAGAAATGAATATCGTTGGAAATTGCTTAATCCTCGAGGTCTTGCTTACATGATTTGTGATTTTTTTTTTATCTCAGTTTGGGATAGGAGTAAGAAATGCAGTCGAGTCGGGCAAAAATGAGACTAGAAAGTCAGATGGGAGGAGTTTGAATGGAGAAGAAACGGTGAAAGTAACAAGATAAAAGATAGACCCTCTGGAACCTCTGGAAGGTAAAACCAAGGAATAGACTTCTGGAAAGAAGTAAAATGATGAAATTTAAATTTTGTACGCAAAAGAGAAAACTTTGATTTTGTAACTCGTTTTGCTAATAACATTTTAATGTTCTCAAATATTAACCCCCTAAAATTTTTATTCATGCACTTCAATGTTTGGTATTTGGGAAAAGAAACATCATGAGATAAAACTTGACTTCGAATTTGGGTCCTATACTTAGATTCGAATTTGATATTAAAAAGTCTATTTGTGGATCAGTATTTTGGAAGGAAAAAATCTTACGAGTAATTTGACCAATCGTTCTCACGTTGATGTTATAATAATTAAGGCTTATGTGACTATATAAAAAAAAGTTATCTCTCTTGTATGAATTGGTAGACAAATGTATGCATACACACATACCTAACACGTATTTCAATGTTTCATGGAATAGTTGAACAATTTCCTCCTCTGTGGTTAACTTTTGCTTGTCGGAGCATCATCAAATATTATTGCTGTTAATTTTACGGTTAAGGGAATTTCTTTACTCTTTAGGAGGTAGGACATGTGCTGTACCTTCTCATAATTGAACTTGTATATAGTATTATCATTTAAAATCACACTTTAAACCAGGGATTCCCAAACTGCGGTTCATGACCCCCAAAGGGGTCATGAGCCTTGGGGGTCATGGAGGGTCCAAGGTTTTTAAGGAAATTTTTTATGATATTTAGGGATTGTTGTTAGTTTGTATAAAAAAAAACAAGTACATCCTTCTCATTAAAATACATGATTAAATTAGTCCTTGTTATTAAATAAACATTATTATGCAATTTTGTTTGATATTATTGCTCTCTCTGCTGTGATTGATCTTTAATTCATAATGTTTAAATTGTATCTGCGCCATTGGAAATGAGTACATTTTTAGTACGCATTGATATGGAAGCCTGTTGTAGTACATTTCATAGTTTGTTTTCATTTTGAAACGTGTTCTGGCTTCAGTATATAATAATTGAAGTATTATATAATAATAACTTGACTTGAACGAAGAGTGATTTTGTTGTGAAGCGAAACTAATGTGCGAATGTCCTTGTGTCGTTGCAGGCAAGAGCGCCTCCCTGTACGGCGGTGTGGAGGTTGTTCAAGGGGACGCTGCCCCCGGAGGACGACGAGCCGGCGTCGTGAGCGGCGGTCTGCATTGCCAGGACGACCTTGATCACCCGCTGCCCGCCACCGCTACCACAACTACCACCACCACAACCACCACCAGCTCCTCCACAACACCTACTTCGTCCTCTCCCTTGTCCTCGCCGTCATCGACGCCCTCCGGGCCCTCCATCACCACCACTACTACCACCACGACCACCAGTAGTAGTAGTAGTGGGGGCATCACCAACACCACTACCATCATCACTACCGCGACCTCCTCCTCCTCCACCTCCTCCACCTCCACCACCCATTCGTCCTCGGCGCATCTCCACCACAATACCTCCATCAGCAGTAGCAGTAGTAGTAGCGGCAGCAGTAGTAGCAAGTCGTCGCCGCTGTCGCTGACCTCCCTGAAGGCGGCCTGGCGGAATCTGACGAGCCTGGGTCTGGGGTCGTCCTCGTCGCGGCTGCCACACCTCGAGAGGCACGACGTCGTCGGGGTCGTTAGCAGCGAGCCCCACGACTACCGCTACACCCACTTCCCCAACAACAAGCGCCACCCGAAGGAGACCGCCTTCGACGAGACACACATCCACCTCACCCCCGACCTCCCGAACCTACACCCACCCCCACAGGAGCCCCGTCCCGCCCCCGCCCAACCACCACCACCACCACCACCATCACCACCATCTTTCAAACCCACCACCACCACCCACACCCCCCCCCCCACTTCCCACAACCCCTCCTCCGCCCTCGCGTCACTCCGTGGTCGCGGACCCGAGCAACAGCGGGAGCGGCGGCAGCAGCAGCGGGGGCGGCGGCGGCGGCGGCGGCGGCGGCGGCGGCGGGGGCAGCCTCGCCAAGTGCCTTAGGAAACACCGGGAGAAGCAGCAGGCGCGAGCCCTCACGCGGAAGTCGAAGTCCGACAACGCTCTGCAGAAGATCGGCGTCAATGTGAAGTCGCATTCCGACCAGAACCTCCATAAAGTGTGGCTGAACAGCATCAGCATCAGCAATAGTTGCAGTGTCAGCTGCAGCAGTAGCAGCAGCAACAGCAGCAAAAGTAACTCAGTGTTCAGTACGGTGCAATTGTCGGGCGGGAGCGGCGACAGCTGCTGCAGTAGTGGCAGTGGCCTCCTGAACTCTTGTTGCAAAGGGCGGTGTCATCACCACCACCACCACCATCACCACCACCTTCACCACCACCATCAGCAGCAGCAGCAGCAGCAGCAACAGCTGCTGCAACAGCACCACCGCTCGAAGTCCTTGGAGAGGCACCAAGGGACCCGCATCCAGCCGGCCCCTTCCCTCACCAACCACAGACACACCAGATCGCTCGAGAGGAACCACAAGTTCCGACTCGATCTCCGGTCGCTCTACCCTTCCTCGTCTTCCTCCTTCTCCAAAGACGAGCCACCCGATCATCCGGCGCCCCCACCCCCGAGTGTGACGCCCACGCACGTGCCGTGGGCACCGGATGCCGTGGAGGGCGTAAGTATAGAGGGTGGGTGGCAACAGCAGGTGTGGGTGGGCGGGATGGAAGGAGGACATGCGGGCGGAGGCGGCGGTTCCTTCATCAACAAACCCGCCAGAGGATGGCTGCACCCAGACCATCAGCTGGCTGACGAAGGAATCTGCTATGGCGTCAGGGTAAGTCCAGAAATCTGCTCTGTCGTCAGACCTTCTCTCTCCCCTTTGTTGACCCTGTTTTACCCAGTCCTCATTTCTGGATGTTGACCCTGTTTTACCCAGTCTTCATCTCTGGAAATTCGGCCTCCACTTCAGCCTTCCCAATTGTTTCTTTCGTTCCAACTTACCCGAAATTCGTATACAATTCGGATATTTTTCAAACGTTGGATATTCTGTCAGTGAATTAAATAACTAATTGTAATTTTTGTAGCAATGTCAAGATTTCTAGGCCAGTAAGACATTTCAGTTAGTCTAACCAGTAATCTGGCTTTTATCCCTCTCACACAGACTAGGCATTTTAATGGTTTTACTGTCGGATTTCCTATTCCAGCTATATACACACTTTTGCATTAGTTTTTCCCCTACCTTTTTGGATAGAGGCCAATGGCTGGAACGAATAAACTGCCATCTGTAACTGATTTCTTTTGGATCATGTGTGAAGAAAAAAAAGAATGAATGGGGGATGAAATAGTAAACGAATGGAGGATGAAATAGTAAACGGGTAAATAAATTATTGACATTTAAAAACAGTTAAAAATTACATTTAAAAACAGTTAAAAATTACATGTGGTGAAAATAATTAAGCTCAATAAAATATGGGAGAATTAAACTAATAGTAAGTTATCCCAAACCAAGACTGTAGAACCTCATATAAGGTAGTGTTGGCGGAAAGTGATACGATGCTTGACGACATGACTCACCTATCACAGACTGATGGTGATGTTCCATTAAGTATTCAAAATATAACTGAAAGTTGTTGACATCCCATGTGATTGGAGAGGTCAGTGTGAACTGCTCATTACCACACTTTGAAATAATTGTAAATGGTTCTGCACTAATCATTTGAATTTACATTTCATCTGCCACTTATTCGTGGCTGAGGCATCAAGTGTTATCTGCTTTCCTGTAAGTATCAATTTTTATCAAGCGTAATGTCGTATTAAGGGGTGGACTGTTGAGCGCATTTTCCTCTGGCAGTCGTTTTCTGTAATGTGGAAGCAAATCGGAACTATATGGTTATCTTGTATATCTAAATCTCATGTTGCTTCAAGTATGACTTGTCACCTTCTTATGTAGTCTGAATTGGTAGGTGCCATATTTTTAGGACTGCGTTATATTGTCAGTAAGTGTGCCCATTGATACTAGCCAGGTTTTGGCCTTTGTTATATTCTGTCTGATTTCATTAGTTTTGTTAGGGTGTAAATGATCTTGTATTCCCAAGGCAATGATCTGATTGTAGTATTTTGTATAAAAATAGCCAGTGTAGTTTATCTCTTCGTTTTCAGTATGAAAAGAGTTTTCTACAATTATCTTAGACATTTCTATTTTGCTGGATATGATAATTTCGAAGTAATTTAAGACTCTTATTTCATCAAGTGTATTCGCATCAATGTTCGTGAATTTGGAAATGACAGGTACCTTAAATTCGGAGTTCACAGAGTCCAGTGAAAGCTGGGTGAATTTACCGTGCTGTTGATAGCTGTCGCTCAGCTTTAAGTCGGCTTTTTTTTTTTTTTTTTTTTTTTTTTTTTTTTTTTTTTTTTTTTTTTTTTTTTTGTTTTTTTTTTTTTTTTTTTTTTTTTTTTTTTTTTTTTTTTTTTTTTTTTTTTTTTTTTTTTTGCACAAACATCATGTCATCGAGTCAAAGTATTTAGGTGATGAAACAGATAGTATATTTTCCGGCAGAATGAATCATAATTATGAAGGAAATTCTTTCGTAAATGGGTTGATATTCCCGGCAAGACTTAACGATAGATAAGTCTGCTTGGTTATGTGGGAAGCAATAGTCACTCGCCATATAATGCAAAAATGTGTGCATGTATGCTGGTTAAAGCATTATGTAATGGGTTTGGTTAATGTAGGAAAAGGACATTAGAACCAGTAATGATAATTACTTATGCCAATTGATTTATGAATGGTAATCAGCCAGGTCTGTCCGTGTGTGTGTCCTCCACCTTACACACACACACACACACACACACACACACACACACACACACACACATATATATATATATATATATATATATATATATAATATATATATATATATATATATATACACACATGTATATTATGTGTGTATATGTATATATGTATGTGTGTTCTTACGGGAATACGAAACTGCACATTCATAGATGGAGATTACTCGACGCAAAGCAGGCTGAACATAAGCTATTGTTTGACACCGTCCACACGGTGTCTTTTGGCGGATTTCGAAAACGAATCGGCGATTTGTTACCTTGGAAACCATCATGATCAATATATAAAAAGATAAAGTGATGTTCTATGGGTTCAATGCTTCATAACAACACTTCATATCAACGGTATGAATTTGAGAGTACAATTGCGTATTGATACAGTGAACTATTCCCTGTTTGAAGTCCATTTAGACCTGGAAGGTTGAAAGGTCACGGTCACATCCAAGGTCCCAATGTTTATGTCATTGAGGCAATGAGTCCTATGCCTGATTTCATACTTAGCGTTGCTTGCCGCAGGTATACGTATATGCTATATGTGCTTTCTTTTGAAAGCTCATTAACCATGCATGCATTTACTACAAGTAATGATGAAATAAGTTAGTCAACTTACTGCAGGTAATGATGAAATACTGTAGTCAAATTAGTGAAAAACCATGGACTGCCGAGGTACTTTTTGCCTTTAAAAAAGAAGGAAATATATATATAATATATTATATATATATATATATATATATATATATATATATATATATATTTACACGCACAAAAATGACAGGGCGGTTGAATCATGTCTGTTCTTCATGAACTTCCGCGAATGCAAATCTTACAGCAATCCTATAGTAGTGCGTGGAATTAGGTGAAAGTTAAAGCAAGACTCCGTTTTGTTTTTTCCATTATGTCCCACTTAAATAGATCCTGATGATTCTAGAAGTAGTTATCACAAATATAACCGTGCCTAATATTTCGTGCCTCCAAAATTATTCTCTCTCTCTCTCTCTCTCTCTCTCTCTCCTGCCCGGCAGTAAATGATATCAGGTCTTGGGACGATCTTGTAGCGAAGTGAATAGGCAAGAAGCTCGAGGTGCAGCACTTCAGATGTTGCATGAATCGTACTTGTTTGGATTTCTTGCATTCTTTCTTCTTTCTTTCTTTCTTTCTTTTTAATATGGAAGTGTTGTGATATCCTAAGCCTTGTGGTCTTTCATAAGAGCAAACTGGCTTTAATGATTTTTATGCGTAACAAGAAAATAGATCAATAGATAGATTGAGGGAGGACTTCATATTATTATCGCCATAGTAGAATATCTTGTTTTCATTCAGAAAAAAAGATATGTAACCCTTTCAGACGTAAAGTAATTTCGGAAAATTGATATTAATATATTCCAAATAACGTCCACCCTACGGTTGCCATCGTGATTATGGATCATGGCAGTTATCTACATAAAGGCGTTGATCCCTTCTCCGGGACTTTGAGGGTCTAGACTCTAGAGAGAGACTTCCAGCAGGTAATAACAGTAAACAGGGCTTCTGCCTTTTAAGATGCGATGGGAATTTTCTTGTTAATCTTGACTCTAATTGTTTCCAGTAAAATCATGAGATTTTTAAATTCAAGTACAGTATTAGATTAAGAAAGAATAACGTGAATTTTTATCTAGTTTTGAAAATACTAAAAGGAAACTATTATCCTTTTAACCAAGACCTAATTAGGGTAATGGTCTGTTTTGACGGATAGTTATCTCTGCTGTCAAGGGTTGCGCCAATGAATCGAAGCATTCCATGGTGTCACTCGTTGTTTACTTGAGTTTGGTATTTGGTTGTATAATTGTGGTGGTCATCATTGGCCTTTTTTTTTTCGTGTGTGGTGGTACCGATTTGTAATATACATATGGGTGAGACTGTCTCGGCATCGGGCTCTTATAGAAAAATGCTCTGTCCCAATTTGACACTCTCTCTCTCTCTCTCTCTCTCTCTCTCTCTCTCTCTCTCTCTCTCTCTCTCTCTCTCTAGACGTGATATTGATGAAAGCTAATTGCATTTTATGTACGTAGAGTCTTATGTAAATATTGATATTTTTTGTGTGTGCACGGATTGATTAAAAATGTGTTATACAAAAAATATAATTATGAAATGTATAAACGTGAAATATAAATATGCGTGATATGTAATCAGCGAATTAACAGATAATACTGCGCCTTCTTGGACGTGACCTTGTGATTTGTGTTATTAAACAAATTTTCCTTGACACACTTGTAAGAGATTCGAATTATGAACCATCCGACTCTTACCCTCGGGGTATATATGTGTTGTGCTGTCTGGATAACGATATATGTATATATTACCTACTTTGACCCCAGAACCTGGTTGGCAGTGTGATCTTAATAGCACTTAAGGAATTTTTCGTCGATCTTATCACCGTTTTTTCACTAACATTTGTTTTATTTTTCACTTATCACGGTTTGTCCCATCCCTTTTTCCGTTTTATATAATGACTTTATGGTGCTAGGTCGACCTCTGGCCCATGGTGCCTGGGCACTTGGTCATAACCACCATCCATCCTTCTATGGCAAGAAAAATGTGCCCACTAAAGGTCTTGGTTCATAAATGGTGGCGATTTTTGCAGTTTTTGCTAGGAAGGAGGCGTCCTGGAAATGTTTGATGTCGTTCAATTTCCTTGAAAATTGATGTCCATGTCATGACCCTGCAGTGCAGCGAAGGGCTTCAGAACAGGCGATGTGTATGTGGCATACCCGAGAACAAAAGCCACCAGCAATAATTGCACCCAACATGCCACAAGTGTCCACCTCTCCTGGGCATCAACTCATCGATCACATTTGCTCTCTCTCTCTCTCCCCCCCCCCCGCTCTCTCTCATCACTCTCTCTCTCCTCTCTCTCTCTCTCACTCACACACTACACACACACACACACACACACACACACACACACACAAATGTTCTGTTGGGTTATATTGTTGTTTTTATCGAATAAATAAGGAATATTGGTCGTCAAAATATTATCAGTGTCGTTTGGCAAGTATTTAAAGTTTAACATTGAACAGTCATCCATCCTTCTACTGAGGATGTTTGGGTGTCATGTTGTTTTGTAGTTGATGAGATCGCTTCTCCTTGTAGTTAAGTTGATATCAATCGCCGCGAGGAATGCATCACTTGTTGGTTGAGTTCATTGCGTGGTTAGGAATGGAGAGGCCTTGTCGTCTGTCATCATCGTCTTCGAGAAGACATGCCTTTCTGAACAGGGTGTTAATACTGTAGTCTAGATAAGGGCTGATAAGTGGCACTGGCTTGAGAGGAGGGGACACGCGATAAGATAGCTTGCTTTGTTTACCAACAACACTTCCAAGACACTTCAGCACAGCAACATCCTCCTCCTCCTCCTTCCTCCTCCTCCTCCCCCTCCGGTCCCGTTTCCTCCCCTCCCCTCCCAACCCCCTTCCTCCTTACGGCTACCCTTTATGCTCATCCTCTCCCTTCCCCTTCTGGCTCTTCAGCGATGTCACATACAGCGAAGAAGAAGAAAATGAAATATAAAAAGACGTCCAGTTGAAAGTCTCCCTCTTGACTAAACTTCGTGTGATAAAGAATAATCGTTATCTTTCATCGGAGAACGTGTTCGATATGGCACGAATGCTGGGACAGGTAAACGGACAGACAGGCACAGCCAGAAGTGAAGAGACTCCCGACTGCAATTGTTTTTATTTTATTTAAGATTTTTTTAGAAGACTTTGCCTTGTCTTATTTTGTTCTTGTTCTGATTCTTCGAGCGAGACAGTGAATGATAATTTCCAAATGAACTGAGGTAGGGTAGTGGAAACCCATGGCATCGTTTTGTTGTTCTACTGCAAATGCTACGACCATTATTGTAGAAATTCTTGTGTTAATAATTATTCATGCAGTATGAATACTGTCATTAATGATTTTGTTTTTTGTTTTACACAAAGATATTTTCTCATGAGAAAAAAAATCAATCACAGCTAAGAGGACTAATGTTGATGTTTGACGAAAAGAATTCCCAGAGTGGTCTTATGAAGCTTCGTTTTCTTCTTGTCATATTTTTACAGAGGCAGTATTACCGTTCGTTTTACATTTGACTCTTCATTTCATTGTTTGATGGTTACCAACTCTACCTTGTTATCAGAATGCCTGCGAGCACCTTTTGGTTTTGACATTCGGCCGTTCTCATCACATGCCAGTCAGTTCCTCGGAAGCCCATACCTCCATCCAAACCATAAGTACATCTCGTCCTGAAATGATGACGTTTTCTGCTTCGAATATATTTGATGTCAATTTTCTATGTCATCCTCAGCCATTTAGAGTTCGGACTCATTAAGGATCCATACTTTGTTCTTTTTTCCCTGACAGCATATTCAGTTTATGAAACGTCTGTTTCTCACCACATAGCTCCTCAACTTCTACAGTTTCTACAGGCGCTGATGAATTGCATTTTTTTTTTTAATTTTTTTTTTTTTTTTTTTTTTTTTTTTTGCGGTGCATTTCTGTGGTGGTTCCCATTCCCTTCCCTTTACTCCCAAATACTCGTGACGTTAATTCATACTGCTTTATGTCTGTTTATCAAATGTGTTTGTACTCGACATCATGAACAGCATACTTTTTTAGCTTACAAATGTCATTTACCAGTTTATGTAGTCTTCTCACCTTTATCGACTATCATTGCGTCGTATTTTCCCTTCTATGTGTACTTTATTCCTCTTGTACTCAAAAGTAGATATCTCTGTAGTTATATGTAACATAAACACTTGTGTTAACTCGATTTCTAGACACGTCAGTAGCACCTCCGCTGTAACAAAGACTGCCGTCGTTTGATCATTTTATTTATTGCCTGTTTTAGTAGTGTTAAAATAGCTTGCTATTTCTTATGACACATCAACAGACATTATTCTTCTCATCTGTGTTACAGGCATGCTTGTTCAAAATCCCCGTGTTAGTTTCCTTTTTTATTATCTGCTGCAGTTGTACGAGGGGCGACAGTCTTCATAAACATGGTAAAATCTGCTCAGCCAGATGGAGGTCAGCCTATTGTTAAATTCCTCTATGTTTCAGGAGGAAAAGCAGGTCATTGTCATCGCCCTCAGGTGACTTGACTTCTTTTGTAGCAGTATAGAAAGGTCCTCTCTTAACTAGCAGCCCTGTTTCTCAGGAAATATCAATTTCTTAAATACTAATATAACTAAGTTGCACATCGGCTTTTGCCAAAGCAATGATAATCGGTAGGTTCATGTTGTGTGCACCTATCCTGTATGGTTATATATTTGCACACCTGCGGTTGAAAATCGGTAGTCGTGGGTATTTGCTGTGAGGAAGGAGCCGTATTTCAGGTTTTACCATCTCGAGAAAAATAAAGCAAGCAAAATCTACGTTATTTCTTCAGTAAATTTCACTTTCTAAAGCAGTTTTAGAGGAAAATACTTTCCCTGGGAGAGCTAAAATTCGCCTAATTGTACTTTATCACTCGGTTAGTATGGTTCGTTTAGTAAATGACGCTCATTTTTTTATATCTCTACTTAATAAAGAAATTTTTTTGTTTTTTATTAGCATAGTTGCAAATGCATTGTATGCACGAATTCAGAATAAAGAATTTGTTATGTTTTTTATTAGCATAGTTACAAATGTAGTGTATGCACGAATTCAAAGTCGCCTATTTTGAATTCAAGGAAAAGGTACCCATCCCCCTGCCGAGAGGTGTTCTTGGTGCAATTTGAGAGTCTCTCTTGGAGTTCATGAAAGTACATTGTTCAGCGGATGTACACAGCTCACATTGTAACCAATGGAGCTTTTGGGGATTGTAGAAGGTTCAGTCGTTAAGAACGCTTTTGCCTATGGTTATAGTATATCTTGAGATGAAAGGATGCGATATGAGTTAATAAGTTTAGGAGGTTGTGAGTTGTGAGTACGTATGTGAGTCGGTTGTGGTGGGCGGCCGAGGAGTGGTGAGTAAATGAGGACGTCCTGTGCCCTCCTCATACCCTCCTCCACCTCCTCCTTCCTCTGTCCTTCCCTTCCTCCCCCTCCAAGGGTCTCATCCCTACGCCCACTTTCACCCATCCCTTCCCCTCACCCTATTTGTTAATGTAAGTACCGCCTCATTCCTCGGCTTCTCCCCAACCACCCCTCTCTCCCCTCCCCTCCCCACTCCACCTCTCCTCCATCAGTTATATTTGCTGCTATGACTTAATCCTTTAATAGTTATGCTTAGGAATGAGTGACACCTTCTCCTCTTCCTCCTCTTTCCGCTTATCCTCCCTCAGAGTCTGTTAACCATAACCATCCTTCCACCATCGCCAAACCCTCTCCCTCCCTCCAACTCCGTTCGTCTCTTCCGCGCACCTCACCCCCCACACCCTCTCTCTCTCTCTCTCTCTCTCTGTCTCTCTCGTTTTTTGTTTTTATTTATAAAGAGGAGAAATGTCTGATATTTTTTCCAAGAGAACTCTAACCGTATTTATGTATATTGAGCTGATTGAATCATGTGCCTTAAGATTTTGATTTTTATGAATCTTAAATATCACATACCAAGTTTCACGCTTATTTTTTTTATATTAGAAGGTTTTTGTAAAAATTATGTTTTTTTAATGAAAGTATCTAAATGTCATTTCATTTGACGTCATTCTTAATTGGGAATCAGCTGAATGAGTAAAACATTCTATATATGGATTACATTTGAGAATTTTGTCTTTTCAACTGTTTTTCTTACAGCCTTTTTATGTATTCATTCATTTATTTACTGGGGGGGGGGGGGGCGTTTCGAGATTTCTTCATTTAATAACTTTGTGAGGGCTGAGTTCCTTTGGTTCACCTTTCTTTAGTTGTAGTCTACTAAAGTGTGTTTCCGGTTTAAAGTGCTTGTTTATAGTTGGATGTTAGCATTTCTTTGGTATTGTGCTACAGATGTCATATTTTATTTGAAGTGTCAGTCATGTAATACTTAAGAATCATATGATGCTTTATTGTTGATGAATCATAATTGATACTTTCTTGTTGTTGTTATATGTGAATGTGCATACGTAATTAATTAAACATTCAGTTATTAGTTCCCAAAGAAGGAATCTGTCTTTCGTTGTATTCATTTTTTAAGTTGACTTTTTTGGGATAACCTGCTGTGTTACATTTTATATTTTCTGTTTTATTATTATTATTAAATTAGCGTGTTACTTGAGTTTTTAAATTGTTATTGTTATTAAATTAGCGTGCTACTTGAGTTTTTAAATTATTATTATTATTAAATTAGCTTGTTACTTGAGTTTTTAAAATTAAAACTAGAGTTTCGCTCTAGCATTTGTTGTAAACGCGAGGATCAATGGACTGTTTACTGTTAATTAACGCGTCATTTCGTAATAATCTGTCTTGTAGATATATCTCTATCTAAAATGTTAATCAGATTTAAGAATATGTATTTACAAAAACCTTTATTTTAACATGCAAGAAGTACGTGTAAACAGGGTTCCTGAAGAAAATAATGTACATTGGTGACTGATGACTTAAAGGACGTTCAATATTGAAGTCGTAGCTGTTGCTGATTTTTAGTTTAAATTGAGGAATTCGTATTCAATTTAATGTTATGATTTCTGGTTCTCTGTGGATTGTGCAGCGTCCATCTTTCTGGATTCTTCGTTGTATATTTATTGTCATTGGTATGTATTTAATCGAAGGACGTGACAAAAGTGTCTCGATTTTTTTGTTTCTTTTTTTGACCGATGTGAAGATACGAATTCAAGGAACCAACCAGTGTTTTGTGATGACATCGTTTTCTATGTAATGTTTTCATTAATTGTCTATTATTCGTGATTAACGTGTATATAATTTTTTCCTTTATTTATATTAATAATTTTTATATAAAACTTATGAAGGATATACTAGATATTGATGAAGGGTTATTCGCTAATTGATTTACAAGTGTGATGTCTTATTAGAAATCATACTATGCTTTCATATTTATACATTGTCATTATGGTGTGACGTTAATTTTTAAAAAGACCTTTGTTTTCAAGATGATAGAAATTTGGGTACTAAAGGTACAGTTTGACTTCACGTACACTTTACAGAAAAATGAACAATTTTTTCACCTCTCTCTCTCTCTCAGAAAGTGTTGCGATGGTCATTGTGCTTTCCAGCCGTTAATGATTTTCCATAGTTCGACCTTCCACATAAGTCGAAAGCTCCCTCCGTATATCCAGCCAGAATTCTTTCTTCTCTTGAAATTGCTCCCTGACAATATCCCGCTCAATCAGTTCTCACTTTGTATGGTTGAAATTGGTATGAATGGCTCCATCTTTGGTAGTTTTCATGGTATGCTCACACCTTACAACATCTCTTCTCTTTCCACCTCCTCGTTTAAGGTCTTCTTGATCAACCCAGCAGAAAGCTCTCTTGTTTCAGACTTGGGTCCTGGCAACTCTCTCCTCAGTCATTTATACAGATGACGTACTGGAGAGTCGAACGGTGGTAAAGAGCTGAAACTTTTACATTCTTCCTAAATCACTCTTGACAAATTCTTTTAGAAGGGTGTTCAAATTTCTCTTAGTTGTATTTTTAATCCAGAGCCCTATTGGACGAATAGTCTACTAATGTCTGTGTCCAGCCAGATGTAATGGACGATTAAAGAGAGGAAGATGAGTGCTAACATCGAAGGTAGCGCTATAATTTTTATGAAAAGGTAGCCTAACCAGATAACCCCGTCCCCTGATGTATGTAAGATTACAATAATCAAGAGACATGCAAGATTACAAGAAACAAGAAATATGGAGTTAGGAATAGATAGTCACTGAATTCCCCGGGACTTCGTGGACTGCTGATTTTCACAAAATGGGAAAGTCGTGGGATGGCTGGTGTTTCTGAGTCTTTGTAAATTCTTTGATGCATTAACTGTTCGTTTTCGGGACTGGTAGTCACGACTCACGAGTAAGTGGGAAGCATTTCGGATGAGCTTATTCAAGGTTTTGAATTTTATATGCCGACATGTAATTTTTAGAAATATAGTCTTGTTGTTTGAAATATATCGTAATGTTTAATGATGATGAAAGAACTACAGTAGATATCTGAACTGTCAGTTGTGTTCCTAATTCGGTCATTCATACAAGACAGCTGCTGCCTGGTATGTATCACTCGCTGAACAGCTGCTTTGGCCTTTTTGTTTTGGATGCTTGCTCCTGCCACCTCTTTTCCTTTTGATGACGCAATTCTAGAGCCAGCGTAGTTTAGGTATGTTGCCAGCACTTGCCTTGCCCAACGTGGGGGTAGTTGTCTCTCTCTGATCTCTCCCTCCTCTTCTCTCGTCTCTCTCTCTTCCGCTCTCCTCCTCTCCTCTCTCTCTCTCTCTCTGAACAAAACTATACATATTTATGTTCACACTGTAGTAAAGTTGAAAAACCGTAAACACTTTATATACGACATATATATAGTTTTGTCCATTATAGTGTGTTTTTATGGGCCTTTTAGTTACAGTAATATATTACACACACATATGTAATATATGATATATGTATATAATAATATATATATAGATAATCTGTGTGTGTGTATATATTTATATATATATATATATATATATATATATTATATATATATATATATATATATATATATTATTGTGTATGTGTGCGCGAATGTGTGAACTTGCTCGTATGCCAGGGCGTAGTTGGGCGTGCTATGTTATGTGTACCACTAACCGGTAGATGGAGTCGTTTTTGTTGTTACCACATGTAATAATGTTATGAAGACTTAGAAATAATGTAAGTTTTACGAAGACTTATTTTCACTTTATTGCTTGAAACGTGCTATGCATGCTAGTTATCTGTGTCTATAGGAGTATGCCTAACTTGTTTATATTGCCATTGTCCCGTTTTCTGTTTAGCTAACTCCACAGAGATAATTCTTTCTAGAATTAACGATCAGTGAGGGTTTGATTCAAGTAGAGGGGAAGTAACAAATTACGCAACGTAGGCTATATAAAGTGGCTGATAGGCATCGTGTCTCAACAAGTAAAAAACTAGATAGATGAGAGTGATGTTCCAGAAGCACTCGTTTATGTCTCAATATTACAAGTATTTTTAAGTGTTGATTTTCATAGAACGTCAAGACGGTCGAGTCGGTAGTAATGCTGGATCGGAAGGGCTAATTCAGTTCGATTATCAGGTTCTTTTCAGCAATCGGCTGCTCGGTAACCACATTAAATGGCTAAGTACCATACATCGTAATCAGGGGATTAGATATGCGGCGATGAACACTGATTTTAACCGTATAGGTAAACATTTGACAATGTTCCACACCTAGAGCTACAAATCAATCTTTTATGAAGGACCCAGTTTTATTATTTACGGGAGAAGCCATTTTGTTTTTTAGATTATTATATAAGGCTCTTAAATTTTGCTGACCTATAATAAGCTACAGCTTAATCAAGCCTAATGGCATCGCGTCATATTAATGTGAAGAGAGAGAGAGAGAGAGAGAGAGAGAGAGAGAGAGAGAGAGAGAGAGAGAGAGAGAGAGAGAGAGATAGGTTAAAAGGTGTTAAAGTAGCATTATTGTGCCATAATGAAACATACATCTTCCTGACACCACGGGAGAGATGGGAGATGGTCAAGGCCACGTTTTTCTGTCTATTCCCCCCATGAATTTTTTACTGTTGTCAATTACGTAGTTGGAAGCTGGTGGCATTTTTAAAATCATATATTGAAAAATCTGTTGTTTTAACTATGTAAAACTAGCCGCGTATTTGTTTGGCACCATATAAATATTTCCATTTATCAGGAGCTAAATTCAAAAGTTTGCTGTGGTGAATTTTATGTGAAGTTTCATACTCATTAATGTGCTTGTTAAATTAAGATCACCTTCACTAGAAAGGGACGAGATTAGTCAAGAACGTTTGTGAATGTGTAGTCGTCCGAAGAGAGTTTGCGATGAGATTTAACCATTCAGTAAATCAACTCATTCTGGTTGTTATGCCTTTTGGTTACCCGTCAGAAAATGAAGTATTATGTTTCTCATTCGCCAAAACCATCTGGTAAATGGAACAGTCACTTTCGTGATGTTTTTTGACATTTTAGTATATATATACATGACGTATTTCATTTTGTGATGCCTATTGAAGATGTTTTTGTTGTGTTGCTGCTTCACATTCCATTAAATGAAGGAGTCAGTGATTCGATGCTACATGTACCTAGATTTTTCTTTGTAGTAGGTCTTTTGAAGGTACAAAGGTTTGAGTTTGCAGAGGTGCTAGGAAGGGCTTTTGAATCGGCATTTTCGCTTCTGTTTTGTTGTTGCCTTTGTTTATATTGTCAGACCCAGTTTGAACATCTTGAACCTTCCTCTTACCCACCACTTCGTAATTAGAAGGTAACATCAGCGCTCTCAGAACCGACCTTTTAATGAACCTGTAAGCTGGAAAAAATAAATAAATAAATAAATAAATAAATAATTATGGCTTGAAAATGAATAGGTGGATGCGGGCAGATGATAGGTCTGTTTTGAAGGGCCAGTATGTGTGGATAGCCTATCAACGGGCTGTAGTGTGTCATCAGGTTCTAGATCGACTGTTTTGTTGTTGTTGGTATGATTATTAATGACATATTACCTCTGTGAAATTGTTATTATTAGTAGTAGTATAATTATGAGCTTCGACAACTAATCCTCAAATGTTGTCGATGACATCTTCCCAGCACCCCCCCCCCCCCTTCTCTCTCTCTCCTCTCTCTCTCTCTCTCTCTCTCTCTCTCTCTATCTCTCTCTCTCTCTTTCTCTCTCTCTCTCTCTCTCTCTCTCTGTTCGTAGCGCCACGTCCTTGCACAAGGCCATTTTGACCCTCTCCCTCCCATCTCATGCCATCAATTCCTGAGCCACTCCTTTACCCCTCTATGGCATCGTAATAACCATAGAAGAAGGAATAGTCAGCTCAACCACGGCGTTCAGCTAACCCGGGCTTTCCTTTTCGGACAGTGTGTTTTCACGAACGATGATTTTGTGATTGTCTTATCGTTGCAAATGTCCGTCTTTATTTCCTCTTCATAATGGATAGGCTTCATGGCATTCGGTCCCTTGGTTCACAATATTCAGTTCGCTTTTGCATTTGAAGTCCGCATTCACCTTTTTCTCTATGGTTTGTGAGGCAGTCTTTGTTGGATATCGTTCTTTTCAAGAAAAAATACTTCAATTCTGATTATACTCTGTTGGTTCCTCGCAAAGGTTTTTTTTGCAAGAAGTACAAGCAATCCTATTTCCAAGCGATAGTTTCATGAAATGGCCGGCCAAAAAGTCATTCATTGAAGGCCTTGAAGCCTTTCATTAGGGTTACTTTCGTTCTCCCCCTCTCCAGCTCTCTGTGTATCCCAACCCTCCTCCGTCCCTTGGTCGTCGGAAAGGAGTAGGAGTTAGAGCCTGGCCACCGGGCAGGAGACCCTGGTCATTGTTGTGGTCGTCTCTCAAACCCTTTCCCAAGATGGCGGTCACTGATTGATATTTTTGATGAGCGAGTCAATCAGTGTTCGTGTTAGCGAGGCATCCACAAAATGATTCGTTGAATACGTGTTATCAAACATTTGTGTAAACAACTCAGTTTTGAAAAAGCTGAGTAATAGTTAAGTAAATGGGAAATAAATGGTTTGAATCGGGTTAGATTTGACTTTTCTGTAAACGAGTAAAGCGGTAAAAAGCCCCATTTAGCTAAGCTGGAATACTATTGATTTATTGATTTATTTTTTATTTGGCGTTATTTTTTTCGTTACATGTATCAATTTTGTATTTCAATTTTTTTTATTTATATGTAGTTTTTCCTATTGTTTACACATTACAATACACATAAAAATATTCGGATGTATACTATATTTTCATTAATATATTAATTTGTGTATGTCTTTTCTTAAAATATACGGA
>NC_061100.1:44003337-44120460 GCF_015104395.2 Macrobrachium nipponense
CTCTTTCTCTCTGTTGTCATTTACATCTACGTACAGTGGTCCCCCCGTATTCGCGGGGGATGCGTACCAGACCCCCCCGCGAATAGTTAGATTCCGCGAATGTTTGGAACCCCTATAAAAACGCTAAAAACAGCCTATTTTGTTAGTTAAAACTTAAGAAAAACCACTAAAAATTTTCATACTTGGTTTTTTTAATAGTTTTATCCCAAAAAGTGCATTTTATGATGAAATTGATAACAAAAACCAGGAATTTGTGGATATTTCTCATAGAAAAATACCGCGAATGTGCGAATTTTCCGCGAATAATGCAGGGAAACGTTCCCCAGAGAAATCCGCGAATGTGTGAGTCCGCGAATCCGGAGAACGCGAATACGGGGGGTCCACTGTATACACTTTCGCCAAGCTGCCTGGCAATATCTACAATGGAAACATTAGGCTCTTGCAAGTTATTGATCGATGTACTGTGAGATAATGTGGTACGGCTGAGTGGTACCCATCTTATTGGTGCAAGTGTTGAGGCAGTTTAACTTCCTTGCCTGAGCGTGGTATCACACAATAACATACGACATTATGAATTTTTTTGTTTTTTGAAACAATTGTGATAGAATTATTTCTTTATATGATTTCGTTGATGGTTATTCAATATTATTTTATTAGTTAAGATGCTTTTATTTGGATTCAAAATATAGTTTCTTCTCTGACTTTTTCCCAAAAATCTGGCACAGAATTTTTCAAATAACCAAAATTGAATAAGAAAAGCACATGTCATTGTATATATATCTCAAGATATAATTATTGTTAGGTGAACGAAAACTTCTGGAACATTTTGCAAAACATTTTTGAGTGACTGTGCCAGCCCAAGAATAGTATTATTAAAGAATACGTTTTAGCCATTTCAAAAAGTTTCATTTATTGACTGATCAGAACTTTTGAAGATTTCATATTTGTTCAAAGGACAGTACAGCTAGATTTGGTGCTATGTACAACTGGAAATTACCGTAGACAAAAGTAGCATAGAAGTGCATAGTTGTATTTTTAATACTGCTCTGGTAACAACTTCTTTAGAAATGACACCATAATGTGTTGAGTTCCGGTTATCAGTGTCTTAATAGAATTATGGTGCCATAACATACCTAACAGATGCATTAACTGGATATCGGCTCCATAAATAGCCAAGTTTAGGGTTAATAGCGGTTTTTTGTTTATCAGCACCCCACCGAGAACAGAACCCCTGCCGATAACTGGGCACTGCAGTTGATGTTATTGAAGAGCATACTGATTATGGCATTTAACCAGTATTAAACAATAGGACCAGAAATGGCTTTGTTCATTTTTATTCTAATTCATGAATCATGTGTCATTTTTTTTATTATCTATGATAGTTGCACCTTTGAAAGTCAAGCTAATGTTGATTTGATTTTATGTTTGGTCCAATTATCTGGCATTGGAACCATTAGGGTTGTGTTCAGTACTTAGCAGTAATGCTAAATGTTGTTTCATCATCAAGTCATTTCAGGATATGAAAAAGCCCACCACTCACATATATTCAGTGGGAAGTTCATATTTCGGGGAAACACTTATGAAATAATAGACCCCGAGTATGGGGAGGGGGGGGGGGGGGGATTAGGGACCACAACCACCCATGAATAGCTGAAATTTGCAAATACTTGAGACCCCCTCTAAAAACACAAAACTGCTTATTGTAATAGTTCAGACACCAAATATGCCTAAAACACTTGAGTACAGTGTTCCCCGTATTCGCGGGGATGCGTACCAGAGTTGCCCCCCCCCCCCCCCCCCCCCCCCGGTGAATATAGAATCCGCCAATGTTTGGAACCCCTATAAAAGTGCTAAAAACAGCCTATTTTGTTAGTTAAAACTAATAAAACCACTAAAAATTTTCATACTTGGTTTTTTAATAGTTTTATCACAAAAAGTGCATTTTATGATGAAATTGATCACAAAAACCAGGAATTTGTGGATATTTCTCATAGAAAAATACCACGAATGCGCGAATTTTCCGCGAATAATGCGGGGAAACGCATTATTCGTGGAAAAATCGCGCATTCGTGGTATTTCGCGAATGTGTGAGTCCGCGAATCCGGAGAACGCGAATACGGGGGGTCCACTGTATAATTTCAAAGTCATCTTACAACATTACCCTTATATATGTAAGGCTTACTGCTAGGCGTGAACACTCCTGAACTGTTACTCTTACCAAGGCAAAAACTGATCAAGTTAACCCTATATTCCGGCACGCACATTTTCTTTCTTACAATATTCAAGCCTTACCTTTTTCCTTTAACATAGATAGGGTAGCATTGGTACATCGTTTGACGAATGTTTTTTAAGTAAAAAAATTTATTGAGCTTTTGCTCCGTTTACGTTAGAATTATTTGAAAATTAATAAATAAGAAAATAAAATTAAAATAATTAGAGAATATTTTAGATATTCTCTACAAACTTGAGGTGACCCCTCTAAAAATGCTTACAATTGCCTATTTTAATAGTTCTAACACCTATTATACATTAAACTTTCATCCTAAAATATTTTAATATAACTTCAAAGTCTTCCTACAACATTACCCTTACAAATGTAAGGCTTACAGCTATGTGTGAACACTCCTACAGCTGTTACTCTTACCAAGACAAAAACTAAGAAAGGGGCACACATTTTCTTTCATACAATGTTCAAACCTTACCATTTCTTTTAACATAGGTAAGGGTAACATTGGCACATTATTTGATAGGGGCAACATTGGTATGTTGGTGAAAGTTTTTTAAGAAAAGAAAAATTAATATTTTGCTGAGTTTACATTATTAATAATTGAAAATTAGTAATTTTTCTTTCATAAAAAAGGTATTTAGTGACAGAAATAAAACTAAATAGTCAGTGAATATTTTATATATGCTCTGTGAAAAAATCTGTGAATAGGCAAATTTTCCACGGATTGTTTGGAGTTCTGTTCCACAGAAAAATTCGTGAATAGGTGAATCCGCGAATCCTGAACTGCAAATAGTTTGGAGTTGACTGTACTAGTAAAATAATCCATATTTTGTTGTTTCATATTATATAATGCTTTGGTAAACTTTATGAGTACTTGTCAATTGTCACCTTGGAGTTGACATAGCCTTATTTGTGTATTTTGATGATTCTGTATGTGTTTATTGTCCTATTTTTATGACTGAATGATAAATTGGCTGTTTATTTTATTGATCAGATATTCTTTGTCAGTTCTAATTAATTTTGTATTTGAATTAAGTTTAGAAAATGAAAATGCATTGTGGAAAACCTCAATTATCTGAAGGTTTATAAAGATTGTATCTTGTATTTTCTTTTCTTTTCAGTATATTGGGTGCTTAGAAGTCAATACGTCGATGAAAAGCTTGAATTTCGACACCAGGTCTTTAATAGCAAAGTGAGTGAACACTTACGTTATTTTAAGTTTAATAAAACGAAATCCTTGTCATTTTGAAACTGGATGTCCCTCAAATTTTGTCATCATTTATGCACTTTTTATTTACTGTTGCAGATAATTGGTAACTGGCAATAAAACTGTAAACCTAATAGTAAAAGGACATTGGGTTGAACTATTGCCTTCATATTCAGTCACTATACAATACAACTTGGTTTATATTTGTGCTTAGACTAGTTTGTATCTTTTAAGGCGTAGCATCTTATTTTTATTTTCCCTGTATTGTAGAGAAGACAAAACTGAAGCAACCAGTAAATTGAAGTGTTACTGGCTTTGCTTATCATTGCACTCAAAATAAATATTTAAGAGAGTTATGAGTTGCAGGAGATGTAGGAAAAGTCTCATATTTCAACATTACTTCCCCTATGTGTTAAGTGTCACTTTGTTACTAAACAGCTAACAAAGATCTCAAACAGCATTTCCTCCCACTTGTGTTTCAGTTTCATATTAAATTAAAGTACTGGTTTCAACTGTTTTCAGAGAATGTATCAGTCGAGTATGTGAGTCAGCGGGCTTGAAAACAGCAGATCGCAAGAGGAAGGTGGTCAAGACAATTGGCCGCATTTTGGGCGAACGACCCATGATGGAACATGCGGGAAGCAATGTCAACCTCACTATTACCAGCACAGCTCTTACGCTTACAATACTTGAATCTGGACAAGTAGTGGCCTGTCATGATATGCCAAATATATCTTTTGCCTCAGGTGGAGACCCAGTAAGCATAATGTGTCATCCTTTTATGAGGACTATTGAAAGTGAAATTATAGTATCAAGGATAAGTTTTCCATATATGTATGTGTAAAAATATATTATATAATATTATATATAATATTATATGATATATATTTATAATATTATTTATTATATATATATATCTATATATATATAATATATATTATTATATATATATATATAGATATATTATATATATTAATCTATTACTATTATTACAATACATACATAAATAGGCAGTCACCGATTATTGGTGATCCAGTTTTATGGCACTTGTCCTGTGCTGAAAATCACCATTCGGTGCTGAAATGCACCGATGTCCAGTTATCGGTGCTGATAATAGAGTATTGGTGCCGATGCATACCTAACAGAGGTGCCATGAAACAGTTATCAGCGCCAAAATCCAGTTATTGGTGATTTTCGCTTATCATCAATAGCTGCGACTGCCCGTATGTGTGTGTATATTACATATATATATATATATAAATCATATGAATAGTATTTCTCTCTCAAAACTAAGCACAGCTTTTGAACTTATTTTCTATTCAGCAAAATGAAGCATGATTGTGTTTGTCACCCTGACGTGCGATCTTATTTAACAGGACACCTTAGACTTTATTGCGTATGTTGCCAAAGACAGTCGGTACGGACGAGCGTGTTTTGTGCTGGAGTGTGGGGGAGGTCTGGCTCAAGATGTGATAACAACCATAGGCCAGGCCTTTGAACTCAGGTTTAAGGAGTACCTAAAGAGAACTCCATCCGTCCAATACACCAGTGTAAAATCAGAGAAGTAAGCCTTGTGTCTGAAAAGTTACTTCAGTTAACATTAAAATGACATCCAAAGTTTCTACATATTAAACAATGTTCCCATATAAAGACCAATTAAAATTCAAGAGAAATTCTTTGAAAGTTTACAGCTTTCATAACGCAGGTTTATTTCCTGGTAATATATTTTAGTGTTAAAATTATTTTCCATTTGATACTGTATTGATTTTTACAGGAAATTTAGTTTTTTTATGTATGTAGTATATTTTAAACTGATTTCAATATTGGATGATTATTTGTACATTGTTACTTTTAGAGAATATTAAATTTTCATCCATAGCTGATAATACTTATTGTATTGGAAGTGTATAATTTTCATATCCTATATTTCCTTCCTGTTTATAGGTCTGGAATGAATGGAGAAGGAGCAGGTTGGAATAGAGATGACCCAGAATACTACAATGACCTTCCTGGTAAGGTGCCACCCGATTTGCCTCCACCTCCCGTACCCCCATTGCCCCAGTATTCAGCAGCAGACAGTAAGAGACCACCTCCTCCAGCAACTACTCGTGTTCCCACCCCAGCTACACCAACAAGCAGTGGATCTACCAGCTCAGTGTCCCCTGTACCTACAGCAGCAGCAGCAATAGCAGTAGCTTCAAACACCACTACAATTCATCTCAATTCTCACCAGCCATTAACTGGGAAAGGTAGGTTTTATGCAATGCTTGGTTTTTAAATAGTAGTAAGCTGTCACATGCCCAGATAACTGAATTCTGTTAAATTTTTAGTTTCAGGTAAAGTTTGTCCAAAAAATAAGATTCAGATTCAAAGTAAAACATTTTGAATACTATTTAGAACAGTAATGTCTTGTCATTTCTTCATTAATCTCTTACTAAAAAAAATGTGGATATCAGGTTTATCCATTTGGGAGTGGGCTTTTCACATTACTCAAGAACCAAGTAAAATTCATGTTTTATATAATAGCTGATTTAACAATAGTGACAGGTCATCTAATTCAAATGTGCTTTTATTCATGATACTAGAAAGAGAACAGAGTAACATCAACACCATAGTAGGCATAGGCCTCAGTTTCTCCAGTTTTACTTTTTATCGTTTTCAACTTAATACATTTTCTATTTTCTTATAAAAAGCATAGAGATTTTTTAAGACATGTTTTCATTGTAGTAATGGATTTTTTACAAACATTTTTCTTAAATAATGTAAGATGTAAGTAAAATTTTTTCCTAAATAATGGTTACCTATCAAGAATATGAATACGTATTCAATAACCTGCTAAAAGAAATGTTTGAACATATTCATGAAAAAACCTGCCACAAACAGAGTAGAAAGAGAATAATATATATATATATATATACAGTACAAAGTCCCCAATTATGCGAGAATTTGGTCAATCCACGGCCTCGCAGATTTTGAAACACGTACCTTATGGGAATAATTCCATTAGGGCCAAGGCAAACGGCAACTTACCCAGTCAAACTTTTTTATACTACCCATTAACAATACTTTCTATGTACTACACTGTAATTTTTTCTAATATGAAATTGTTCTTATGGATAAATAAAACATTAAAAAGTTTTTAATAACTTGAAAAAGTTTAAAATTACACACAGGATGATGAAAACTCCCACACGTAAACAATGCCACCATTGGGTGCAAGTGTACTGTACGATACATCATTTCCTTTAAAAACAAAAACCTTTTGGATGGAATTTCCTCTGCCAAAAAACCTTCAAACTCCTCTGTCTCATCCTCCGTGAAGAGTTCTTCCGCTGAAGGTTTCAGGGACTAGCGGATCATGCGTGTCTTCACTCCCGTTAGGTCTAACAAACTTGGTTACGAGCGCCTGTCTCAGTTTCTTTGTCCGGCATGTTCACTATGTAATCGTTTTCATATAAATTTATTCTACGATAAAAAAAGAACTGATGAAAATTCTGAATTTGATATGAAATTACAATTTCTTAAAAAGAAATGATAAAAATTAAAAATTCATCATGAATTGAGTTTCTTGAATATCTCTCTCTCTCTCTCTCTCTCTCTCTGTTAATCACTTTTACCTGTCATTTTCATCAAAACCCATTTCAACAGTAAAAAAAAAATAAATTATCAAATGCCATAAGTTAGTCAAAACAAGTTAACCTAGATAACAAAATTCATACTTCATGTTCAGCATTGACGGATTTCAAGCTGATGACTGCTGCCAAAATGGAAGTTGTTCCTTCCTTCATCTTTAACTTAAGGGCAAGCTTTTCAGTTTCGAGAAAATGGGTCTTCCTTTTCGACTTATAGGCAGATGCATGCATGATGCGGATGATCAGAATACACTTCGCAGATCTGAATAACACCTATGGCGATGATGATGATAACGACCATTCAGAGTACACTTTGCAGATCTGAATAATATGTATGACAATGTTGATGATACCAAATATTCATACATACTGCGCTATGACGTCACAAATGTGTGAGGCAGAGCCTTCCATCTTAGCTAATGGATGAGCAGGAAATCTTTCTCTCGCATTACCCCTCAGAGGAATAATAGTTTTTCTCCAAGCATTCCCTCACCCCTTCTCTCAGATACCAGCGAACCCTCCCCCCCAGGAGAATGCTGGCAGCCAAAAGGCCCAATTCAGAAAATAGAAAACAGAAGAAAATGAGCTTCAAAAGAAAAATAACAGACCAAAGGAAAAAAATGCTGAATTATGAGTTGATATTCCTGTGAGTCAGTCCTACGAGAAAGCACTCGTACCAATTTGAATGGGGCTCTGTTACCAGGAAATCCATCCAAAATTGGATCACATCTGGACTGATACTTCAAGAAAACTGTTTGGCATTGAACTTCACAATATACTATAGATTTGTTAAAAAAATAACTGGATGTCTGGTAGTGTATGGTTTGTGGTGTATTTTGGGAAGATTTTGAATGCAGAGGATGATTAGAGTTATAAGAGATTTTTATTTAGCTGATAATTGTATAAATTATCATTCCTCAGATTTGTTTCATCGTGAATTATCTGTACTTAAGCTCACAGATTTATTTACTAAATGATCTGGCAGTACATTTTTAAGATAGATACTCCTGATGGCTTGTTTAATGTAAAAATCAGAATGGCTTTTTGTTTTTTGCCACTTGTCGAGTTGTAGATTGAAATTCTGCCATGAGTAGATAAGAATTTACATCTAGTATTCAGTGAATTATTGATTACTTTAGTAAAGCTGAAAGTCAGCTCAGTGGTCTGGTTAAACTATTTTGATAATAATAAATTAGTTACCTGTACTCCTTGCATTTGATCATTTTGTGAATAATAAGTTAGTTACCTGTACTCCTTGCATTTGATCATTTTGTGAATGTGTAATGTGAGCCCTTGGTTTCAGTGTCTGATAATTTGATAGACTTCACTTCTGAAGGAGCACAGCCCCCTCCTCCATCTCGTTGTGAACCAGAGTATGTCAACGATGCTGTCATCAAGCAGAAACAACTCCTTGACCAAAGAGATCCATTTGACATGCGTAAGTATTTACTGATTTAATTTCAACTGTTTTTATGGATTTCATTAATTTCCACACTTAAAAGTATGACAAATCATTCAAGCTGGTAATAAATGTTACGAGTGCTTACTTGAACCCAATTTTTGTTTTATTACTGTTCAAAAGTTCAGACCTCTTGAGTATCATGTGCTTCACTTAGTGAAAAAGTCACTGCTCTTTCTTCAGACTATTAGAGCAAAAAACAAGGTCAAAGTTGTCTTAATATTAAAGTGTGCTGTTGACAGTAGCAAATATTAAAGTGTGCTATTGACAGAACCTATACGTAGTATATATTTTGGTCTGATTGACACTTTCCTTGCCTACCAGGCAAGAGGTCCTCATTTTGCTTCCTGAACGTGGCTGGGCATGGTCCACCAAAAACTTTATACATTTGTTGAATTAGGGACCTGGTGGTTAGATTGCTTGGGTTGTCAAAGCCAGCATGAGAAAGGGCATGGGATAGCCTCCCAAAAGCCTTGCTGGAAAACACTAGGCTTGACCATTTCTTACACCACCTTATCTAAGATGAAAGGCAAGTGTGGTGAAAAAATATTTATTATGAATATCATTCTATATTGTATTTATGGAACTCTTGTTTTGTAATGTTTCAAAATGGTAAATGGTAAACTCATTCTGATACACTATTCATTATTTTTGAGACATCATACAGTAACATGGCATTTAGGTGATATTCAGATAACAAAATATTTGGTAATACTAATGTGTATAAAAAGTTTTCAGCAAAAAGAATAGAATAAGGCCTACTTCGGGGTGACGGGCTTTTAACTGAAACACTATAACTTGTTTGCAGGCATTCATGTCAGTATGCAAATGATTTAATTACAGAGTCTGTCACTTCTGTTTCTCGTCACCCTTTTAGTGATATGAAGATAAATTGAGTTTTGCAATTGCCCCTGTAGTTTTTACATACCACTAATACTTCATGTACCAACTGTTTAATTATTTTTTAGGTTTTTTGATATTCATAATTGTAGGCCTAATTTATTTAATAATATTTTGATGAGCATTTTTCTATTATAATTTAATGATATTGTGCATTGGACATGTTTGCTCTCTCTAATGGATTTTCTGTTTGTGAATTTAGGATAGTTGGTAGCCATGTTTAGGTATAGTGTCATGTAAAATTATTTTATTTTGCACTTGCTTTGCTTGTTGTTATTGTGCTTTACCATGAGACTAGTTTTTAATTTTTAAGTGGATATTAACACAATCTTGCATAAATTGCATTAACAGACTTTGCTGACATAAAGCCTGGCAAGGTTCCAAGAATCTCCTTGAATCCATAACTAATCTTTCCAACTACAACCATTTTCTTTCTGTGTAAAAGAAATTTTGTTAAATACATTATATATAATAACAAATAACACAGCAACTTGTCAGTTTTCCAGAATTCTCCTGAAATAAAGATATAAAATATGTACTGTAAATGTAATTGAAGAAATGTACATAATAGTAGTATTGTACTTTAAAGAACATGCACATGCTTGAGAATGCATTGTATTTATTCACCAATTGCCTTGAGTCAAAGGCTGCCATTGGAAATTGAAGTTTATTTTTTATTTAGCATGATACTGCTTCAAGTGGCATATTAGATGTTTACTGCAAAACCATATACCATCTTAATAGCCCTGAAAGATATTTTTAGATACATTTAGAAGTGCACTAAAGCTTTTAAGGAATTTTAATACCAAGCAATCATTGTTCATAAAACCCTTGAATGAATGTTTTATTAGGTCTTTGTTGTAATAAGGAGTTAATTTTTGTATGGCACCCACACTTTAGTTAACAATAAAATAAAAGGAAACAGCAACAAAAATTACATTTAGGGATACATTTCCAAGCATAAGAAGAAAAATAAATAATTGCTTGGCAAGTCTCATAAGGGGAGGGAAGGGAGATAGCCTGTTATTGTGATTCCTTCTTGGTACCCAAAAGGGGGAAGGCAACTACCTTCCTCGTAGGGGGGTAGTGCCGTCAGTGGACCTCATGCGGTGCACTGTTGGCATTACTTAAGGTTCTTTGCAGCATGCCTTCGGGCCCCCTAGCTGCAACCACTTTTGTACCTTTTGCTGTATCTCCTTTCATATTCTCTTTCTTCATCTTACTTTCCACCATCTCTCAACACTTCATTCATAATGCAACTGTGAGATTTTCTTCTTTTTATATCTTTCAAACCTTTTATTGTCAATTTCCATTTCAGCATTGAATGACCTCATAGGGTGCCAGTGCTGGGCCTTTGGCCTAAATTCTATATTCATCTCAACTCAATGACAGCTACCTTCTTCACAAGGTTTTGGAGTTTTTTTTGCTTACAAATCAAGTGACATAGTTTTGGTGATGATGCTGGTTTTCTTCAAAAGATTGAATTTGTCATTTTTTTTAAAGTTTAAAACTTCCAAGCTGGTAGAGGCACTTATAAAGTATGCATGGAATGAGTAAAATTCTGTATACAGTTTATTGAGAATGTACTTTTATTTTGTTCCATATTTTTAACAATAGCAGATGGTAAATGTCTTCACCCATTGTTATAAATTACCTTCTTACAGTGAAATCATCCATTGCTTCCCAACAGTTGCATCTTTTCTTCCCCTATTTCTTGCATTTAGCATCACTTGTCACAAACTAGTCTCATTAGCTGCAGCAAAACTCATATTCTAACTTGATATTAACACCCATATTAGACACCCCTTTTACTGCATAATTCTAACTTAATACTAACACCCATATTAAATGACCCTTTTACTGCATCAGACTGTTATCATGCCCTCATAAGATAAATGAAGTCAAACATGCATCCCAACTCTAATATATTGTTGATGACCACACGAGCTTGTTGCAGAAATTTGCAAACAAGTGCCACTTTCATCATACGTCAGGCTCTGTCACACAGACATTTTTTTCAGTTTGTGGACAGAAGCCAGTATTGGTGGAATGAAGTTGCACTTGCAAGCTGTCTTAGTCAGAGATTAGTACATTCGTTTATGAGGGAAGAATAGACAAAACGTACTTTGGAGATTTCTAGTCATGGCAAGTACACTAGCATGAACCAGACATATCTACAGAAATAGATGCCTCAAAATCATAAGGGTTAAGATGATAGAAATATTTACAAATTGGATTGTATTAATTATCTTCTTTCCCACCATTATCCTTACATTAAGGGGTCGGTTGCTTGATGTGCCTTCCTCACTGTTTTCTATCAAAGGCAACATCCTCCACCAAACCTCTTCTCTCCATATCTTCCTTCACTTTATCTCACCATCTAATTCTGTCTCCCTCTTGATCCTCTTCCTCTAACAGGTATCTCCCAAGCCCTCTTCACTCTCCTCATCATCCATCCTCAACACATGCCCATACCATCTCAATCATGACACTCTTATCACCTTTGTAATCTTTACTAAGCCTGCCTGCCCTTCTTATTTCATCATTTTCCCATCTCAAGCAGCGATATTCCCATAATCCACCTCAGGATTCTCATCTCTGTTCTCTCAAGCTTTACTTCCTCTTTTCTTCTTAGAGCCCATGTTTCTACTCCATACAATAACACTGGTCTTATCACTGTGTTATATATCTCGACTTTTAGCTTGATTGGCATTTTCTTATATCACACCACTCCAGCTACCTCTCTCCACTTCCCCCAATGTAGCTTTTATCCTACTGTCAACTTCAGCCTCACATCCTCCCTCTTGGCTTAAAATAGATCCTAAGTATTTAAACCTTTCTGCCTGTTTTATATTCTAGCCTCTTCTCTCTTGTATTATTATTCTCTCTCTATCTTCCCTACTGTGTATAATCTGCTAAATGCATAAAAATAGTTAAAAAAAAAAAAAAAAAGATACCTGAGTTTGGTAGAACTGATGAAATTCCTCTGGCAACAAACACTCCTTTTAAGTGCATTCACTGGCAGAATTGTATCAAAAGATGCCAATACAATTGTCCTTCCTGCCTTTTTTGAGTGCTCTCTAAACAACACAAGTTTTCCAGTGTCCTCAGTATATACAACATTTATAAGACCCTGGGATTTATAAGTTTCTGCTTGCACTTTTGTCATGCACGTTCAGGTTTGAGGGCTTTACAAGCATGTGGCATTTTGGAATCCCAGCTTAACTCAGGCTCTAAAATTACATGTATTTCAAGGGTTTTGAGGGTAAATGCTGTAGTATGGAACGTAACATGACTTCTGCTATCTATATTTGCTACAGGCAGTCCCCAGTTATCAGTGGACTCTGTTAATGGCGATCTGGTTATATCGGAGATTTATGGCGCCATAACACACCTTGCAGAGGCGCCATTAACTGGTTATGGGCGCCATAAATCTCCAAGTTTCGGTTAATGATGGTTTTCACTTATTGGCACCCCGCCGAGAATAGAACCCCTCTGATAACTGGGGACTGCCTCTGTTCTGTTATTCATGTTCATGAGAACTGCCTTTTCATACAAATTTTACACAAGAACATTTTACGCTTTGATTATTACATGTAAAAGTAATTTCTGTGAAGATATTGATACTGAGATTTTCTATTTTTCTTTCAGAACCATTCAGCATGCAACTGTCGCAGTTGAGTGGAGGAAGTAGTAGTAGTGGGAATGCTGGATCTGTTGTGTGCCCAAGTGGGGTAAATACTGCTACCATGGGTGTATCATCATCTACGGGACCGTTAGGAACTGGCAACAAACCTCTTCCTCTCAGTCAGCGTTTACAGTTGCAAAAAGAACCGTGGTTTCATGGTGCTATCAGCAGGAAAGAGGCTGAAGGACTGCTCATTCAGGTACATTAACAGATATTTCTTAGTGTCATAACTTCTCATGTGAAGATGTACTGGTTACTGTCTCCCAATTGCTTGTTTGAAACAAATTCTCCTTTGAAGTGTTCTGTATAACATACCTCAATCCATTTGTAATATTTAAGAGCAATACACCCATAAAGCATATGGGTAAATTAGGTTGAAAATTTTGCTTTCGCGTAGTCACATACATTTGACCTTGTGATAACTCTTTATACTAATACTGAATTGCAAATTACACTAATTGAAATATGAACATATCCTTTTTCATATAGAATGTACAGCACCAGATGAAAAATCCTTAGCAAAGTTGTGAGGGGAAATGTAGTTGTGTTAGAAACATAACTTGTGCATATTGCTTTACTTTATCAGTCTCTTGATAAAGTTATTTTGGCTTAAAAATTACAAATTTTTAATCAATTTGTATTTTTTCCCACCGTTATCCCTACATTAAGGGGTCGGTTGCTTGATGCACCTTCTCCCCTGCCTTCTAGCAAAGGCATCATCCTCCACCAAACCTCTTCTCTCCATATCTTCCTTCACTTTATCTTGTCATCAAATTCTCTGTCTCCCTCTTGATCTTCTTCCTCTAACAGGATCCTCTCAAGCCCTCTTCATTCCCTCCTTGTCATCCATCCTCTACACATGCCCATACCATCTCAATCATGACTCTCTTATCACCTCTGTAATATTTACTAAGCCTGCCCTTCCTATTTCATCATTTTCCAATCTCTCAAGCAACGATATTCCCATAATCCACCTCAACATTGTCATCTCTTCTCACAAGCTTTACTTCTTCTTTTCTTCTTAGAGCCCATGTTTCTGCTCCATACATTAACACTGGTCTTATCACTTGTGTTATATATCTCGACTTTTAGCTTGATTGACATTTTCTTATCACATACCACTCCAGCGACTGCTCTCCACTTCCCCCAATGTAGCTTTTAGCCTACTGTTAAGTTCAGCCGCACATCCTCCCTTTTGGCTCAAAGTAGATCCTAAGTATTTAAACTTTTCTGCCTGTTTTATAATCAAGCCTCTTCTTTCTTTTATTACTGTTCTGTCTCTAACTTCCCTACTTCTCAGCAAAACCTGTTTTATTCACATTCACATTTAAACCACCCATCTGTAAGGACTCCTGCCACTCTCCAACCCTTCTCTGTAGGTCCTCCTCATTTTCAGCAGTAATCATCAGATCATCTGCATACAATAACTCCCACAGCTCGTCATTCTTGATCTCTTCATTCAACACATCCATGACCAGCACCAACAAAAATGGGTTTAATACTGATCCCTGGTGTAATCCAACACTAACTTCAAAGTTTTCTGGTTCCCCCAACTACTGTTATCACTTTTATGCTCGTTCTTTTATATATCATCTCAACCATCCTAACCAACTTTTCTGGGACCTTCCTTTTCCTTTACCCTTAAACGCCTAAGGGGTATAATAAAAATCGTCTCCCGTATGCCGAGGGGGTCTCGGAGTGAGCACCGAAGCGGAAAAAATATTTTTTTCAAAAAATCACAGCGTGCTTAGTTTTAAAGATTAAGAGTTCATTTTTGGCTCCTTTTTTTGTCATTGCCTGAAGTTTAGTATGCAACCATCAGAAATGAAAAAAAATATAATTATCATATATAAATAATGCGATTTATGATAGCGTGAAAACAAAATTTCATATATAATTGTATTCAAATTGCGCTGTGAGCAAAACGGTTAAAGCTAACGAGTTATTTTGTTTTCGTTGTATTATACACTAAATTGCGATCATTTTGGTATATAACACATTGTAAAAGGATTAAAGCAACACAGAGAAAATATTATCCCAAAATGATGCATGAATTCGTAACGCGCGGACGTAAATTTTTTTTTTTTTTTAATTCACCATAAATCTAAATATTGTTCTAGAGACTTCCAATTTGTTTCAAAATGAAGATAAATGATTGAATATTACTATACTGTAAGAGTTTTAGCTTACAATTGCAATTTTCTACCATTTCGGACGAGTTAAAGTTGACCAAATGTCGAATTTTTTTATATATTTGTATTTATATGCAAATATTTAAAAAATGAGAAAAGCTACAACCTTCAATTATTTTTTGTTGTATTCTACATAAAATTGCGCACATTTTCATATATAAAACTCTATGAAACGCCTAATATGAAACAGAGCAAATATTCCGAGAATGCGACGTATGCATTTCGGAGATTTGCGGCGGAAATCCGCGCGTGGAGAGAAGGAAAGTTTTTTTTAACAATTCACCCTAAATCTAAATATTGTGCCAGAGACTTCGAATTTGTTTCAAAATGAAGATAAATGCCTGAATATTACTAGACTGTAAGAGTTTTAGCTTACAATTGCGTTTTTCGACCTTTTCAGTAGAGTCAAAGTTGACCGAATGTGGTTTTTTTTCTATTTATCGTGATTTATATGCAAATATTTCGAAAATGAGAAAAGCTACAACCTTCAATTTTTTTTGTTGTATTCTACATGAAATTGTGCAAATTTTCATATATAAATCTTTATGTAACAGCTAATTTAAAATGGTGCAAACATTACGACAATCGCACATATGATTTTTTCGGAAGAGTTACCGAGCGGATGTAAGGAAAATTTTTTTTTTTTCCCCCATAAATTCACCATAAATCGAAATATTGTGACAGAGACTTCCAATTTGTTGCAAAATGAAGGTAAATGATTGAATATTACTAAAATATAAGAGTTTTAGCTTACAATTGCATTTTTCGACCATTTCGGTAGAGTCAAAATTGACCGAAGGTTGAAATTTTGGCACATCGTTATTTATATGAAAATATTTCAAAACTGATAAAAGCTACAATCATGAGTATTTTTTTGTCTTCTACATGAAATTGTGCACATTTTCATATATAATACTCCATGTAACGGCTAATTTAAAATGGTGCAAAAATTATGTCAAAGTGACGAAATAATTTCTGAGATGTGTCACTGGTACTTTTTAGTGCGATAAGAAAGAAATTCGCACTTGCGCGCCTGCGTAACGATTGTAAACAAAACAACGCCTTGATCCGTGAGCTCCAGCATCCCCCAAAATACTTATAGGCGCTGGTAGGCCTATAAGTATTTTTCCGTGAATTTTTAAAAAACTTTTCTATGTCGACGTAAATTACGTCCAGTCGGCACCCGACAGACAATTTATCTCGACGTAAAATACGTCCAATAGGCGTTTAAGGGTTAAACACCAAAACATCACTTCTCTTGGGATTCTATTGTATGCTTTCTCTAGGTCTATAAATACACAATAGAGTTCCTGGTTTCCCTCTAGCCTCTTTTCATAAATCCATACTGTTTTCCAATCTTTACAGTCTCTCTTAATCTCTCATCCAGTATTCTCTCTAAAACTTTCAGTCCATTTCAATTTGGAACTCTGATGGACCGTGTGACTTACCATTCTTCATTTTCCCTAATGCTCTCTTCACTTCTGTATCCTGTATCTCCATCACTGGTCCCTCCACCTTCTTTGCTTCCCCAATCTCCTCTCTCTCATTTTCAGTATTTAACAGTTGTTCAAAATACTCTCGCCATCTCTTCTTAATGTCTTCATCCCCATGCAATATATTTCCATCACTATCCTTGATGACACCCAATTTACTCACATCCTGTCTCTGCCTCTTTTCCTTAAGTTTGAAATCTTCTAGATATCCTTTTCTCTTTCTCTCGTTCCTAGTCTTTCATTCAACTGCTCTTCCACCCTTCTAATAGCCACACTACCCTCCTTCTCACCTCTCTCTCCTCTTTTCTGTACCTTACCTCTTGCACCCTGTGCATGCCTTACCTTTCCAGTCCTTAAATGCTTTTGATTTTCTTTTAATTGATTCTTGCACCTCTCCATTCCATTACAACTTTTCTCCTTGCGACACTCCATATCCACTGGTTCTTCCCACCAGTTCCTCTGCTTCCCCCACACACATTTCTCTCATGTCTGCCCCCTCTAACCAGAATGTAATCTATTTGGCTCTGCACTCCTCCACTTTCATAACTTATCAAGTACTCATCTACCTTTTGAAACCATGTGGTCATACAGCCAATTCAAAACTCTGAGCCAACTCCAGTAAATAATCCTCATCTTCATTTCTAAATCCAAACCCATGGCCTATGTGTACCCTCTCATACCAACCTTTTCTCTTTCCCACCTTGCCATTCATATCATCTCCTGTTATTAGTTTCTCCTCCTCGCCAACTGGAAACTGGTAAAGTTACAAATTTTTGTATGCAAGGGACTATTGGCATCTGTCATGTGGAGCCACTCACATACCCCTCTTAACCCATGACCATGTTAGTTATTATTCCAACCTAGGTTAGTAGTTAGAGGTGGGCTTTTGTGTGTTAAGACCTCGTGTTTGTTAGTTATGAAAAATACAAATTTATTGAAAAATTGTCATTTGTTCATGTACAAAGCAAACCCTCGGTCTTAACATTAGGGTAGACTTACTTGTGGTAGGAGGTAAGTACTATTAAACAACTGGAGGTTTGTCACCTTTGATCAGTATTCTAAGAAACAACTGACCAGTATTTCAGAATCTAAGATATACATGAATATCATTGATTCTGACCTCTGTGTTTCTATACAATGTCATAGTTCATTGCCTCACGAGACTTCTGGGTTTCTATATGACATAGTTCATTGCCTTTAAGGAAGATTAGAATCTATCTGTTTTACTAACAAACCAACGTATCCATTTATGTAGGTTTGTTATCATTTCTGTACCCCTTACTAAAGAGAGGGCTGTCTTGCTACTGATAGGTATCGTACACTAATGATAACTCTTAACAGTATGGCTACTTCACTCCCTGTATCTAGTCAGTTCCACCTTATCATGGTACTCTTTTTCTTACTGCCCACAAGTAAAGAAGGAGAAAGAGAATTGAAAAGGAAAGAGTCCAGTTATCCATTTCACTTTCATACCCTCATCTTACACAAGATACAAACTGTTCTGCCAGGGGTACTGGATGAGTTACACAGTTTGTTGCACAGCCACCAAAGGACCCACGCAAAATGTGTCCAAGGACCTGTGGGCAACATCCTTTATGTAAAGGGAATCAAAAGTGGTTTGGCTTAACCATGAACTTTCTCTCAAAATTGTATGAACAGATACTACCTTAATTGCCAAGTATAAGTTCATTCCTCTAACGGGTTCTTGCCTTCCCAACGTCATCAGACTCTCTTTTGTTGAAACTTCTTTCCTGACTCGGCCTGTCCCAACAAAAAGTCTTCATCCAACCAGCATGTCGAAGTACAAACGTGCTGACAGAACCTCACAATGAAGTGTCCAAGGAACTGTGGGCAATATTCTTTGTGTAGAAGAACGTGAAAGTGGTTTGACAATCATGAACCAACATTCACCACATTTTAACAGTTATGTTCTTTTTAAATGCCAGAGAGGAATTTATTCCTCTGATGACATGCACTTCTGTATACCCCAAATTGGTAACAGAACTTGCCGATGAGGAGCAGACTTGCCTAATCACCTCAAATAATAAAACACATGGAAATCTCTGAGGACTCTTCCTTGGCTTGGCTTGTGTTCACCTAAAGCCTACTACATTTACATTCTAGGTGACGGAGTCTTTTAGATAACCACGGAGTACTTTGACAAGTCAAAGCAGAAACTCCACAAATCTGTCATCTTGACCCATGAGATATTGGTTCCTCACCATGAATTTTGGGGCAAATTGGAAAGCTTTGGTCCCAACTTCTTTTTAATTTACTTCGTAAGCCTGGCCTGGGAGCTCTCCCACTCTACCAAGGGCAGAGGGAAAACATTTCCAAAGTCAAGTTCCCTGTAACATGACTGACGCATGGGCTCAGTAGAACCCCAGTGAGACTACTCAGTTACAGAGTATAGTCTCACATATTAGGTCCAAGTTTCTTATGTGAACAAGCCAGCTCAAAGCTCCTGAACCACATAAAAATGACCCAGTGAAGTGATGTCCACATTCCAAATGACCTAATCACCAGTCAGTTTGTTCACAAATTATAAAACAAGGGAATTCTTCCTACCTGGAAAGTTTTGAAGTTTTGGGTCAACACAAAGTCTGTCAATTCCCACAATGCAGACTGTATGTGATTAACTGGATGAATCCATTGACTTGTGAGGGACACAAAAGTTGGTAACAGCAGCTGAATGTGGTTGTTGCCTCTTTCACTGCTCTTCGAACATAAACGAGAACATTGCATATATCATTAACTATTGTGTGGTTCTCATGGCCGTCAAGTATTGCATGCATTGTAGTAAAACTATAGATCCTACAACTGTCCGCATTCTCATGGGAAACAGTCTTTATAGTTCTTACCGAAGCCTTCTATGGCCATCACTGTTATGCTTTCACGGCCACCATAGTTCTCACAGCTGCCTCGTACAACCATTATAGCTTTCACAGCCGCCTCCTACGACCATTATAGCTTTCACAGCCCCCTCCTATGGCTGTCATAGTCCTTACGGCCGCCATAGTTCTCATGGCTATCACAATCCTTGTCACCGCCATAGTCTCAACCTTCATAGTTCTGACGTCCATTATTGCTCTTATGGCTGTCATAGTTCTCACGGCCTATCACTGTGCTGTTGAAAACCTAGACATCAACAGTAGAAACCTGTTCACCGATCTTGGTGGTGTTCTTCTACCTTAAAATGACAACCGTCATTCTTCTGTGCGGAGCTAATAACTACTGCTTGAGCTTTCTTCTTTGGAGGGATGTGTCAGTCCTGGCTCGAAGACGAAATAAATCTTCTCTTGGCACGGGGATCTGTTTTGAAGTTCCTTATCCCAATGTTTAACTGGAGCACACACAGGCATCACCGTGGCTTAGCTTAAGAGGAAAAGCAAGATCATGAAGACGATGATGACTCACGACTTTTCGTCTTGTGTGGCTTATAAATTTGTGTTATCAATTTCCCTTCTAAAACTTAAGTTTCTCCCTAAAAGTGTGTGCTCCTGAATATGAAAGAATAGTTATATTCATCACACAGAAGACGAGAGGGTGGAACTAGTAGACTGCTGTGACATCATGACTGCCACCATTTTGAAGTGTGGCATCATTGCTGTTTTGGCTGTGACGTCATCACGCTTGTTGGAAAGCACGAGGTAGTTGATGGTACTCTTGTGGGCACAACAGAGACCCAAAATGCAGTGGCATTGTTATGTTTTACAAGGATGTGACATTCCTGGCTCAAAGATGAAGACAAAATTATGCTTCTCCTTTTGGCACGAGTATTGGTCACGAAGTCCCTGATTCGAGCGTTCTCAGACTCTTACAGCCGCATTAGACAAAGCATCCGTCTGTCCATCAGTCAATTTATTCGACATCTACAACTTCTTGTGCTTTCGTATAATAGGGATGTGACAGTCCTGGTTTGAAGATGGAGAAGAAACTATTCTTTCCCTCTTGGCACGAGGATCAACCACAAAGTCCTTGTTCTCCAACGATTGATTGGCGAACGCACTGGCATCAATGTCACTGAAGCTTGTGTTGACGCCGAAGTAGAAGAAAAAGACTCGCGTCTTTTCTGAAGCTTGAAATTTCTCCAAAAATGTGCATGTCACCGAATTGGAAAGCGTAGTTGTATAGTACTCTTGGACGCCGAAGAAGCAAGAGTGGAAGCAAGTCTCAGTGCAGGCCGTAGGCTGTGATGCCATGGTGGGCGCCAGTTTGTGACATCACTAAGCATCCTGGATGTGATGTCAGTACTTGACAGGAAGCACGAGGCTGCTGCTGTTATTCCTGTAGGTGCAGCAACATGAACCCAAAATGCTGAGGCGTCGTACTATCTGCGTCTCTACAGATGTCGAAGTATTCCACCCCCATACAGTGAAGATCAGGGGTAGAAGGGACATCAACAGTGAGAGACACTGGAGGGAAGTGCGACATCATATAGAGAATCAACTGCCCCGTCTAGGGTTGGTACTCCCGATAGGCCTTACGCCGACTGCACACCTACCATCAACTGTGCCTCTGTATCTGGAACAAAGACCAAGATAGTGATTCACAAGCCCCTTTCTGCAGGGAAAGGAGCACAATTAGTTAAAATTACCTCCCAAAAGCCCCTCCTGATGCATCCAAGATATGAATCCTTAGATGAACCAGATGGGGTATGTGAAGATATATATCAAGTACAGGTGGCGATGCAACTCGATCTGCACTTACTACATATTGGATGAGGCTCTGTACTTATACTCTGATGTTGAAAACTTGAAAATACCCAGGCATTCATCTGCTTATTGCGAGATCCAGAAGAAATCTTATCGAAGCATGAGAAGGCTCACGTTTGTAAAATTCTCCGGAATTCCCACAACACAGATTCAAAGCCAAGCCAGGGGCAAACTAAGCCGGCTTTAAAAGGATGGAAGCAAAGCACTTCCTCCTCTCTTAAAGGCGGTAAGAAAATAACTAACATGGTCACGGGTTAAAGAGGGGTATGTGGGTGGCTCCACATGACTCATGACCAAGCACAGATGCCAATAGTCTCTTGCGTACACAATTTTTTAATTTGACCAATTTCCAGCTGGCGCCAGAAGACCCGAGGGTTTGTTTTGTATATGAACAATTTAAATTTTCAGGTTTATAAGTACAAATACAAATCAGTTAATTTATGCCTGTAACAGTCGTGATTCACATAGCATTTGATCATGAGCAGTTGAGGGTTTATAACATGGTTATAAAGGCAATTGTGCATGGAAATTGATAAAAAAATAAAATTATCATGAAAGCTTATAATATTAGCACTGCACTTTGATCAGTGGACTTGCTTCGTATCTTGCTGATGATTGTGTAGAATATTTCTTGCTAGATTATTCTTCTTGTTTACACATGCCCTAGCATCAGACTTGGTAACATCTATTAAGCCTTTAATATAGCAAGACTGGCAAACAGATTGGAGATCAGTGCCAACTACAAACAAACTGAAAAGTGAAGTTCATTCATGGATGTCATTGCCTCAAAAAGAAAGAGCTAAAAAAGTTGTATTAATGAAACTACGTATAGGCCATACTAAATTTTCACATGGTCATTTGATGTGAAGTTCATTCATGAATGTCATCATCTCAAAAAGATAGGATAGGATAAAAGATTAGTTTAACTGAACCTCTGAGCCTAAAAAATGGCTCTTCTCAGGCTGGTTGAAAAAGAAAGAGCTAAAGAAATTGTATTAACAAGACTACATATAAACCATACTAGATTTTCACATGGTCATTTGGTGTCAAATCCACATTCAAACCCAATGAAATGTAATACTACATGCAAAACACCAATGACTGTCTGACACTTGTTAGTTGAATGTCCAATTTGGAGCCAACAAAGAAGCATTTATTTCAAAACCCAACATTAAAAGGCGTTCTTACAGAAGACAAAGATTTCTTATTTAATAGGATCATCATGTTCCTAAATAAAAAGTTTTTCATTTATTTTTCTTTCCATGATTAATTCCTCAAAACCAACCTGAGGAGAGCCTTTATGAGGCTCAGAGGCTTGGATAAACTAATCCTTTATAATAATAAATTGATATTCTAAGATATTTCAGTTGTATTTGTCACCTATTTTGCAGGATGGCGATTTTCTTGTGCGAGAATCCCAGGGAACTGTTGGGCAGTACGTTCTCACAGGGATGCAGAACAATACCAAAAAGCATCTTTTACTGGTTGACCCTGAGGGAGTGGTGAGTTTGAAGTTTTGCATTTAAAAAACTTGCGGAATATAAATGACTACTGTGAAAATAAAAGTCACTACTGTACATAAGCAGCAATATTAATTTAGTTTAAAATGTTTCCAGTTTAATTGTAACATAATTGAAAATATTATTAGCTTTAAAATTTTTTATGATCTGTTTAAGTAATAACATCTAAGTTGTAAAGTACAGATCATCAAATGCAGTACAGTAGACCCCCCTTATTTGGGGGATGCATACCAGACCCCCTGTGAATAGCTAGAATCCATGAATACTTAGAACCCCTATAATAAAAATGCTTAAAACTGCCTATTTTGTTAGTTCAAACTCAAGAAAACCCCACTAAAATACTCATACTTGGCTTTTTTAATGGTTTTATCACAAAAAGTGCATGAAATTGATATGAAAGTACAGTAATTTGTAGATATTTCTTAGAAAAAATACCATGAATACATGAATTTCTTACTAATAATGGGTAGATATGGTCCATGGTCCATAGAGAAATCCGCGAATATGTGAGTTTGCAAATGCCAAGAGCATGAATGTAGGGGGTCTACCGCAGTATATGCAATATATGATAGTACATCAGTGAACCTTTTATAGCTTATTTATTCAGTTAGTGTTATGTTTCACTTTTAATCATAGCCACCCTTAATAGCTATTAAGATAATGTTGGAATTTTTTTTAAATAGCACTCTATTGACTAAATTTTGCTTTACAGGTTCGGACAAAATCTCGTACTTTTGACAGTGTGAGTCACTTAATAAACTATCATCGTGATAATGAATTGCCAATTGTGTCAGCAGAATCAGCCCTTGTCCTACGGAATCCTGTTTTACGGAGAATGCGTTAATGGTACTATGGGTTTGTAGTTGAAATATGGTGGTAAACCTCATTGATCATTTGCACAAATATTCATTGTAATCAATTCATGGCTGATACAAAGTTTTTTTAGACAGTCATAAGGTGTTGTTGGTCAAATGGCTATTTTATAGTCTGAATTATATCACAATTAGGATTATACTACTCTGTAACTTACTTTTATTTTTTTATGAAAATATTTTTGCTTCTGGTAATCTAAGCTACAAAACTTAAGGACAAAATAGTGATTAGTGATTTCATTATTAATTTTGGAAAGAAATTGTGCACTTATAAATGAGAAGCACAGGAATTAAAAATTTAAATTTTCATTTCTGGTCATGTAAGCTTGGGGAACACTTGGTATTACAGGGTTATGTAAAGTAGCAGTATATTTTTTCTTCATTATAAATATGTGATAAAATAATAGGGTCATGTTGCTCTGTTCCAAGGGATATCTTTTAAGTTCAACTTATACCAGTTTTATCGGTTCATCTCGGTGTCATGAAAGGTTTAGAGGTTTCTGGCAATTTTTGGCTGTAGCCTTAAGTATTGTACCATTTGAAGACGAAGAAAAGTTTGGCAAACTTACAGTTGTTAATGTGTAATGCTGGTTGAAGTCCAGAATATGTCGTAACTATTTTAATCTTATTTAGGGTTTGATTTTTCCAATTATCTCCTAAGTTGTAAATACAGTACATTATATATTTTGTAAATTATGTTTACGATACTTGAAATTAATATAAAGAAACCATTTTTTTACTTTCTTATGCACTAAGAAATTCTAGTTTTTTATCAGTAAAACTATACTCTGGTTATTTGTTTTTCTTAAAATTTGATTAGAATAGTAGAATATTTACCTATCAGTGCTTTTATTAAATTATTCAAGGATGTAATTACTGTATAAAAAGAATCTTGAAATATATATTGAAGTACTTCTTAAGTTATAATATAGAACTGCAGCATACAGGTACATTCTCTCATTGCCATGATATATAAACCAGCCTTTGTAGAAGTTCAGGTTTTACAGCTCAACTCTGAGGAAGAAAATTCGTTTTTATTTGAATACTCAGTCAAATGCAATGACATTTTAATTTCATGCCAAATTCACTTTCCCATGACTAATTACTTTTACTGTTTTTTTACTTTTATAATAAAGGTTTTGGAAAGTCTGGAGTGTTTTCAGTTATATAGGTTGCATTTACTATAATTTTGCTCATTTTCATTTATTTGAATCATGGTAGTGTTGGGAGTTTATAATAGGTTTTAGCTGCTCAAAAGAAAAATGTTGGGCAATTCAGTCATTTGGTTTTGTAATTCAGTTGGAAAGGGCTATGTATACTTTTCTTTTATAAGTATACTTTGTAATTCATATAATGTAAGGTAATTTGAGCCAGTTGCCAGGCAGGGCTTATCACTTACAGTATCCAGGTGTTAGTCAGTATATGACATGATGAATAATATAAAATTCTCTCACTTTTATCATAGCATTTGAGCTAACTCATTTATGGTGTATGTTATTGGTGTGTTATTTAGTCTTGCAGTATGATAAAGTATTATGTTTCATAATAGGTCATTTGCTGCTTTTGCAATAGGTATGGCACAAAAGAGTTGCAAATGATAATTGTGAAAAAGTTATTTGAACATTATGTTCTCTTTTCAAGTCTGTTACTTACTCATATTACTTTGTTATTTGGTACATGTATAGTTGTAATAACATTCAGAATTTAAGTACAATGGTGTTTCATATTTTAGTGCTGTCATTCATTGTTTCCATGTCATTATTAACACCCTGTAATAGTAGAACATCTATTTAGGATTTTACGATCTTGTATTTTATGCGAGTTTTAAGTCTCTTCTGATCTTTTGATTTATAACTTATAGATTGTAGTGTGTATGATTCTTGGTATAAGTAATCACTTTACAGTTCTTTGGAACCTTAGCTAAGTTTCAGTACCTAATACATGGTACATTATTTTCACCTTCCATGTATTTCTTTTAATTGGTAGTCTATGTCCCAAAGAATCTGTGTGAGAGACTGTACCTGTATTATGTTTATTACAATCAATAGCCAGTGTTATACTGTCAAAACTGTTTTGTGCCTGAATAGACCATGAATTATGCACATAAAAATGCGCACAAATGCTAATATAGAAATGTCTCAGTTCCCTGAGATTTCGGCATACAGGATTCTCAGTTATTTTTGGGGGGATGACATCCATCATATTTTTGCATCTTGAGAAAATTTAGTATCTTAGTTGCATTACCATTTCACTTGTAACTAGGATTATGTGCCAAGTGGACGAGTTAGTGATTATTAGTTGAGGCCAGTGATAAATTTGCATTAAAAAATTTTAAATTAGGAGAATAAGTAATTAGTATACTAGTACTACTTGGGAGGGTGATTTTACATTCTTAGTTAAAAAAAAAATTGTTTAACTACAAATTTCCAAAATTCAAAATGACCCATGCTTGGATTATAAAGAAACTTTCACATGTTTAGTAAAAGAATGCAGTTTTCCTTTCACCCTAAGGTATGTAGTCTTTGTTATGAATAGCTTATTTTCAACAATAAAACATATGAATGACACCACTATTTTTAGTTAAAACTTGAGATATGCTGTATAAATTTCAGTGATATGTTGTATAAATTTCAGTGTACTTAATTTAGTCTACACCAACATTTAGTCTTGGCATGCTGTTAGTTCATTTGACATATTTTGTGAATGTGGATAATTGAGCCTTATGAGTATGTAATTTTTTTTCACTCAGTTTTATAATATACTTGGGGTAAAAGGAATTAACCATTCAATGTCTTCCCTTGGAATTAATTTAGAGCTTATGTTATACACCACCTATCCACAGCAATCAAACTTAGGTCATGAAGGTTGTATCAAAGTAAATCCAAGAAACTGAGATAGTCTGTATGTAGCTGATAAATTTCAATAGTATTTTCTCAACCACAAATAATATACTTGTACATCTAAAGTGTCTGTGTAAAACTAAATTTCTTGTTATTTAATTTAATTCTGATGAATTGAAGTATTCAGAAGTGTAATTGCTGTTTTAATTTTCTTTGAGCCATTATTATTACAAATAATGCTACTGTACTCTGTACCATTTGCAAATTCAGCATATTTTCTTAGTGCATATTTTATATGACAAAAATTAGCTATTGGGCGACTTATTTTGTTCATACTTTCATATTTTAAAAGTACCCATTCTTTCAACTCATATTCATTTTGAGTGTAAGTAGTTTTATTGTAAATGTTATCCACAAGAAGGTAACTATTCATCACAGAATATTAAATGTAAATTTTAGTTGGGACATGTGGTGAACTCTTTGGCTCCCTCTTCCTACTTCCCCAGGGCAGTAAGTCATTTTCTTTAGGTATTTACTCCTCAAATTATTTATTAATCGAACTGTCACATCACAGATTCACAAAATGCAGTCATGCAAAATGGTTGCCCATTAAAGAAGTGGTATTTTGTCAGTCATGGCTTAAGGTAAAATTGAAGATGAACAGTACGTCATTATGATGACCATAAAAAAAATTTAGGAAATACCCAGTACAAGGAGAGTATTTGTTAACATTTGTTTCTTTTATCAAGTATCCATCTTACATTGGTGTTTAAAAATGGAAAAGTTAAGAGTTGAAACCTCCAGGTCTTTCCCTTTAGCCTTAAATTCTTATGCCCTCCTGTTGTTTGTGCCTGAAATGGTTCGCAAACTGCAACACAAACATGTCTGTTAGAGTTTGGCCAAAGAGTGAGAAAAGACCCACATATATATATATGTGTTCACAGGCTTTTTATGATGTACGCACAATTTGTATGTTCTCACATAGGCCCAAGCATTACCTACCTTTTATATGCTCAGAGATCTAAAATGCAGTTTAATCACATAGATTTAATAATGTACATATTGGGATATGAAATACAATGAAAATTGTCAAATCAGTTAAAAGACTGAGTGAAAAGTTTTCCACATACTTTTTTATATTTGCGAGTCGGTTAAAGTTTGGTTAAAAAATGTGATACCTTAGTATAGATATATATATATACAATACCCTCTACTGAATTCTTGAAATTTTAAAGGTATTGATAATAAGGAACATGGACACTGAAGTTACAGTTCTTTAATGATCACTGGAAAGAGTCTAATACTTTTCAGGGTTTCTTCTTCTGTATCAGTACAAACCCGGCTTTGACTCAGGCTCAAATACTTAGATATTACTTGAACTCTTCAGGTTTTCTTTGGAGTTTAATTGCAGTTTCAACCATACACTGATGAATTCAAATTAGGGAGGTTATGGTAAATCCAATTATCAAATGTTACGTTTTTCAGTATAGAAGTGTGCATATCAATGTGCTCCAAATTATCTTGATACCCCTTATAAATGTGTACAATATACAATAAAATTTTATTTTTAATAACTTTTATCATTTCGTATGGTCAATAGTTTGTTGGCAAAGGATAATGAGTAATTCTTTACTAAGAGGTGATTGGGTTTGAGGAAACTTTTCAGAACTACTGCTTATAGGTATATTGATGCTTTCAGGTGTTAATTTAGAGCTCTTATCTAGTTTTGTAATAGCTCTTGTAAAAAACATTACCAATGCAGATAGCTTTAAACTTGCCACATTCCTTGCAAAACACCCCATTATTTCAATTTTTTCTTTTTGTAAATATACATATATAGCAACCCTAAGAAAGCATACATAGTTGTACTTCATTAGCTTGAAAGTTTTTTTCCCATGGGAGAAGCTGAAGGGTTAAATTCAAAATGTAACCCACTTGTCTCCCTTTCCTCACACTTCTCTTTCTCAGCGGCTTACAGGGTATGTGATCCTTTCCCAAAGTTATTGAACAACAAAAGTGTAACATGAAAAAGCAGTGTTCTTGAAATTGAGAGGTGTCAGTTGCATATTTTTCTTTTCATTATACTGAAGGATTTAGAATACTGACAAGTTGGCATAAACAGTATGATACAATAGGTTTTGGTCTCCAAGGTGCATTATGGTAGCAGTGTGGGAAAAAACTTTTATGTAAAGATTTTCATGCTGGATTGCACTCAAATGAAAGAGCAATATAAACTTTTATTAATGTTTTAACATAGGTTGACCATTACTTAATGATATATATATATCTATATGAATATATATCATTGTTTATAGTGCAACACTTGCTCTTAAGTATCCCCTCGTGTTCCTTGTCTAGCAAGAGTCCTCTTGTTTTTGTGTACTGACTGACAGTCCATAAAAAGAGCAATAGGTTTCTTATATGTAACCCAACTAGCTAACTGTAAACCAAAGAAGTATAATAATGTAGGGTCTGGGAATATATTATGGGTAACTAATCCACTTCACATCTGAATGAATATCAGTGTGTTGAACAGCTACTGAAGCTCTATTTTTCAACAAATATTTTTGCTACAAAATGACTGTGTCATGAATGACAAACTTGCCTTGTAGTTTTTAGAAGTGACATATGTCCTCATTTAGTTCTGTGCATAATATTGTAATATATTGTAATTCAGTCAATATAAAGATTACATTTAATTGTATATACATTCTTGGTATTTTAATGTTGTGTGTGCCAAAATGACAGATTAGTTACTTTATCTATTGGCTATTGATAATCAAAATGCCTCTTAATATTAGTTATTTGTGACTCAGCTGACTTTGAAAATACAGTATATAAATTGAGACACGTGTGAATGATTATAAAATCACTGTAACTTTGTATCAATAACTAAATAAAATATCATATTGTAATAATCCTTCATTATACCTTATTTATCTGTATTTCTTCTAATGATCCTTTGAACATACTTTTATTAATATGAAAACAGCCTCAAAGAATATTTCATCCCATGAGCCAATTGTTTTTTCAATGCTCTGGAATTTTTTGTCAGCTCTATGAACATGAAGCAGCTGAGATTAGATTGCTTAGATTGCTCCCTTACCTGCATATTCTATGTAATACGCATTCATTAAGACCAAATGAGGGAAATGTCTCAAGACATTTGCGGTCTTTAATTAATCTGACCTTAATTGGATACCCTTTATATAAAAAAGGAAAGTGAGCTTTGTGATGCTAGTAATGTGAATTTATGAATGCTGGAACAAAAATCTTAAATCTAAAGCAATCTCAACAGACTGACATTGGGCCTGAGGTGACTTTAATAAATTGACACTGTTCAATACTGGTTCCATGCAACGTAAAAGCACCGTACAAACACCGTTTAAAATGGAATAGGCTGAAGCAACCTCAAAAGACTGACAGTCTTTATATGTATATAAAAAAAATAGCTTGGGCAAAATACAAACTGCCTTCACTTTTAGAAAACACTGCCAAGTCAATGTCCAACACTTGAGATGTACTTTAGACAGATAAATCAGTGCTGAATGGTGCAACTTTGAAAAATCTATGAGTTTTCAAAACAAATTATGTAATGGTATGAAAATCACTGGAATTAAGCACAACTCCCACAGATATGAAAAAATCTCTTTACAGCATCCATTTCATTCCTTTTACTGTAACTTCCATTCATAACTCTTCCATCTTGCTATCCACCCTCTCCTAATAAATCATTTCAGTAATAACGGCCAGGTTTTCCTCCTGTTAACCCTTGAGGCCTATCTACGCACTCAATTTCCTTTCTAGTGCTGAAGGAACTCTTAGGTCCCATTGATTGACCTTAGGCCTAAATTCTGTATGCCATTCCAGCCTCACACACATGTAAATTGTACAAAAATCACAGGAAGTATAGTGAAAAAGAATAATACCCACTTACTATACCAAAGACGAAAAAATTTTACTACAATGGATGAGAAAGTGGATATATGGTAGAAAAATATCCCTAATTTCTAATAAGCAATAATTGGCTTAAATTATGAAATGTGCTTGCTTCCAGGTTAATTTTCTCCTAATACCATTCAAGAGGGTTTCCTAATGACACCCAAGGCTTTCTTTAGTCGTCATCAACAAGGACAGCATCTTCTGAAGTCTTACCATCAGTGAAATAACAGCTGGATGAGAGGAGTCCTTAACTTCCTATCTCAATATTATGGTAAAGAGTAAGGCAAACATTTTAGTCTTAATATCCAGGGATCATCACCTATAGGAATTTGAGAAGCTTATGGGGTATCCACAGTAAGCAGGAAAGGTTAAGTGGATTGGGGAGGTAGGGTCACTTGGGAAGATGGGTAACAGAAAAAAAGGGTAGAAGGCTGCCTCCTGGGTTAAGATGAAGTGATGATGCATCCATTTAAATTGTAATTTTTTTAAGACTTGCTTCCATTAGTGATCCTAGTGATGACATCTACATTATACTTTTCCAGCACCCTCCATTACATGTTAATTTGGCATCATTGTTGGTATTACTCATTCCTTGAGCCACAGCATCCCACTGCAGTTCCCTCTGAAGGCCCAAAGGGCTTAAAATTAATTAAATGATGGACCAAGGTGTCCTGGTTACTGGAAGACAATCCTTCCATCCCCATCTCAACCTAACGCTTCACAAAAAGTAATGGCAAGTCCAACACCAATCTATTTGCATTTGAGACTTACTATCAGCCAAAACTTGTTAAAAGGTTACAGAACACCTTTTTAAGAAAGTTTGCCCTTAGGTTCACTGCCTGGTAGGAGGGGAAGGTCGATGCCTTTGCTCCCAGCACCAACAACCACTGAAAGTTCACTCAGTCTTCCAAAGAAGACACTCACTAGTGTCGACCAAGTCAACAAGTACATACATTCAAACCAAAAGTCAAGCAAGGTTGTTGCCTGGAACCCTCCATCTGAAGTCTCTCCAGGGAGAGGGGAATTCCTCAGGTTGCAAGTGGATGAGCCAACCTGATGGGGAGAAGCCTTGTTATTCTCTATAACCTATCGACTCTTTCATGGCGAATTAGGCGTTGTCCTCTACGTTGCCAAATGTACTTCTCTCGAGTTTTTAAAGACCTACCCTTCCCATTTACCCCTTTTAATTCGTGTCTGTCAAGGAGGTTTAACTCCTTGGCATTATTTAATGTCTCCTGGGATCAGTATACTTCTGGGTGTTCCCTATTGCCTCGACACTCCTTCAAAAATATTTCCATTCTTCCAGGTCTCTGTTTTTCATATAGGCCTAATTAAATCTCATTTTGAACCTCTCTTTTAATTTACTTTTTGTGTTAGTTTACAGTATATATATATATATATATATATATAATCTATATATATATATATATATATTATATATATATATATATATATATATTACAGTGGACCCCCGTATTCGCGTTCTCCGGATTCGCGGATTCACACATTAGCGGATTTCTCTCGGGAACGTTTCCCTACATATTCACCGGAAAATTCGCGCATTCGCGGTATTTTTCTATGAGAAATATCCACAAATTCCTGGTTTTTTTATCAATTTCATCATAAAATGCACTTTTTGTGATAAAACTATTAAAAAAACCAAGTATGAAAATTTTTAGTGGTTTTTCTTGAGTTTTAACTAACAAAATAGGCTGTTTTTAGCGTTTTTATAGGGGTTCCAAACATTCGCGGGTTCTAACTATTCACGGGGGTGTCTGGTATGCATCCCCCGCGAATACGGGGGGACTGTACTGTACATATAAATATAATATATATAGATATTAATTATTATCTATATAATATATATATATATATATATATATTACTATATAATAATATAATAGAGAGAGAAGATGAGAGAAGACGATCCTCAGAGAGAACGAGAGAGAGAGAGAGAGAGAGAGAGAGGAGCAGCATAAATGTACATAGTTTACACAACTAAAATGATTGGCAGCTATTTAATTTATTATCTATTCATAATGTGGTCCTCCGTTTCTTTCCAGTAAAAGTATTCATAACATTTTTCTATTTTTATATCTTCTTTTCTTTACAGACTTAATTCCAGCTTTGCCATTTACTCGGAATTTTTCATTGTTTTTGTATCAGTTTTTAGCGTTAACGTACAAGATACCTTTGCATGGTTTGCCTTTTCTTTTGAAAAGTATTTAACGACCCTATGAACAATTTCTCAAGCCTGTGAATGAAGATTAATGCGAGAACGAGTACTTCCTTCCATGATGTTTGTAAGACGACAGACGCCTTAATGAGTCGGTGAGTGTTTTGACTGAGCTTCCCGTTGGAGGCACGGGCTGTTTGACATCTTTATGCCCTGAGGTCAGCTTAATACACCTGAGAGAGGAACTGGCAGCACTGGAAATTTTTTTTGCCATGTTTAAGAATAAACTTGTTGTTTTATTGTTGTTAAATGCTAGAAAATTATGAGGGCTTTTAATAATTGGCAAAAATTTATCAGCAACCAATTATATTTGTGTTGTATAACTTATGCTGCCTTCATATAACATAAAACGTGATTTGGAATATTTGATGTGGCAACCCCAGTCACCGTCTATTCCCTACCCTTTTTGCCATGAAGGAGCCAATAGAGTATAGAATGTGATATTTTCGCTATCAAGTCAAGAGAAGGGAACTTCGACCATCAGTTTAGACTCTTCACCAGTTTCAAAACATCCCAACAAGCATAGAGTTCTGCCTCTGGTGCAAACCATTGGGTTTGTTTGATAACTGAGACTGTGTACAATAGAGGAGCTGTGGTTGCTTTGCTGTGCTCACAAATGATTCCAAGCCTCTCCAACTCAGGCCTGCAAGGCTTCCTCTTAGGTCCATCCTAACAGATCCCTAGTAGAATAAGAACAATCCTCCCCTGGACGAGAGGAAGCTGCCACTCCATCCACTCCCTGTGTGATAGCTCTGGGATTATAGCTGAAAACACTCAAGGCATATTGGTGCTGAGCTGTTGCCTCTAACCCAAGTTGGTGGAAATAATTCATTTAAAATTTATGACAGTTCCCATGGAAATTGGGACTGAAAAACCAAAATGGTTTTCATCTTATCAAGATGTTAAGTTAGCCAGTCGAAGTTGAAATTGTCTGTAATTGAGTGTACGTATGTAAGTATGTAACTGTAACCAAGTGCGCAGTTGCATAAGCTCAAATTGCCCTGTTCGAGAAGAGTACAGCTACGATGAGGGGAAACAGATGTATCTCCCCTTATATTCAGTTGAAATGACATATTTCTCCCTTGTAAAAGGTATGCACTTGTCTTAGTGTAGTTAAACTCGCCTTGTAAGCTCCCCCAGACTGCTAAACTCAACTTGTAAGCTGCCTCAAACTGCATAATGGATTACCTTTAAGATCCAACTCACCAACCAATAAGGAAAATAAAAGGAAAGAGGGAAAGGTCCATCACCACAAACTCTCAACCACGGAGCCCCGGGGCACAACACCCTACCTCCACAACTGACTGACTACTGCCCAGGTGTAGACAATCCCATTCACACGTAACTGCAGCAGTGTTTCTAAAAAATCCTAATTTACATTAGTGACACAACACGCCCACATGATCTTAAGATCAAAACACACACACACAACTTAATCAGAGACATAATCAGCCATCCATACAGGAGGTCTTCTATTCCTCCGTGGACGCTGATTCTCCCACTTCTCTTTGACCGCTCACTTGTGGTTTCACTGATTCTTCTGAGACTGAATCATCACTTGACATTTTGCTTGAGCCATCAGATTGGGAAGCTGGAACTACAACAGGTCGCACATCCAACACATGCCTCGGCATTCTATCCACAAAAATGTTGTTCAAGGAGTTCACATGAGTAACCATCCCTTTACGCCATTGAGTAGTATGATGGGCGTCCGGGGGCTTCACCCACACCTCCTCTCCCACCTTAATTGAAAGGGGCATGTCTTGGCCGGTATCTGCCCCCATGGGGACTACTGAAGAGTATCCACTCATATCTGTACACCTCATGCAGTGGAACTGAAGATTCATCCTGTCTGGACCTTGGTGTGCTATTGTACCAGAATACTGCTTCAATAGGACTAATTTCTCCCCTCTCTGCAATAGCCTTGATGGTCTTATGGCGCCTTTCAACTATTCCATTTCCTCCCGGTCGATAAGCATCCCTATACGCCCTAACAGTGTTCCAATTAGACAACATATCTCCTGAATTCTGTGACCTAAATGCTGTACTATTATTCAGCAATAGTTCATCAACCGGCCCTCTTTCCAAAAATATAAATTTTCATAATAAAATTTATTATTTGGATACTTACCTACTGTTAAATTTAGGGAATCACGTGAAGAATTGTCACCCCAGAACTTCCACCTGAAGAATCGTCACCCTAGAATTTCCCACCTGAAGAACTGTCACCCTAGAATTCCCCACCTGAAGAATCGTTACCCCAGAATTAATCACCTGAAGAATCGTCACCCCAGAATCTCTGGAATAGTTACCTTGTACATACATTTCATTTGAAGTCATAAGATATTAGTTTGTTAAAAAAAGATGATGATAAAAATAATAATACACTTTATTTTTTTATACACTTTATTAATGCGTTACTAAAAAGAGTACACAAGCAATGTGTTCACATAAACTTTCTAAAGCCTTATTACAAAAACGACCATGGCACATGAATTCGTGAAGATAAGCATTTAAGAAATACATGCAGCCACACATGGTCTTTATGTAATTCTTCTGTTTATTCCAATATGATTCAATCGTTTGAGTGTGTACACTGGAACATGGATCCACAAAGTATACACTTTATTAATGCGTTACTAAAAAGAGTACACAAGTACCAAATTTTACAATGGATATTGAACAGCAATGTGTTCACATAAACTTTCTAAAGCATTATTACAAAATCGATCAAGCCACACGAATTCGTGAAGATAAGCATTTAAGAAACTTCGCTTGCAGCCACGCATGGTCTTTATGTAATTCTTCTGTTTATTCCAATATGATTCAATCGTTTGAAAATACACCAAAACTTGGATCCACAAAGTTCACTGAATGATTCACAGTTCTATGAGCATAGCCAAGACCTTGAATTATTTCGGTATGCTTGCCCTAAAAAAACTATAAAAATCAATCATCGTTTTCTCACTAACGTTCACTTGATGGCCAGCCGCTGTTTCTCCCATTCGTTCACACCACAGATACATAATATAAAGCCACGGATATCTAGAATAGACCTAGATATCCGACTATTTGTCCGCTTTGACAGAGATCTTCTATTAGAAGAGTCTGCATCAAAGGGACAGAGCATACTTGACTTTCTGCAGTGCCGGTCCTCTAGATTATTCCAACAGAATAACCAGAAGGGTGATATTTGCAAGAATAGATCTAGATATCCGACTATTTACCTGCTTTGACAGAGATCTTCTATTACAAGTCTGAATCAAGGGACAGAGCATACATGACTTTCTGCATTGCCGGTCTTCTAGATTATTCCAACAGAATAACCAGAAGGAAGACATCTGCAAGAATAGATCTAGATATCTGACTCTTTGCCTGCTTTGACAGAGATCTTCTATTAGAAGTCTTCATCAAGGGACAGAGCATACTTGACTCTCTGCAGAGCCAGTCATCTAGATTATTCCAACAGAATAACCAGAAGGATATCTGCAAGAATAGATCCAGATATCCGACTAGTTGCTTGCTTTGACAGAGATCTTCTAATAGAAGTCTGCATCACGGGACAGAGCATTCTTGACTCTCTGCAGAGCCGGTCTTCTAGATTATTCCAACAGAATCATCATCTGGTATCCCTTTGGTATATGCCTGTGGTGGCCTTCTGGGGTCCTTCTGGTGGCCTTATGTGGTCGTTCTGAAAGAATAGATCTAGATATCCGACTATTTCCCCACGTTGACAAAGATCTTCTATTAGAAGAGTCTTCTTCAAGGGACAGAGCATACTTGAATTTCTGCAGAGCCGGTCTTCTAGATTATTCCAACCGAATAATCAGAAGGAAGACATCTGCAAGAATAGATCTAGATATTCGACTATTTGCCCGCTTTGACTGAGATCTTCTATTAAAAGTCTTCATCAAGGGACAGAGCATACTTGACTATCTGCAGAGCCGGTCTTTTAGATTATTCCAACATAATAACCAGAAGGATGATATCTGCAAGAATAGATCTAGATATCCGACTATTTGCCTGTTTTGACAGAGATCTTCTAATAAAAGTCTGCAGCAAGGGACAGAGCATACTTGACTTTCAGCAGAGCTGGTCTTCTAGATTATCAACAGAATAACCAGAAGGAAGATATCTGCAAGAATAGATCTAGATATCCGACTATTTGCCCCCTTTGACAGAGATCTTCTATGAGAAGAGTCTGCATCAAGGGACAGAGAATACTTGACTTTCTGCAGAGCCAGTCTTCTAGATTATTCCGACGGAATAACCAGCAAGGTGATTTTTGCAAGAATAGATCTAGATATCCGACTATTTGCATGCTTTGACAGAGATCTTCTGTTAGAAGAGTCTGCATAAAGGGACACAGCATACTTGACTTTCTGCAGAGACGGTCTTCTAGATTATTTTGACAGAATAACCAGGAGGGTGATATTTGCAAGAATATATCTAGATATCCGACTATTTGGATGCTTTGACAGAGATCTTCTATTACAAGTCTGAATCAAGGGACAGAGCATACTTGACATTCTGCAGAGCCGGTCTTCTAGATTATTCCAACAGAATATCCAGAAGGAAGACATCTGCAAGAATAGATCTAGATCTCCGACTATTTGCCCGCTTTGACAGAGATCTTCTATTAGAAGAGTCTTCATCAAGGGACAGAGCATACTTGACTTTCAGCAGAGCTGGTCTTCTAGATTATTTCAACAGAATAACAGAAGGAAGATATCTGCAGAAATAGAATCTAGATATCCAACGATTTTGCCCCCTTTTCTTTGACAGAGATCTTCTATTAGAAGAGTCTTCATCAAGGGACAGAAGCATACTTGACTTTCTGCAGAGACGGTCTTCTAGATTATTTGACAGAATAAAACAAGGAGCGCAGGGTGATTTGCAAGAATATATCTAGATGATCCGACTTTTTGCATGCTTTGACAGAGATCTTCTATTACAAGTCTGAATCAAGGGACAGAGCATACTTGACATTCTGCAGAGCCGGTCTTCTAGATTATTCCAACAGAATATCCAGAAGGAAGACATCTGCAAGAATAGATCTAGATCTCCGACTATTTGCCCGCTTTGACAGAGATCTTCTATTAGAGTATACTTGACTTTCTGCATAGCCGGTCTTCTAGATTATTCCAATAGAATGACCAGAAGGAAGGTAATCTGCAAGAATATAGCTCTAGATATCCGACTATTTGCCCCTTTGACAGAGATCTTCTATTGAACTAATAGAAGTCTTCATCAAGGGACAGAGCATACTTGAAAAAACAGGGTTCCCTCTTTCTGCACAGTCAGTCTTCTAGATTATTTCAACAGAATGACCAGAAGGAAGATATCTGCAAGAATAAAGCTCTAGATATCAGACTCTTTGCCTGCTTTGACAGAGATCTTCTATTAGACTAATAGAAGTCTTCATCAAGGATACAGAGCATACTTGAAGAAACACAGTTCCCTCTTTCTGCACAGCCGGTCTTCTAGATTATTCCAACAGAAAAACCAGAAGGAAGATATCTGCAAGAATAGATCTAGCTATCCGACTATTTGTCCGCTTTGACAGAGATCTTCTAATAAAATTCCGCATCAAGGGACAGAGCATACTTGACTTTCTACAGAGCCGGTCTTCTAGATTATTCCAAGAGAATCATCTTCTGGTATCCCTCTGGTACATCCTTCTGGTGGCCTTCTGGGGTCCTTCTGGTGGCCTTATGATGTCCTTCTGCAAGAATAGATCTAGATATCCGACTATTTGCCCACTTTGTCACAGATCTTCTATTAGAAGAGTCTTCATCAAGGTACAGAGCATACTTGACTTTCTGCAAAGCCGGTCTTCTAGATTATTCCAATAGAATAACCAGAAAGAAGATATCTGTAAGAATAGATCTAGATATCCGACTATTTGCCCGCTTCGACAGAGATCTTCTTTTAGAAGAGTCTTCATCAAGAGACAGAGCATACTTGACTTTCTGCAGAGCTGTCTTCTAGATTATTTCAAAAGAATAACCAGAAGGAAGATATCTGCAAGAATAGATCTAGATATCCGACTATTTGCCCGCTTTGACAGAGATCTTCTATTAGAAGATTGATTGATTGATTGATGTGAGTTATCTGGCGTCGTCACAACTACCAGGGTCACCGACGCCGAATACTAAATGTGATCTTTTAACTTTTATAATATATTATACAACATTCAAAATAACTTTATCTTTATGAGAGATATATAAATTTGATTTAAAAAAATAAATTAAATTTCTGATAAAAATATAAATAATATTCCGATAAAAAGAATTTGTTTATTGATCACAACCGTAAAACTATTAAAAAATAAAAAAAATGTATATACTAAGACAGCACAGCTGTCAGATATATTTGAAGAAGACCAGCTTTCTTTGATAAAAGAGATAATGTTTATTAATACATGCGCTTTCTCCCAACAGTTTTGCCATGCTATAATACCCCCTGCTCACTACTATAACCTAAAAAAACGATTCCTAAGTTTCCACCAGACTGGGACACTCAACCAGCAAATGCCTAAACGGTTAGTGGGAACTAAGCAATCATCACAGAAGGGCTCATTCTCCCCATCCATCAGAAAGCCATGAGTTAAACGCGTATGGCCAATACGTAATCTACACAATACAATCTCCCACTTCCTTGGTATTAGGTCATATTTCCAAGGGTGTGTCTGACTAGTAATTTCTTTCATTTTATTGGGGCCTACTCTGTCCCACTGAAGTACCCATAACTGCTGGATGGATTTCCATATATCATAGAAGTATCTCGATATGGAACAGGGCATTTTCTCGGTACCAAAGTTTGCGCTGCTGATTTGGCTAGCTTGTCTGCCTCTTCGTTTTCCCGATATGTTCACATGGGCGGGAACCTAACAAAATGAAACAATGCTGCCTCTATTTTGGTGTCAAAAAAAATCCACTGCAAGATCTTCAACACCAAGGGATGATCAGTATTAAAGACTTCCAGGGACTGTAGGGCACTTTTGGAGTCACAAAATATTGTATAGCTACAAACTGGGGAGTGTTGTAATATGTTCCAGTGGTATTAGGATGCCATACAATTCAAGCTGTAAAGTTGAGGCAACAGAAGGAAGTGCACCTCTTCGGTTAAAAGATTCGCTAAAAACCCCATACATACCAACGCCAGCATTGACTTAGAGCCATCAGTAAATATAAAACTTGTATCTACATGCTATGATACATGCTCTAAAAATATGGACCTCATTTCCTCATCAGATTTATCCCTCTTTGCTCCACTGAAGTACCTGCAGAATTTCACATCAGGTAACCTCCAGACAGGAGTACTGGGATACACAAAGGGGATAATGGGAAATTTTTTAATATTCGTATCCTAAAATATTTTTAATTCTATAGCTAAAAGGAGTGGGATACCTTGGATGACTTTCATAAAACCGTTAAAAAAATTTCTATTTGCCACAGCAAATGCCAGAGATTTGGGGAGTCTTTGCACTCTAAACCAGTACCGAAGTAATGATGACTGGCGATAGAGTTCAAGGGGCATCTCTCCTGCCATCAACTAGCATACTAGGTATTGGTGACGACTGGAAAGCTCCTGTGGCTATACGAATACCTGAATGATGCACCGAATCTAAAAAAATTCTCAAGTTAGATGAGGAGGCTGAAGAATAAACTTCACAACCATATGACAGCTTTGACAAGATTAGGGATTTATGAAGCTTTAGTAACAGATTTCTATCAGCTCCCCAACTGGTGTGGAGAAAGCACTTCAAGATATGTAGAGCTTCTACGGCTCTTTGCTTTTATATGTTTTATATGGGGGACCAAGTCAATCTATGTCAAAAACTAGGCCTAAGAAGTGTGCTTGTTAATACACATGGGTTTCTACGCCATACAAATAGAGGTCTGGATCAGGATGCACTTCCCCTGATCCGACAGAATTGGGACAGCAGTAGTCTTGCTTACAGAGATTTTAAAACCCTGTTTCTCAGCCCAACTTACTATTTTATTTATTGTTAATTGTAGCTTTGCTTTCTGCTACAGTCATCCGGGTGGCAGCAAAGGATATTGACAAGTCATCCACAAACAGTGTCTTTAAAACCTCTCTTTGGAATGACAGCTGCAACATGTTTATGGCCAGAGCAAAAAGTGTTACACTGAGAAACACTACCTGGGGAACACCTTCTTCTTGGCACTTTTTCTCTGATAAAGTACTGCCAACTTTAACTTTAAAATACCTACGATGTAAAAAGGATTTCACAAATAAAGGTAATTTGCCTCGTAGACCACCATTATGCATAGTCTTCAGAATCCCATGTCTCCAAGCAGTGTCATATGCCTTTTCTATATCAAAAAACACTGTCACAAGGTGTTGCTTGGAGGCAAAGGCCTCACAGATAGAGGCTTCAAGTTGCAGTAAGATGTCCAGGGTTGGAGTTGCATTTTTCGAAACCACACTGAGAAGGTGTTAGAATATTGTTGTGCTCTAGATACCACATCAGTCTTACATTTACCATTTTTTCCATCAACTTACACAAACAGCAAGTTAAAGCAATGGGGGCGGTACTTGCTGCACAGAGAGGATCTTTTCCAGGCTTAAGGAATGGTAACATGGTAGCTAATTCCCATATGCTAGGGTAGCTGCTTTCATCCCATATTCTATTGATAATACTTATTGCAAAAAGTTTTGTGTTCTTTGAAATGTGTTTAAACATTTCATAAGGAATCTCATCTGGACCAGGGGCAGTGTTCTTCTCCTAGCTAAAGCAGAGTCAAATTCCCTTTCAGAAAAAGGCATATTATATGATTCAGCTTGTTTGATGAAAAGTCAAGTACCTGTTGTTCTTCATCATTCTGAAATGATGTCCTGGGGAACTATCTGATTTTTCAGAGACTCGAGCAAAAGGGGTGTTCAGAAAACATATCACTAATTTCTGTGGCATCAGAACATGATTATTATGTAATTTAAGTACTGGAGGAGGATGGGTGTAAATTTACCCTGAATTTTTCTTATTTTTATTTCTTCCAAATGCTACAGACTGGTGTTCTGCTGTTAATAGAGGATACATATCTCAGCCCATGCTTGTCTTCTGGCAGCTTTCATGGCTTTTCGAAATCGTGCCCTACACTGTTTGTAAATTATGACATTGTCCAAGGTGCGATGTCTACAGCACCTGGTCAATGATGACCTGGTAGTCGGTGTAACAACCTTAGGTCTTCTGACCACCATGGTACTGGCCGTCTCCTGAATAGTCCTTTAGTTCGAGGAATGAGTGTAGACCTGCAGTATGTAATGTTCCATGAGTAGATCAATGGCATCATCTACACTTGGAAAAATCGTTTGCATCCCCCTCCAACTCACTCAAATCTTTGAATTTTCTCCAATTTGCTTTCTCCAAGCACCACCGTGGTGATCTCGGGATAGGTGGACCATCATTGGTGTCGAATCACAATTGGAGAATGTCACTGGTATTGCCAGTCATCACTTGTTCTCCAACTAAAATCAACACTGCAGTTGGAGCTACATATTGAAAGGTCGATGCAGGAGACGGTGCCTGTCCTGAATGTTGGTAATGAGTAGTTCTCCAGTATTAAGAAGACCTATATCTTCAGTTTCCTATTAAAGATGCCATCATATTCCCTTTTTGTTTTTGATTTGATGTTACATCTCCCCACAATGGATGTCTACTATTGAAGTCACCAAGTAGAAGAAATGGCTCTGGTAGTTGCTGCATCAGTAATATCAAGTTCTCTTGGGAGACATGGCTATTTGGTGGAATGTAAAGGGAACATAAAGTATATTTCCTTCTTAAATCAATTCTTACAGCCACAGCTTGAAGTGGAGTATTTAGTTTCACTTGGTAGTGTGGCACATCTCGACGGATGTAGATGAGGGATTTCCCACCTCTAAATCAAATTTAGTTCTATAGTGAACATATTCCCTAGGACAAGGTGTATATTCACCTAGCATGGTCTCCTGCAAACATAACCCTACAGGGGAGTGCTCATAGATCAAAAGCTTCACTTCCTCATACTTTGCTCACAGTCCCTGACAATTCCATTGAATAATGGAAGTGAATTTAATTATGTTTGGGACAATATTATGGTTCCTTTGACAAGATTGGGAGAGCTCTTTTCCTACTAGGGGGAGGCATTTTAATGGAAGGCTTTGTTGGCCTCTTGGGTGGAGTTGCCTTCATAGAGCCAACATCTTTTCCTTCAGTGTCCCTGACACTGAAGGGGTTTTTTAGTTTTTCTTTACTCTCCATCTCTGTCGAGACAGAGAAAAAGAGTTGGTTTATCTAAAGAGACCACCTCGAGAGTCTTTGTGTTGCTGGCAGTAGCCAGCTCTGCCTCTAATGAGGCAGAAGTACCAGCGAGGACTGGCACCAGGAGGGGACCAGCATCTGCTGGTTTGTCCTCCAAAGAGGAATTGGCACCAACAGAAGCTGGCACCAGACCAGCAACCACTGGCCTTGCCTCCAATGAGGCAGATGGTGGAGGGTGTATCTCAACTGGCACTTCAATTTTTTCCAATTCCATACTAGGGCCTTTCTTGTTGGTTCTAGTGAACCTTGTCTTTACTTTCTCATCATCAATTGACTCTAATGATTCAGTTAGCTGTCTCTTTAATGATTCTTTATTTGTTTCTACATTTGTGCTCCTAACTTGGGTTTTTATTTTGTCTCTTTCTTTTGGTTTCTTATTTTGCTACTACAGTAGCAAAACTTAGACCGGGTCTTACAATCTTGCTTTGGCTCTCTCTCGTGCTTCCTTAAATGTTGTTCTTTCTATTACTCTAATGGCTTGGATTTCCTTTTCTAGTAAATATATTCACACTGCTGAGACGATGATGCATGTCCTCACACAGTGAACACATTTAGGTTCCCTGGTGCACATTCCATGCTCATCCTCTCCACAGTTGACACAGACGGCAGGATTTTCTTGCAATTTGGATCGGCATGATTGTAGGGTGTGTCCAAAATGCTGGCAATGGAAAACACCCTTCTGGGTCTCGGGATGTACTGCTTTGACCTTAAACCTATACCAGGCTGCAAAAAGACACATTCCGGAAGTCTTAAGGTGTCAAAAGTTAATATTAAGGTAGGCTGAGGTATTCTGTTATTATCAACCTTCTTTGTCATCCTGTCCACCTTTATTACACCCTGGTCTTTTAATTCTGTTAAAAGTCTCTCCTCAGAGAAAGCCATCAACTGAGGGGCATAAAATCAAGCCCTTGCTGGAGTTCAGGCGGAGTGGGGGAGTACACTCAACCGTAACTCCCGCAAGGTCCGACAAATCCATCAACTTGATACTTTCCTCTGGGGAGTAGCTTTCTACCAGGAGCATGTTTCCATTCTGCGGTGTTATTTTTGGCTGTCTGCCACAACATTTAATGATTTCCCTATGCACTTGAAAAATGTCTATACTGTCACATCTAGCTTTAAATTTAAAGGTAGTTTATTAAAGGAAATTGGGTACAAAGACCCCAGGAGCTATTTCATATTTATTATTTTTCTTCATGGCAAATGGTTCCAGTGTGACAATACTGGAACCAGATGCTTTTTGTTTAGTTTTCCTGGCTGTATTATATTTACTCGCATTAATTTGGGTCGTCAACTGTGTCCGTCTGTCATTCGGCCCAGGGATACTACACTGATCCTGGGGACCGACAATGGAAAATTGATGTTTGGGTTCCGAGGACAAGTCCCTTTGATGAAAGCATAGGGTCCCTCTCAACGGAAATAGGGGGGTTGCCATAAAACGTAAAATACATAGTTCATCCAGATATTCCCCATACCCACCATGGAGTCACACTTAGAGGACGGGTCATCCCTTTTATTAGGGTCGTCCTAGCGGTAAATTACTGGATATACACCCTATCCCCAGTGTCTAGGCGTCATGAATGTCGATCGAGATCAGACCGGCATTTGGAGGATAGGGTTTGACATTAAACTTTCCCCTCGCTCGACCACGTCAGGTACTAGAGTTCTACGGGTGAGGTAGCATGCCGTCCATCCTCACCCTCCTTCATATCCCAAGATTTAGCCTAAACCATGTCCAAAAACCAAGCCAATAGTCGTTCATCATAGAATCCATACCTTATAGGGGGGAGGAAGGCAGAAAGATGAAATGTTTTTAGTAGAAGAAAAAGGGCTGACTTATTTCGTTGGATCAAAAGCTGGGCAACCAAGGCCCAGCGTGAAAGCAGTTCCCACCAGCTCAGGGCACAAGCTGCTGAACCCTAAGCCCCCCATCCTCGGCAAGGCTTCAGCATCTGGGGGGTTCTATTAGAAGAGTCTGCATCAAGTGACAGAGAATACTTGACTTTCTGCAGAGCCGGCCTTCTAGATAATTCCGACAGAACAACCAGAAGGGTGATATTTGCAAGAATAGATCTAGATATCCGACTATTTGCACGCTTTGACAGAGATCTTCTATTAGGAGAGCCTGCATCAAGGGACAGAGCATACTTCACTTTCTGCAGAGACGGCCTTCTAGATTATTACGAAAGAATAACCAGAAGGGTGATATTTGCAAGAACAGATCTAGATACCCGACTAATTGCATGCTTTGACAGAGATCTTCTATTACAAGTCTGAATCAAGGAACAGAGCATACTTGACTTTCTGCAGAGCCGGTCTTCTAGATTATTCCAACAGAATATCCAGAAGGAAGACATCTGCAAGAATAGATCTAGATCTCCTACTATTTGCCCGCTTTGACAGATATCTTCTGTTAGAAGTGTCTTCATCAAGGGACAGAGCATACTTGACTTTCTGCAGAGCCGGTCTTCTAGATTATTCCAACAGAATATCCAGAAGGAAGACATCTGCAAGAATAGATCTAGATCTCCTACTATTTGCCCGCTTTGACAGATATCTTCTGTTAGAAGTGTCTTCATCAAGGAACAGAGCATATTTGACTTTCTGCAGAGCCGGTCTTCTAGATTATTCCAACAGAATAACCAGAAGGAAGTCATCTGTAAGAATAGATCTAGATATCCGACTATTTGCCCGCTTTGGCAGAGATCTTCTATTAGAAGAGTCTGCAAGAAGGGACAGAGTATACTTGACTTTCTGCAGAGCTGGTCATCTAGATTATTCCAACAGAATATCCAGAAGGAAGACATCTGCAAAAATAGATCTAGATCTCCGACTATTTGCCCACTTTGACAGAGATCTTCTATTAGAAGAGTCTTCATCAAGGGACAGAGCATGCTTGACTTTCTGCAGAGCCAGTCTTCTAGATTATTCCAACAGAATAATCAGGAGGATGATATCTGCAAGAATATATCTAGCTATCCGACTATTTGCCCACTTTTACATAGCAAGTCTTCTAGATTATTCCAACAGAATCATCATCTGGTATCCCTCTGGTACATCCCTCTGGTGGCCTTCTGGGGTCCTTCTGGTGGCCTTATGAGGTCCTTCTGCAAGAATAGTTCTAGATATCCAACATTTCCCCGCTTTGACAGAGATCTTCTATTAGAAGAGTCTGCAGCAAGGGACTAGCATACTTGAATTTCTGCAGAGCCGGTTTTCTACATTATTCCAACAGAATAACCAGAAGGAAATTATCTGTAAGAATAAATCTAGATATTCGACTATTTGCCCGCTTTGACAGAGATTTCCTATAAGAAGAGTCTTCATCAATGGACAGAGCAAACTTGACTTTCTGCAGAGCCGGTCTTCTAGATTATTTCAACAGAATAACCAGAAGGAAGATATCTGCAAAAATAGATCAAGATATCCGACTATTTGCGCGTTTTTAAAGAGATCTTCTATTAGAAGAGTCTTCATCAAGGGACAGAGCATACTTTAATTTCTGCAGAGCCGTTCTTCTAGATTATTCCAACAGAATTACCAGAAGGAAGTCATCTGCAAGAATAGATCTAGATAGCTGACTATTTGCCCACTTTCACAGAGAACTTCTATTAGAAGAGTTTTCCTCTAGGGACAGAGCATACTTGAGTCTCTGCAGAGCCGGTCTTCTAGATTATTCCAACAGAATCATATTCTGGTATCCCTCTGGTACATCCGTCTGGTGGCCTTCTGGGGTCCTTCTGGTGGCCTTATGAGGTCTTTCTGCAAGAATAGATCTAGATATCCGACTATTTGCTCACTTTGACACAAATCTTCTATTCGAAGAGTCTTCATCAAGGAACAGAGCATACTTGACTTTCTGCAGAGCCAGTGTTCTAGATTATTCCAACAGTATAACCAGAAGGAAGATATCTGTAAGAATAGATCTAGATATCCGACTGTTTGCCCGCTTTGACACAGATCTTCTATTAGAAGAGTCTTCATCAATGGACATAGCATACTTGAATTTCTGCAGAGTCGGTTTTCTAGATTATTCCAACAAAATAACCAGAAGGAAGACATCTGCAAGAATAGATCTAGATATCCGATTATTTGCCCACTTTGACAGATCTTCTATTAGAAGAGTCTTCATCAAGGGACAGAGCATACTTGACTTTCTGCAGAGCCGGTCTTCTAGATTATTGTAACAGAATAACCAGAAGGAAGTCATTTGCATGAATAGATCTAGATATCCGACTATTTGCCCGCTTTGACAGAGATCTTCTATTAGAATAGTCTTCATCAAGGGACAGAGCATACTTGACTTTCTGCAGAGCCAGTGTTCTAAATTATTCCAACAGAGTAACCAGATGGATGATATCTGCAAGAATAGATCTAGATACCCGACTATTTGCCCGCTTTGACAGATATCTTCTGTTAGAAGAGTCTTCATCAAGGGACAGAGCATACTTGACTTTCTGCAGAGCCGGTCTTCTAGATTATTCCAACAGAATCATCTTCTGGTATCCCTCTGGTACATCCGTCTGGTGGCCTTCTGGGGTCCTTATGGGTGGCTTTATGAGGTCTTTCTGCAAGAATGGATCTAGATATCCGACTATTTGCCCACTTTGACACAGATCCTCTATTAGAAGAGTCTTCATCAAGGGACAGAGCATACTTGACTTTCTGCAGAGCCGGTCTTCTAGATTATTCCAACAGAATAACCAGAAGGAAGATATCTGTAAGAATAAATCCAGATATCCGATTATTTGCATACTTTACTTTCTGCAGAGCCGGTCTTCTAGATTTTTCCAACAGATTTACCAGAAGGAAGTCATCTGCAAGAATAGATCTAGATATCCGACTATTTGCCCACTCTGACAGAGAACTTCTATTAGAAGAGTATTCATCTAGGGAAAGATCATATTTGACTTTCTGCAGAGCCGGTCTTCTAGATTATTCCAACAGAATCATCTTCTGGTATCCCTCTGGTACATCTGTCTGGTGGCCTTCTGGGGTCCTTCTGGGTGGCTTTATGAGGTCTTTCTGCAAGAATAGATCTAGTTATTGGACTATTTGCCCACTTTGACACAGATCCTCTATTAGAAGTGTCTTCATCAAGGGACAGAGCATACTTGACTTTCTGCAGAGCCGGTCTTCTAGATTATTCCAACAGAATAACCAGAAGGAAGATATCTGTAAGAATAGATCAAGATATCCGATTATTTGCCCGTTTTGACAGAGATCTATTAGAAGAGTCTGCAAGAAGGGACAGAGCATACTTGACTTTCTGCAGAGCTGGTCTTCTAGATTATTCAACAGAATAACCAGAAGGAAGATATCTGCAAGAATAGATCTAGATATCCGACTATTTGCCAGTTTTGACAGAGATCTATTAGAAGAGTCTGCATCAAGGGACAGAACATACTTGAAGAAACACAATTCCCTCTTTCTGCACAGCCGGTCTTCTAGATTATTCCTACACCAAGCGCTCAGGTCGCCCTCTGGTATCCTTCTGGTGGCCTTCTGGTTGCCTTCTGGTGGCCTTCTAGTGACCCTCTGGTGGCCTTCTGGCTCTCTGAACATCTGTTTGCTCTTAAACTGAGAGCTTCATCCTCCAGCCTCCAAACTGCTGTTGGCTCCCAACCTGAGAGCTCATCAATCCAACCTCTGAACAGCTTTTGGCTCTCTAGTTGCAAGAATATAGCTCAAGATCTCCGACTATTTGGCCGTTTTGACAGAGATCTTCTATTAGACTAATAGAAGTCTTCATCAAGGGACAGTGCATACTTGAAGAAACAGTTCCCTTTTTCTGCACAGCCAGTCTTCTAAATTATTCAAACAGAATGACCAGAAGGAAGATATCTGCAAGAATATACCTCTAGATATCCGACTATTTGCCCACTTTGACAGAGATCTTCTATTAGACTAAAAGAAGTCTTCATCAAGGGACAGAGCATACTTGAAGAAACACAGTTCCCTTTTTCTGCAGAGCCAGTCTTCTAGATTATTCCAACAGAATGACAAAAAGGAAGATATCTGCAAGAATATAGCTCTAGATATCCGACTATTTGCCCGCTTTGACAGAGATCTTCTATTGAACTAATAGAAGTCTTCATCAAGGGACAGAGCATACTTGAAGAAACAGGGTTCCCTCTCTCTGCACAGCCAGTCTTCTAGATTATTCCAACAGAATGACCAGAAGGAAGATATCTGCAAGAATATAGCTCTAGATATCCGACTATTTGCCCGCTTTGACAGAGATCTTCTATTGAACTAATAGAAGTCTTCATCAGGGACAGAGCATACTTGAAGAAACAGGGTTTCCCTTCTCTCTGCACAGCCAGTCTTCTAGATTATTCCAACAGAATGACCAGAAGGAAGATATCTGCAAGAATATAGCTTTAGATATCCGACTATTTGCCCGCTTTGACAGAGATCTTCTATTAGACTAATAGAAGTCTTCATCAAGGGACAGAGCATACTTGAAGAAACACAGTTCCCTCTTTCTGCACAGCCAGTCTTCTAGATTATTCCAACAGAATGACCAGAAGGAAGATATCTGCAAGAATATAGCTCTAGATATGCGACTATTTGCCCGCTTTGACAGAGATCTTCTATTAGACTAATAGAAGTCTTCATCAGGGGGCAGAGGATACTTGAAGAAACAGGGTTCCTTGTTTCTGCTGAGCCTGTCTTCTAGATTATTCAAACAGAATGACAAAAAGGAAGATATCTGCAAGAATATGACTCTAGATATCCGACTATTTGCCATTTTGACAGAGATCTTCTATTAGACTGATAGAAGTCTTCATCAAGGGATAGAGCATACTTGAAGAAACAAAGTTCCCTCTTTCTGCACAGCCAGTCTTCTAGATTATTCCAACAGAATGACCAGAAGGAAGATATCTGCAAGAATATAGCTTTAGATATCCGACTATTTGCCCGCTTTGACAGAGATCTTCTATTAGACTAATAGAAGTCTTCATCAAGGGACAGAGCATACTTGAAGAAACAGAGTTCCCTCTTTCTGCACAGCTGGTCTTCTAAATTATTCCAACAGAATGAGCAGAAGGAAGATATCTGCAAGAATTTATCTCTAGATATCCGACTATTTGCTCTCTTTGACAGAGATCTTCTATTAGACTAATAGAAGTCTTCATCAAGGAAGCCTTCATCAAGGGACAGAGCATACTTGAAGAAACAAAGTTCCCTCTTTCTGCACAGCTGGTCTTCTAGATTATTCCAACAGAATGACCAGAAGGAAGATATCTATTAACAACGGGAGCGTCCTCCCCCCCGCTATTTTCATATTTGGTATGCGTTTAGCCAGAGCGGAAAGTGAACTGGTAACACTTTGTCCCTCCTTTCTCTCTCTCTCTCTCTCAGATACAGGTAATAACAACCCCCCCTCTCTCTCTCTTTCAACCTCCACTCTATTATCTAAGGTCACCAAATCAGAGTCGGAGCTACAAAAATATACGTTTATTCAAAGCAAAGTACTAATTGAATAATTCAGGTTCTTACAGGATAATTAATAGAATGATAATTCACAGTTCAAGTTTCACAGACAACCCCCCGGTATTTAATAGTCTTAATCAGTAATTAGTCACACCCATTATCTCTTCTCCAAAATATTATAGTTCCCTCACTAGGACACTCAGTCCCCTCACTAGGACACTTAGCCCCCTCCACTAGGACACTCAGTCCCCTCACTAGATCCGCCTGATAAAAAGACAGGAGAACACACTAGTGAGCACACACAATTGTAAAGACAAAGTCAAAAGATTAAATGAAATAGAACATCTTAACAAAATGTCAAAACAGACAACCAAACTACAACTTTGGCTAAATCACAGTAACTTACCCATTACAGCTTGGAACGTCACACACAGAAACAAATATAACTTTCGCAGAGCCATACCGGCATTCTGCCTTTTCTCCCCGTAGCTGTCTCCATCCTTCTGCCTAGTTACCTTCCGTTAAGAAGGAAAGAGGCGCACACGTACAGATGAATTCACACTCTTTGTCCACACCCAGAAACTGCTTTCAACTAGTTTCAAAGTCACCTTCTCTCGAACTCACATACCTACAGAACGAATGTTGACCTGCAAAGCAAGCATCTTAATGTCACACCATCCCAGAAAAGTTATCAGCTTCTTAAGCTGTCGCTCAGAGTCTGTCTCCATGGGAAGTAAAATATGATGAATCTGTGCATTCCTCCTTACTACAGATTAGCTCGGCCACCCTCCTGGCTAGCCCCAGGCCACATAAAACAGCTCATATATTATAAAAAACACATTGGCCGGCTCATTAAACACAAAACATAGTAGTAACTGCACGTCTCTGGCAGCACAAAGTTATGTCTATCACGCTTCATCTCCAAAATCAATTGGGTGTAGAAATTTTTCTCATTTTGGATACTTAAATATCCCTCTTTGTCTGCAATTGGCTGCACAGACTTGTAGCACGCTGTAGGAAGGCGAAACGTCTCCCAGCAGAAGAATTCTAATGGCTCTTGTAGACCCAAAAGCGCTGTAAAACTCTGTAGACTTGTAGAAACTCTCTTAAGTACCCTGGGCAAACGACAGCAACCTCTCTGCAACGGCTGGTGGGCGTCTTGCTAGCGTCGGGGAACGAAGATTATGGTGAGTTTAAGTCTGTCAGTCAAGTCATCGGTCAATCAAAAAAGGAAATTAACCCCAGACATACTACTTATATCAAATAATGACTTCAAAAATTCCCAAAAGTACTAACTGAACGTCTCCCAACTAACTCCATTCAATATAACCACTAAATCATAAGTCATTATCACAACTCCGCAAAAAAAAAAAAAAAATCACATAAGCCCAGCCCCAAAAATCAAAAATGTTCTCTCAAGCTCGGATATTTGAACGACCCAAAAAATCAATAAAAACTCTTTACTGTCTAACAGCAAAAACCACTCACTGCTCACATAATTAATTACAATGAGACTTAATGTCAAATGCCCATCATACAACTCATAAATCCCAACAAATTACATCTCCCATCCAAAAAGAAATGTTATTTAAAGCTCAATCCCCATTACATCTCTCGTAGGATAAGGAAAAAAAAAGAGAAAAATAATGAAAGATAATGACAAGTGAACTTCCCCCATCACAAAGCACATAATATATGCATGATATACATAACCCCGCGTTTTCCCCAACAAATGCAATATGCATAGTTACGGAATTTTCCCATCGCAACTTTTCAAGCTATCGGACATGGCCAGAAAGTAACCTCTCACACGTGCACTTTCATGAAATGCTATGGTCAACATTTCCAGATATTGCAAAAACTCTGAGCAATCACCACTAGAGGAAAAGAGTCAGCACACTGGACTCATCACAGCATTTTCAGCAAAAATCCACCTGCGGACACGTCAGGTGCTCGAACTGCAGCATAAAAATGTCTAGTCAGATTCACAACTTCAGAAACCCATGATTCTCAAAAAAAGGTTCTATACTGACATTATATCAGCACATTTCACAAAATTATCTCCAGGATATGACTAAAGTGTTCAAAATTTGTCTCAAAGACATAACTCTCACATGATATTGCTCAATTATATAAAAAAATTATCACCTATCCGGGATAAAAAAACTACGGTAAACTCACAAGTCAGCAATTATATGCCTCCAAAAATAACATCTCCATAGGACCACAATACAGTAATGCCACTCGCTTCCAATTAGTCATGAAACCAAAAAGAACCACAGTAATCTTCGCTTGGCTCGTAAAAACTCCAGGAATTCAACTCAAAAAATCATAATCACAAAAAAAGGTCACCCCCAAAGATTAATTCGACCCACACACACACACACACACACACACACACACACACACACACATATATATATATATATATATATATATATTATATATATATATATATATATATATATATATATATATATCACTATCTTAATAATAACACCACCCCAGTGATGAAAATATTTCCTCCATTTAATTAATAACCACACCACACCACTCCAACAATAAAAAATATTCACCTCTATTTCACCAATAACGCCATGCGGAATAAAACAAGTCTCCAAAAAATATTATATCTCCAAGCAGGATCATAAAAAAAAAATGTAACTCCACCTCCAAAAAATATGCACTCAAAGCATCCAGCTGACACACTAAAAAAATATTGCCCCATGTCTCCTCAAAAATGTGTCTCCATTTGCAACAAAGATGGCTGCAAAATAATTGAACTAAACATAGCTCTCAGCACCATAGGCCTAAACTGTGAAATATTTCCAAAAAAATAAAAAAATATCAAATGGCCAAAATATTATATCTCCAAAATTATATCTCAAATTATATCTCCAATTCTTCAGGAAAATAACTCAATGTTATAGTAAAAAACTATAAACTCTCTGTTTAGCATAACTGCTAAGAAAGGGCAAAAACTCGGCAAATAAAAGGGCCCAGGAAATTCCAGAAAAAATCAAGAATGTGCCACAACTCATTATAACAAAACTATAAATTCAAAGTGTCTAAGCAAAGACTTCTCCATATGCACTACGACATAGGCCACTAGAAACTTGGCCAAGTTTCCTATCTCTGGCAAAGTTGTCACAAATACAACAAAGGTATTGTGCAAGAAACCCACAATTTCTGGAACACAAATATCCAGAAAGAAAAAAAATGTAGTACCATTATGTATGCATTAAAAAAATGCAAAAATTCTTCCATAAATCTCTCTGCAGCATCAAACAGCTGAAATCAAACACGTTCCTGAACAATGACTCTAAGTCACGAACTGAGACATTAAAAAATTCACACAAACTGGAGAAAAAATAAATTCAAATTTACCCACGATAAAAAAAAACTTGCGTCAGCTATGGGTAACTTCTAAAAAAGGAAAAAAGAAAAATCAACGGCACTGTTAACTATCCCTGTGACTCACATTGATGTCAAGCAATTCTCTGCTGAACTCATAAAAAAATAGAAAAACAACAAATGTGTCGTTAGTTCCTCCCATATTAAAAAAAAAAAACACCACCCTTGATAGCATTACAACACCCATTTTAGCATATAAAAAAAATCACCAGTATTAGTATAAAAAAAATTACCAATGTTAATGCTTGCCCATTCACCAAAAAAATCAGCACAAAATTCACCAGAAGTTCAGCAAAATTCAGCACAATTCACCAAAAATTCAGCCAGATTCATCACCCATGAACTACTGACATTCTCCAAAGTCACAGAAACTCAATAAATAATTAACCACAAAACTTCTCCCATAATTCATTGTAATAATTCTCCATAATATAATTATCTGTAATAATTATAAAATAATTCTCAAATAATGATAATTCTACTCAAGTACCTCTCCCGTGAAGTAATGACAATAATAATAATCCTCAAGTAATGACAATAATAATAATCCTCCATAGTAATAATTCTCCTGCAAATATCTCAAGTAAGGGCATTAATATTGCCATTCCCCAATATTCATCATATTGCCACACCAAAATCAACACCATTTCCCCAGTATACACCAAATACAACACGAGGCACCCATCCACCATCAATGGCGACACCACCTGACAACATCAGTCAGCAATCATCATCAGTCAGCACCACCGGGCATTACCATTCAGCACCACTCGCAATCACCAACTGACAACATCAGTCATCGCCACTCAGCACCATTTTAAAGCAATCTCCCCAACACCAATCAAATCTCCATTAAAAAAAATAATAATAATCTATGTGTCCCATTTATAATTATGCCTTCCAAAGCATAAGGAAAACTTACACCTCATCCCATTTTCTCTTCACTCAAGAGAAAGAAAATCTCTTTCTAAAAAAAAACCCTCTGGGCATCTCACATCATCAACCAATCGTTATCAGCTGATGTCCTTTGGCATTGAAAATTTCCATATTCAAGGGCAAACTCGTCCCCGATACCCCCCCACTAAAAGAAAAAAAAAAAAAAAAAAAAATAGTTTCACCCTCCCGGTCAAGCAATGCTCCCCGAAGCAGACCACTATTCGCCTTCCCCTTGCAATACCCCTCCGGGCCGGTTCAGCAGAAATCACGCTGAGCTCGCAAGAACGAGTGGGCGCTCTCTGTCTCCAAGCAAAGAATGCAATTCAAGCAACAGTTTTGCATGTATGAAAACCATTCATACACACACCTATGTATTAAACAAAGACGAATGCGTCTCCTTTGATATGTGCCGATAAAGAAACACATCACTTTCTACTCCTATGGGGAAAAAATGTGGTATCCTAAACCAATCCCACAACTCACAAAATGATAAAAAAAAAACCCAGGACTAAAAAAAAAAAACACTTTGTAACACTTACCCTTCACAATGAAAGAAAACCCGGAATCTGCGCAATCATAAACACGCTAACACACACACTCACGGACGTCTCGGGAATGTACTCACAAGATCTCAGTTCTAAGTGACTGACCAGCTCCCTCGAGGCATCAAGCCCTGGGCAAAATGCCGAGCCTAGTTCAATTCTCCCCTTCCCATTACCATAGTTAACGGACGGATATTTCTCATTCCCTCTCACCTAGTAACTGAAATCTAACAATTTTCCACAACCAGACACTCTGAAAACAGAGGCTTTTTCGTTCGACCACCGCTTGCCACCACTATTAACAACGGGAGCGTCCCCTCCCCCCCCTGCTATTTTCATATTTGGTATGCGTTTAGCCAGAGCGGAAAGCGAACTGGTAACACTTTGTCCCTCCTCTCTCTTTCTCTCTCTCAGACACAGGTAATAACCTCTCTCTCTCTCTCTCTCTCTCTCACAACCTCCACTCCATTATCTAAGGTCACCAAATCAGAGTCGGAGCTACAAAAATATACGTTTATTCAAAGCAAAGTACTAATTGAATAATTCAGGTTCTTACAGGATAATTAATAGAATGATAATTCACAGTTCAAGTTTCACAGACAACCCCCCGGTATTTAATAGTCTTAATCAGTAATTAGTCACACCAATTATCTCTTCTCCAAAATATTAGTTCCCTCACTAGGACACTCAGTCCCCTCACTAGGACATTTAGTCCCCTCCACTAGGACACTCAGTCCCCTCACTAGATCCGCCTGTTAAAAAGACAGGAAAACACACTAGTGAGCACACACAATTGTAAAGCAAAGTCAAAAGATTAAATGAAATAGAACATCTTAACTAAAGGTCAAAACAGGCAACCAAGCTACAACTTTGACTAAATCACAGCAACTTACCCATTACAGCTTGGAACGTCACACACAGAAACAAATATAACTTTCCCAGAGCTATCCCCATAGCTGTCTCCATCCTTCTGCCTAGTTACCTTACGTTAAGAATGAAAGAGGCTCACACGTACAGATGAATTCACACTCTTCGTCCACACCCAGAAACTGCTTTCAACTAGTTTCAAAGTCACCTTCTCTCGAACTCACATACCTACAGAACGAACATTGACCTGCTAAGCAAGCATCTTAATGTCACACCATCCCAGAAAAGAGTTATCAGTTTTCTTAAACTGTCGCTCGGACTCTGTCTCCATGGGAAGTTAAATATGATGAATCTGTGCATTCCTCCTTACTACATATCTGCAAGAATATAGCTCTATATATCCGACTATTAGCCTGCTTTGACAGAGATCTTCTATTAGACTAATAGAAGTCTTCATCAGGGGGTAGAGCATACTTGAAGAAACAGAGTTCCCTCTTTCTGCAGAGCCAGTCTTCTAGATTATTCCTACAGCATGCCCCAAGGTCGCCTTCTGGTATCCTTCTGGTGGCCTTCTGGTTGCCTTCTGGTGACCCTCTGATGGTTTTCTGGCTATCTGAACAGCTGTTTGCTCTCAAACTGAGAGCTTCATCCTTCAGCCTCAAAACTGCTGTTGGCTCCCAAGCTGAGAGCTCGTCCTCCAACCTCCGAACAGCTGTTGGCTCTCTAGCTGCAAGAATATAGCTTAAGATCTCCGACTATTTGGCCGCTTTGACAGAGGTCTTCTATTAGACTAATAGAAGTCTTCATCAAGGGGCAGAGCATACTTGAAGAAACAAGGTTCCCTCTTTCTGCTGAGCCTGTCTTCTAGATTATTCTAACAGAAAGACCAGAAGGAGGATATCTGCAAGAAAATGGCTCTAGATATCCGACTATTTGCCCGCTTTGACAGAGATCTTCTATTAGACTAATAGAAGTCTTCATCAAGGGACAGAGCATACTTGAAGAAACAGAGTTCCTTCTTTCTGCAGAACCAGTCTTCTAGATTATTCCAACAGAATGATCAGTAGGAAGACATCTGCAAGAATATAGATTTAGATATCTGACTATTTGCCCGCTTTGACAGAGATCTTCTATTAGACTAATAGAAGTCTTCATCAAGGGACAGAGCATACTTGAAGAAACACAGTTCCCTCTTTCTGCACAGCCAGTCTTCTAGATTATTCCAACAGAATGACCAGAAGGAAGATATCTGCAAGAATATAGCTCTAGATATCCAACTATTTGCCCGCTTTGACAGAGATCTTCTATTAGACTAATAGAAGTCTTCATCAAGGGACAGAGCATACTTGAAGAAACACAGTTCCCTCTTTCTGCACAGCCAGTCTTCTAGATTATTCCAACAGAATGACCAGAAGGAAGATATCTGCAAGAATATAGCTCTAGATATCAGACTATTTGCCCGCTTTGATAGAGATCTTCTATTTGACTAATAGAAGTCTTCATCAAGGGACAGAGCATACTGGAAGAAACAGAGTTCCCTCTTTCTGCACAGCCAGTCTTCTAGATTATTCCAACAGAATGCCCAGAAGGAAGATATCTGCAAGAATATAGCTCTAGATATCCGACTATTTGCCCGCTTTGACAGAGATCTTCTATTAGACTAATAGAAGTCTTCATCAAGGGGCAGAGCATACTTGAAGAAACAGAGTTCCTTTTTAGTGCAGAGCCGGTCTTCTAGATTATTCCTACAGCATGCCCTCAGGTCGCCTTCTGGTATCCTTCTGGTGGCCTTCTGGTGGCATTCTGGTGGCCTTCTGGTGGTCCTTTGGTGGTCTTCTGGCTCTCTGAACAGCTGTTGGCTCCCAAGCTTAGAGCTCGTCCTCCAACCTCCGAACAGCTGTTGGCTCTCAAACTGAGAGCTGGTCCTTCTTCTTCCGAACAGCTGTTGGTTCTCTCTGAGAGAATTGGTCCTCCTTCCTCCAAACTGCTGTTGGTTCTCTAAGAGAATTGGTCCTCCTTCCTCCAAACAGCAGTTGGTTCTCTCTGAGAGAATTCGTCCTCCCTCTTCCAAACAGCTGGTGGGTCTCAAACTGAGAGCTGGTCCTCCTTCCTCCGAACAGCTGTTGGTTCTCTCTGAGAAAATTGGCCCTCCTTCCACCAAACTGCTGTTGGTTTTCTCTAGGAGAATTGGTCCTCCTTCCTCCGAACTGCTGTTGGTTCTCTCTGAGAGTTGGTCTTTCTGTTCCCTATATACCTTAGGAAGAACTGACACTCAAGAGGAATTGTAGTTAAGTTCCTGGGGGGGAGACACTTACTGGCTAGGGGGCTGGGTGTCAGGGGGATACATATAGTGCCTGGGGGGAGGCACATGCCTATTATAATTCCTCTCGAGTGGAAGTTATTTCAAAGGTTTTCGGAACTCGATATTGAACGAAATTTGTAGCTCAATGATATTTGTGTGAATTATGAGTCACATACACAAGTTACTTTTACTTGTGCAATATATATTAAGCCACCAATACAGTATAACAGCGAATTCCATATATCTTGGTGAGAACTAACACTTAGGGGGAATTATAATTATCATCAAGTGCCTGGGGGAAGACACTTTCAAATCATAATTCTCCTTGGGTGAAAGTTTTTCCCAAGGTTTAGCGAACTCGACAGCACACCATATATGTGGCTTAATATTTCGCAGATCCTATACACGATATCTGCAGATAAAGTCACTCACACAAATGAACACAAACACAAATTGGTGGGGATTTCACTATCCACTACTGTTTTTCCATTATCACAACACTAAAAACTTAACACTAACTATTCTTTTTTATTTTTCAGTTTTATACTTTTTGGGATCTAGTGTTTTATATATATATATATATATATATATATATATATATATATATATATATATATATATATACATATATATATATATATATATATATATATATATATATATATATATATACATATATATATATATATATATATATATATATATATATATATATATATATATATATATATATATATATGGGGGGGTGTGAGATATCACTATCCACCTTTTCTGTTTTATTCCATAGTCACATTACTAAAAACAAAATGATTTTCCTTACAAAACTTAACACTAATTATTTTTCAGATTTATACTTTTTTTATTTATTTATTTATTTATTTTATTTTGTGTGGGGATATCACTATCCACCTTTTCTCTTTTTTTCTATATTCACAACACTAAAAAAATAATTTTCTTTAAAAACTTAACACTAATGAACTTAACACTATTTTTTCTTTGTTTTCAGTTTTATACTTTTTTTGGATTTTGTTTTATATTTTTTTGGTGGGGATATCACTAGCCACCTTTTCTATTTTTTCTATATTCACACATACACACAAAATTTAACACTATTCCAGTTTCTTACAGTACCAGGGCCAATACAAAGCTCTTCTTCAGCAAATCCAACTTTCTTTCTTCCTGCATCTCAAAAGAAATCTCCTAAAGTTGCTCCTCTTCTGGTCCTGCCTGTAGCTCCCTGTCCTTTCTTTCCTTTGGTCTGGACGATTTCCTGGACCTCATAAAAGAAAGCGATGACGTCATTCTCATTTCCTCTAACGGTGCAGTCATTGGAGGTTTCGTCCTTCTTGGGGCCTTGGAAGACGACTTTGTGCTCGTTAACCAGCCTCTTGATGTTCTGTCCTCCTCGGCCAATGACCATGGCTCGTTCTTCGCTATCTAGGACGATTCCGTAGAGGCGATCTCCTATCCTGGTTAACCCTGGGAGGATTTCCTCCTGAGGGAAATTCCTTCCTCCTTGCTGGCCTGTGTTGCTCTTTCCTTTGGGCACAGGGGGCTTCATGGCTTCTCTTATGTCTTGGCAAGCATCCTCGACATAGTCCAACTGGCCTTGTATGGTGATGAAGCCCTCTGTTTTGTTGTGGACAGTAATCCTGACATTGTTGATCTTCTCAATTCTCCTCAGGTTATCTCCTTTGGGGCCCACCAGAAGTCCCTTGTTTTGGGGGTCCACTTCCAAACGGTACTGGCCTGCCCCAATTCTGCTCAGTCCTTTGGTTGTGATGTCACAACTTCTTACACTGAGTTCTTCAAGGAGGAGACAAAGGTGGTCATAGGCCTTTTTAACTTATTTCAGATCTCCTCCTAAATAGCCAATTTCCCTCTTGTCTTCTTCTTGTGGGAGAATTAGTTCTACTTTGAAGAGGCTCTTGATTTTCTTAGCCCCTTGTCCATTGAGAGCGAGAAGGAGACGTCTGCCCTTCTATTATACTAATAGAAGTCTTCATCAAGGGACAGAGCATACTTGAAGAAACAAAGTTCCCTCTTTCTGCACAGCCAGTCTTCTAGATTATTCCAACAGAATGACTAGAAGGAAGATATCTGCAAGAATAAAGCTCTAGATATCCGACAATTTGCCCGCTTTGACAGAGTACTTCTATTAGACTAACAGAAGTCTTCATCAAGAGACAGCGCATACTTGAAGAAACACAGTTCCTCTTTCTGTACAGCCAGTCTTCTAGATTATTCCAACAGAATGACCAGAAGGAAGATATCTGCAAGAATATAGCTCTGGATATCTGACTATTTGCCCGCTTTGACAAAGTACTTTTATTAGACTAATAGAAGTCTTCATCAAGGGACAGAGCATCCTTGAAGGAACAAAGTTCCCTCTTTCTGCAGAGCCGGTCTTCTAGATTATTCCAACAGAATGATCAGAAGGAACATATCTGCAAGAATATAACTTTAGATATCAGACTATTTGCCCGCTTTGACAGAGATCTTCTATTAGCCTAATAGAAGTCTTCATCAAGGGGCAGAGCATACTTGAAGAAGCAGAGTTCCCTCTTTCTGCACAGCCGGTCTTCTAGATTATTCTAACAGAATAACCAGAAGGAAGATATCTGCATGATTATAGCTCTAGATATCCGACAATTTGCCCTCTTTGACAGAGTACTTCTATTAGACTAATAGAAGTCTTCATCAAGGGACAGAGCATACTTGAAGAAACACAGTTCCCTCTTTCTGCACAGCCGGTCTTCTAGATTATTCCAACAGAATGACTAGAAGGAAGATATCTGCAAGAATGTAGCTCTAGATATCAGACTATTTGCCCGCTTTGACAGAGTACTTCTATTAGACTATAGAAGTCTTCATCAGGGGACAAAGCATACTTGAAGAAACAGAGTTCCCTCTTTCTGCACAGCACATTCTTCTAGATTATTCCAACAGAATAACCAGAAGGAAGATATCTGCAAGAATAAAGCTCTAGCTATCTGACTATTTGCCCGCTTAGACATAGATCTTCTATTAGACTAATAGAAGTCTTCATCAAGGACAGAGCATACTTGAAAAAAAACACAGTTCCTTCTTTCTGCACAGACTGTGTCCTAGATTATTCCTAAAGCATGCCCTCTGGTAGCCTTCTGGTATCTTTCTGGTTGCCTTTCTGGTGGCCCTCTGGTGGCCTTCTGGCTCTCTGAACAGCTGTTTGCTCTCAAACTGAGAGCTTCATCCTCCAGCCTCCAAACTGCTGTTGGCTCCCAAGCTGAGAGCTCGTCCTCCAACCTCTGAACAGCTGTTGGCTCTCTACCTGTAAGAATATAGCTCAAGATCTCCGACTATTTGTTCCCTTTGACAGAGATCTTATATTTGACCAATAGAAGTCTTTATCAATGGGCAGAGCTTACTTGAAGAAACACAGTTCCCTCTTTCTTCACAGCTATTCTTCTAGATTATTCCAACAGAATGACCAGAAGGAAGATATCTACAAGAATATAGCTCTAGATATCCGACTATTTGCCCACTTTGACAGAGATCTTCTATTAGACTAATAGAAGTCTTCATCAAGGGACAGAGCATACTTGAAGAAACAACAGTCCCTCTTTCTGCACAGCCAGTCTTCTAGATTATTCTAACAGAATGACAGAAGGACGATATCTAAAAGAATATAGCTCTAGTTATACCGACTATTTGCCCGCTTTGGACAGAGATTTTCAATTAGACTAATAGAAGTCTTCATTAAGGGACAGAGCATACTTGAAGAAACACAGTTCCCTCTTTCTGCACGGCAGGTCTTCTAAATTATTCCAACAGAATGACCAGAAGGAACATATCTACAAGAATATAGCTCTAGATATCCGATTATTTGCCCGCTTTGACAGAGATCTTCTATTAGACTAATAGAAGCCTTCATCAAGGGACAGAGCATACTTGAAGAAACAAAGTTCCCTCTTTCTGTTTAGCCAGTCATCTAGATTATTCTAACAGAATGACCAGAAGGAAGATATCTGCAAGAATATAGCTCTAGATATGCGACTATTTGCCCGCTCTGACAGAGATCTTCTATTAGACTAATAGAAGTATTCATCAAAGGACAGAGCATACTTGAAGAAATAAAGTTCCCTCTTTCTGCACAGCCGGTCTTCTAGATTATTCCAACAGAATGACCAGAAGGAAGATATCTGCAAAAATATAGCTCTACATATCCGACTATTTGCCCGCTTTGACAGCTTACTTCTATTAGACTAATAGAAGTCTTCATCAAGGGTCAGAGCATACTTGAAGAAACACAGTTCCCTCCTTCTGCACGGCCGGTCTTCTAAATTTATTCCAACAGAATGAACCAGAAGGAAGATATCTTGCAAGAATTAAAAGCTTTGAGGTATCCGACCTATTTGTTTTTTTGTTTTTTTTTTTTTGTCCCGCCTCTTGACAGAGTACCTCTATTAGGACTAATAGAAGTCTTCATCAAGGGCAGAGCATACTTGAAGAAAAACAGAGTTCCCTCTTGCTGCACAGCCGGTCTTCTAGATTATTCCTACAGCATGCCCTCAGGTCGCCTTCTGGTATTCTTCTGGTGGCCTTCTGGTTGCCTTATTGTGGCCTTCTGGTGCCCCTCTGTTGGCCTTCTGGCTCTCAGAACAGCTGTTTGCTCTCAAACTGAGAGCTTCCTCCTCCATCCTCCAAAATGCTGTTGGCTCCCAAGCTGAGAGCTTGTCCTCTAACCTCCAAACAACTGTTGGCTCTCAAACTGAGAGCTGGTCCTCCTTCCTCCATACAGCTGTTGGTTCTCTCTTAGAGAATTGGTCCTCATTCTTCCAAACAACAGTTGGTTCTCAAACTGCAAGAATAAAGCTCTAGATTTCCGACAATTTGCCCGCTTTGACAGAGTACTTTCTATTAGACTAATAGAAGTCTTCATCAAGGGACAGAGCATCCTTGAAGGAACAGAGTTCCCTCTTTCTGCAGAGCTGGTCTTCTAGATTATGCCAACAGAAGGACCAGAAGGAAGATATCTGCAAGAATATAACTTTAGATATCCGAATATTTGCCCGCTTTGACATAGATCTTCTATTAGACTAATAGAATTCTTCATCAATGGACAGAGCATACTTGAGGAAACACAGTTTCCTCTTTCTGCACAGCCGGTCTTCTAGATTATTCTAACAGAATGACCAGAAGGAAGATATCTTCAAGAATATAGCTCTACATATCCGACTATTTGCCTGCTCTGACGGAGATCTTCTATTAGAATAATAGAAGTATTCATCAATGGACAGAGCAAACATGAAGAAACAAAGTTCCTTCTTTCTGCACAGCCGGTCCTCTAAATTATTCCAACAGAACGACCAGAAGGAAGATATCAGCAATAATAAAGCTTTAGGTATCAGACTATTTGCCCGCTTTGACAGAGTACTTCTATTAGACTAATAGAAGTCTTCATTAAGGAGCAGGGCATACTTGAAGAAACACAGTTCCCTCTTTCTGCATAGCCGGTCTTCTAGATTATTCCTATAGCATGCCCTCAGGTCGCCTTCTGGTATTCTTCTGGAGGCCTTCTGGTTGCCTTCTTGTGGCCTTCTGGTGGCCGTCTGGTGGCCCTCTGGTGGCCTTTTGGCTCTCAGAACAGCTGTTTGCTCCCAAACTGAGAGCTTCATCCTCCAGCCTCCAAAATGCGGTTGGTTCCCAAGCTGGGAGCTTGTCCTCTAACCTCCAAACAACTGTTGGCTCTCAAACTGAGAGCTGTTCCTCCTTCCTCCATACAGCTGTTGGTTCTCTCTAAGAGAATTAGTCCTCTTTCCTCCAAACAGTTGGTTCTCAAACTACAAGAATAAAGCTCTAGATATCCAAATATTTGCACGCTTTGACTGAGTACTTCTATTAGACTAATAGAAGTCTTCATCAAGGGACAGGGCATACTTGAAGAAACACAGTTCCCTCTTTCTGCACAGCCGGTCTTCTAAATTATTCCAACAATGACCAGAAGGAATATATATGCAAGAATATAGCTCTAGATATCCGACTATTTGCCAGCTTTGACAGAGATCTTCTACTAGACTAATAGAAGTCTTCATCAAGGGACAGAGCATACTTGAAGAAACACAGTTCCCTCTTTCTGCACAGTCGGTCTTCTAGATTATTCCAAAAGAATGACCAGAAGGGAGATATCTGCAAGAATAAAGCTCTAGATATCTGACTATTTGCCCGCTTTGACAAAGTACTTTTATTAGACTAATAGAAGTCTTCATCAAGGGACAGAGCATCCTTGAAGGAACAAAGTTCCCTCTTTCTGCAGAGCCGGTCTTGTAGATTATTCCAACAGAATGATCAGAAGGAACATATCTGCAAGAATATAACTTTAGATATCAGACTATTTGCCCGCTTTGACAGAGATCTTCTATTAGCCTAATAGAAGTCTTCATCAAGGGGCAGAGCATACTTGAAGAAGCAGAGTTCCCTCTTTCTGCACAGCCGGTCTTCTAGATTATTCTAAAAGAATAACCAGAAGGAAGATATCTGCATGATTATAGCTCTAGATATCCGACAATTTGCCCTCTTTGACAGAGTACTTCTATTAGACTAATAGAAGTCTTCATCAAGGGACAGAGTATACTTGAAGAAACACAGTTCCCTCTTTCTGCACAGCCGGTCTTCTAGATTATTCCAACAGAATGACTAGAAGGAAGATATCTGCAAGAATGTAGCTCTAGATATCAGACTATTTGCCCGCTTTGACAGAGTACTTCTATTAGACTAATAGAAGTCTTCATCAGGGGACAAAGCATACTTGAAGAAACAGAGTTCCCTCTTTCTGCACAGCACATTCTTCTAGATTATTCCAACAGAATAACCAGAAGGAAGATATCTGCAAGAATAAAGCTCTAGCTATCTGACTATTTGCCCGCTTAGACATAGATCTTCTATTAGACTAATAGAAGTCTTCATCAAGGGACAGAGCATACTTGAAAAAACACAGTTCCTTCTTTCTGCACAGACTGTGTTCTAGATTATTCCTAAAGCATGCCCTCTGGTAGCCTTCTGGTATCTTTCTGGTTGCCTTCTGGTGGCCCTCTGGTGGCCTTCTGGCTCTCTGAACAGCTGTTTGCTCTCAAACTGAGAGCTTCATCCTCCAGCCTCCAAACTGCTGTTGGCTCCCAAGCTGAGAGCTCGTCCTCCAACCTCTGAACAGCTGTTGGCTCTCTAGCTGTAAGAATATAGCTCAAGATCTCCGACTATTTGTTCCCTTTGACAGAGATCTTATATTTGACTAATAGAAGTCTTTATCAATGGGCAGAGCTTACTTGAAGAAACACAGTTCCCTCTTTCTTCACAGCCATTCTTCTAGATTATTCCAACAGAATGACCAGAAGGAAGATATCTACAAGAATATAGCTCTAGATATCCGACTATTTGCCCACTTTGACAAAGATCTTCTATTAGACTAATAGAAGTCTTCATCAAGGGACAGAGCATACTTGAAGAAACACAGTTCCCTCTTTCTGCACAGCCAGTCTTCTAGATTATTCTAACAGAATGACCAGAAGGACGATATCTACAAGAATATAGCTCTAGTTATCCGACTATTTGCCCGCTTTGACAGAGATTTTCAATTAGACTAATAGAAGTCTTCATTAAGGGACAGAGCATACTTGAAGAAACACAGTTCCCTCTTTCTGCACGGCAGGTCTTCTAAATTATTCCAACAGAATGACCAGAAGGAACATATCTACAAGAATATAGCTCTAGATATCCGATTATTTGCCCGCTTTGACAGAGATCTTCTATTAGACTAATAGAAGCCTTCATCAAGGGACAGAGCATACTTGAAGAAACAAAGTTCCCTCTTTCTGTTTAGCCAGTCATCTAGATTATTCTAACAGAATGACCAGAAGGAAGATATCTGCAAGAATATAGCTCTAGATATGCGACTATTTGCCCGCTCTGACAGAGATCTTCTATTAGACTAATAGAAGTATTCATCAAAGGACAGAGCATACTTGAAGAAATAAAGTTCCCTCTTTCTGCACAGCCGGTCTTCTAGATTATTCCAACAGAATGACCAGAAGGAAGATATCTGCAAAAATATAGCTCTACATATCCGACTATTTGCCCGCTTTGACAGCTTACTTCTATTAGACTAATAGAAGTCTTCATCAAGGGTCAGAGCATACTTGAAGAAACACAGTTCCCTCCTTCTGCACGGCCGGTCTTCTAAATTATTCCAACAGAATGACCAGAAGGAAGATATCTGCAAGAATAAAGCTTTAGGTATCCGACTATTTGCCCGCTTTGACAGAGTACCTCTATTAGACTAATAGAAGTCTTCATCAAGGGGCAGAGCATACTTGAAGAAACAGAGTTCCCTCTTGCTGCACAGCCGGTCTTCTAGATTATTCCTACAGCATGCCCTCAGGTCGCCTTCTGGTATTCTTCTGGTGGCCTTCTGGTTGCCTTATTGTGGCCTTTCTGGTGCCCCTCTGTTTGGCCCTTCTGGCTCTCAGAACAGCTGTTTGCTCTCAAACTGAGAGCTTCCTCCTCCATCCTCCAAAATGCTGTTGGCTCCCAAGCTGAGAGCTTGTCCTCTAACCTCCAAACAACTGTTGGCTCTCAAACTGAGAGCTGGTCCTCCTTCCTCCATACAGCTGTTGGTTCTCTCTTAGAGAATTGGTCCTCATTCTTCCAAACAACAGTTGGTTCTCAAACTGCAAGAATAAAGCTCTAGATTTCCGACAATTTGCCCGCTTTGACAGAGTACTTCTATTAGACTAATAGAAGTCTTCATCAAGGGACAGAGCATCCTTGAAGGAACAGAGTTCCCTCTTTCTGCAGAGCTGGTCTTCTAGATTATGCCAACAGAAGGACCAGAAGGAAGATATCTGCAAGAATATAACTTTAGATATCCGAATATTTGCCCGCTTTGACATAGATCTTCTATTAGACTAATAGAATTCTTCATCAATGGACAGAGCATACTTGAGGAAACACAGTTTCCTCTTTCTGCACAGCCGGTCTTCTAGATTATTCTAACAGAATGACCAGAAGGAAGATATCTTCAAGAATATAGCTCTACATATCCGACTATTTGCCTGCTCTGACGGAGATCTTCTATTAGAATAATAGAAGTATTCATCAATGGACAGAGCAAACATGAAGAAACAAAGTTCCTTCTTTCTGCACAGCCGGTCCTCTAAATTATTCCAACAGAACGACCAGAAGGAAGATATCAGCAAGAATAAAGCTTTAGGTATCCGACTATTTGCCCGCTTTGACAGAGTACTTCTATTAGACTAATAGAAGTCTTCATTAAGGAGCAGGGCATACTTGAAGAAACACAGTTCCCTCTTTCTGCATAGCCGGTCTTCTAGATTATTCCTATAGCATGCCCTCAGGTCGCCTTCTGGTATTCTTCTGGAGGCCTTCTGGTTGCCTTCTTGTGGCCTTCTGGTGGCCGTCTGGTGGCCCTCTGGTGGCCTTTTGGCTCTCAGAACAGCTGTTTGCTCTCAAACTGAGAGCTTCATCCTCCAGCCTCCAAAATGCGGTTGGTTCCCAAGCTGGGAGCTTGTCCTCTAACCTCCAAACAACTGTTGGCTCTCAAACTGAGAGCTGTTCCTCCTTCCTCCATACAGCTGTTGGTTCTCTCTAAGAGAATTAGTCCTCTTTCCTCCAAACAGTTGGTTCTCAAACTACAAGAATAAAGCTCTAGATATCCAATATTTGCACGCTTTGACTGAGTACTTCTATTAGACTAATAGAAGTCTTCATCAAGGGACAGGGCATACTTGAAGAAACACAGTTCCCTCTTTCTGCACAGCCGGTCTTCTAAATTATTCCAACAATGACCAGAAGGAATATATATGCAAGAATATAGCTCTAGATATCCGACTATTTGCCAGCTTTGACAGAGATCTTCTACTAGACTAATAGAAGTCTTCACAAGGGACAGAGCATAGAGTCTTCATCAAGACGAGCATACTTGAAGACAGTTCCCTCTTTCTGCACAGTCGGTCTTCTAGATTATTCCAAAAGAATGACCAGAAGGGAGATATCTGCAAGAATAAAGCTCTAGATATCCGACTATTTGCCCGCTTTGACAGAGATCTTCTATTAGACTAATAGAAGTCTTCATCAAGGGACAGAGCATACTTGAAGAAACACAGTTCCCTCTTTCTGCACAGCCGGTACTCTAGATTATTTCAACAGAATGACCAGAAGGAAGATATCTGCAAGAATAAAGCTCGAGATAATCCATTTATTTGCCTGCTTTGACAGAGTACTTCTATTAGACTAATAGAAGTCTTTATCAAGGGGCAGAGCATACTTGAAGAAACAGACTTCCCTCTTTCTGCACAGCTGGTTTTCTAGATTATTTCTACAGAATGACCAGAAGGAAGATATCTGCAAGAATATAGCTCTAGATATCCGACTATTTGCCCACTTTGACAGAGTATTTCTATTAGACTAATAGAAGTCTTCATCAAGGGTCAGAGCATACTTGAAGAAACACAGTTCCCTCCTTCTGCACGGCCGGTCTTCTAAATTATTCCAACAGAATGACCAGAAGGAAGATATCTGCAAGAATAAAGCTTTAGGTATCCGAATATTTGCCCACTTTGACAGAGTACCTCTATTAGACTAATAGAAGTCTTCATCAAGGGGCAGAGCATACTTGAAGAAACAGAGTTCCCTCTTGCTGCACAGCCGGTCTTCTAGATTATTCCTACAGCATGCCCTCAGGTCGCCTTCTGGTATTCTTCTGGTGGCCTTCTGGTTGCCTTATTGTGGCCTTCTGGTGCCCCTCTGGTGGCCTTCTGGCTCTCAGAACAGCTGTTTGCTCTCAAACTGAGAGCTTCATCCTCCAGCCTCCACAATGCTGTTGGCTCCCAAGCTGAGAGCTTGTCCTCTAACCTCCAAACAACTGTTGGCTCTCAAACTGAGAGCTGGTCCTCCTTCCTCCATACAGCTGTTGGTTCTCTCTTAGAGAATTGGTCCTCATTCTTCCAAACAACAGTTGGTTCTCAACTGCAAGAATAAAGCTCTAGATTTCCGACAATTTGCACGCTTTGACAGAGTACTTCTATTAGACTAATAGAAGTCTTCATCAGGGGACAGAGCATCCTTGAAGGAACAGAGTTCCCTCTTTCTGCAGAGCTGGTCTTCTAGATTATGCCAACAGAAGGACCAGAAGGAAGATATCTGCAAGAATATAACTTTAGATATCCGCAATATTTGCCCGCTTTGACATAGATCTTCTATTAGACTAATAGAATTCTTCATCAATGGACAGAGCATACTTGAGGAAACACAGTTTCCTCTTTCTGCACAGCCGGTCTTCTAGATTATTCTAACAATGACCAGAATGAAGATATCTTCAAGAATATAGCTCTACATATCCGACTATTTGCCTGCTCTGACGGAGATCTTCTATTAGAATAATAGAAGTATTCATCAATGGACAGAGCAAACATGAAGAAACAAAGTTCCTTCTTTCTGCACAGCCGGTCCTCTAAATTATTCCAACAGAACGACCAGAAGGAAGATATCAGCAAGAAGAATAAAGCTTTAGGTATCCGACTATTTGCCCGCTTTGACAGAGTACTTCTATTAGACTAATAGAAGTCTTCATTAAGGAGCAGGGCATACTTGAAGAAACACAGTTCCCTCTTTCTGCACAGCCGGTCTTCTAGATTATTCCTATAGCATGCCCTCAGGTCGCCTTCTGGTATTTTTCTGGAGGCCTTCTGGTTGCCTTCTTGTGGCCTTCTGGTGGCCCTCTGGTGGCTTTCTGGCTCTCAGAACAGCTGTTTGCTCTCAAACTGAGAGCTTCATCCTCCAGCCTCCAAAATGCTGTTGGCTCCCAAGCTGAGAGCTCGTCCTCTAACCTCCAAACAACTGTTGGCTCTCAAACTGAGAGCTGTTCCTCCTTCCTCCATACAGCTGTTGGTTCTCTCTAAGAGAATTGGTCCTCTTTCCTCCAAACAGTTGGTTCTCAAACTGCAAGAATAAAACTCTAGATATCCAACTATTTGTACGCTTTGACTGAGTACTTCTATTAGACTAATAGAAGTCTTCCTCAAGGGACAGGGCATACTTGAAGAAACACAGTTCCCTCTTTCTGCACAGCCGGTCTTCTCGATTATTCCAACAATGACCAGAAGGAATATATATGCAAGAATATAGCTCTAGATATCTGACTATTTGCCAGCTTTGACAGAGATCTTCTACTAGACTAATAGAAGTCTTCATCAAGGGACAGAGCATACTTGAAGAAACACAGTTCCCTCTTTCTGCACAGTCGGTCTTCTAGATTATTCCAAAAGAATGACCAGAAGGGAGATATCTGCAAGAATAAAGCTCTCGATATCCGACTATTTGCCCGCTTTGACAGAGATCTTCTATTAGACTAATAGAAGTCTTCATCAAGGGACAGAGCATACTTGAAGAAACACAGTTCCCTCTTTCTGCACAGCCGGTACTCTAGATTATTCCAACAGAATGACCAGAAGGAAGATATCTGCAAGAATAAAGCTCGAGATAATCCATTTATTTGCCTGCTTTGACAGAGTACTTCTATTAGACTAATAAAAGTCTTTATCAAGGGGCAGAGCATACTTGAAGAAACAGACTTCCCTCTTTCTGCACAGCTGGTTTTCTAGATTATTCCCACACAATGACCAGAAGGAAGATCTGCAAGAATATAGCTCTAGATATCCGACTATTTGCCCACTTTGACAGAGTATTTCTATTAGACTAATAGAAGTCTTCATCAAGGGGCAGAGCATACTTGAAGAAACAGAGTTCCCTCTTTCTGCACAGCCGGTCTTCTAGATTATTCCTACAGCATGCCCTCAGGTCGCCTTCTGGTATTCTTCTGGTGGCCTTCTGGTTGCCTTCTTGTGGCCTTCTGGTGGCCCTCTGTTTGAATTCTGGCTCTCAGAACAGCTGTTTGCTCTCAAACTGAGAGCTTCATCCTCCAGCCTCCAAAATGCTGTTGGCTCCCAAGCTGAGAGCTCGTCCTCTAACTTCCAAACAACTGTTGGCTCTCAAGCTGAGAGCTGGTCCTCTTTCCTCCATACAGCTGTTGGTTCTCTCTAAGAGAATTGATCCTCCTTGCTACAAACAGCAGTTGGTTCTCAAACTGCAAGAATAAAGCTCTAGATATCAGACTATTTGCCCGCTTTGACAGAGTACTTCTATTAGACTAACAGAAGTCTTCATCAAGGGAGAAAGCATACTTGAAGAAACACAGTTCCTGCTTTCTGCACAGCCAGTCTTCTAGATTATTCCAGCGGAATGACCAGAAGGAAGATATCTGCAAGAATATAGCTCTAGATATCCGACTATTTGCCCGCTTTGACAGAGATCTTCTATTAGACTAATAGAAGTCTTCATCAAGGGACAGAGCATACTTGAAGAAACACAGTTCCCTCTTTCTGCACAGCCGGTCTTCTAGATTATTCCAACAGAATGACCAGAAGGAAGATATCTGCAAGAATAAAGCTCTAGATATCCGACTATTTGCCCGCTTTGACAGAGTACTTCTATTAGACTAATAGAAGTTTTCATCAAGGGACAGAGCATACTTGAAGAAACAGAGTTCCCTCTTTCTGCACAGCCGGTGTTCTAGATTATTCCAACAAAATGACCAGAAGGAAGATATCTGCAAGAATATAGCTCTAGATATCCGACTATTTGCCCGCTTTGACAGAGATCTTTTATCAGACTAATAGAAGTCTTCATCAAATGACAGAGCATACTTGAAGAAACAGAGTTCCCTCTTTCTGCACAGCCGGTCTTCTAGATTATTCCAACAGAATGACCAGAAGGAAGATATCTGCAAGAATAAAGCTCTAGATATCCGACTATTTGCCCGCTTTGACAGAGTACTTCTATTAGACTAATAGAAGTCTTCAATCAAGGACGAGAGCATACTTGAATGAAACACAGTTTCCCTCTTTCTGGCACAAGCCGGTTCTTCTAGATTATTCCAACAGAATGAACCAGAAGGAAACAATCTGGCAAAAATAAAGCTCTAGATATCCGACTATTTGCCCAAACTTGAAACCAGAGTATTCTATTAAACCCTAAATAGAAGTCTTTCATCAAGGGACCAGAGCATAACTTGAAGAAACACCAGGTTTCCTCTTTCTTCTGTACAGCCAGTCTTCTAATTATTTCCAACGAATGACCAGAAGGAAGATTCTGGGAAGAAGAAAGCTCTAGATATCCGAATATTTGCCCGCTTTGGACAGAGTACATCTTTAGACTAATAGAAGTCTCACAAGGGACAAGCATACTGAAGAAACACGTTCCCTCTTTCGCACAGCCGGTTTCTAGATTATTCCACAGAATGACCAGAAGGATAGCCCAAGAATAAAAGCTCTAAGATATCCGACTATTTGCCCATTTGACAGAGTACTTCTATTAAACTAATAGAAGTCTTCATCAAGGGACAGAGCATACTTGAAGAAACACAGTTCCCTCTTTCTGTACAGCCAGTCTTCTAAATTATTCCAACAGAATGACCAGAAGGAAGATATCTGCAAGAATAAAGCTCTAGATATCCGACTATTTGCCCACTTTGACAGAGTACTTCTATTAAACTAATAGAAGTCTTCATCAAGGGACAGAGCATACTTGAAGAAACACAGTTCCCTCTTTCTGTACAGCCAGTCTTCTAAATTATTCCAACAGAATGACCAGAAGGAAGATATCTGCAAGAATATAGCTCTAGATATCAGACTATTTGCCCGCTTAGACAGAGTACTTCTATTAGACTAATAGAAGTCTTCATCAAGGGACAGAGCATACTTGAAGCAACACAGTTCCCTCTTTCTGCACAGCCGGTACTCTAGATTATTCCAACAGAATGACCAGAAGGAAGATATCTGCAAGAATAAAGCTTTAGATATCCGACTATTTGCCCGCTTTGACATAGATCTTCTATTAGACTAATAGAAGTCTTCATCAAGGGGCAGAGCATACTTGAAGAAACACAGTTCCCTCTTTCTGTACAGCCGGTCTTCTAGATTATTCCTACAGCATGCCCTCAGGTCGCCTTCTGGTATTCTTATTGTGGCCTTCTGGTATTCTGCTGGTGGCCTTCTGGTGGCCTTCTGGTTGCCTTCTTGTGGCCTTCTGGTGGCCCTCTGTTTGAATTCTGGCTCTCAGAACAGCTGTTTGCTCTCAAACTGAGAGCTTCATCCTCCAGCCTCCAAAATGCTGTTGGCTCCCAAGCTGAGAGCTCGTCCTCTAACCTCCAAACAACTGTTGGCTCTCAAACTGAGAGCTGGTCCTCCTTCCTCCATACAGCTGTTGGTTCTCTCAAAGAGAATTGGTCCTCTTTCCTACAAACAGCAGTTGGTTCTCAAACTCCAAGAATAAAGCTCTAGATATCAGACTATTTGCCTGTTTTGACAGAGTTCTTCTATTAGACTAATAGAAGTTTTCATCAAGGGGACAGAGGCTATCTTGAAGAAACAGAGTTCCCTCTTTCTGCAGACAAGCCGGTCTTCTAGATTATTCCAACAGAATGACCAGAAAGGAAGAATATCTGCAAAGAATATAGCTCTAAGATTATCCGACTATTTGGCCCGCTTTGACAGAGATCTTCCTATTAGACTAATAGAAGTCTTCATCAAGGGACAGAGCATACTTGAAGAAACACAGTTCCCTCTTTCTGCACGCCGGTCTTCTAGATTATTTACCAACAGAAGACCAGAAGGGTGAGGATTAATTATTTAAACATCTGCAAAAAGGATTATTATGGGCCTTTCTTCTTTAAAAAGGTACCGACTATTTGCCGCTTTGACAGAGATCTTCTATAATACCTAATAGAAGTCTTCATCAAGGGACAGAGCATACTTGAAGAAACACAGTTCCCTCTTTCTGCACAGCCGGTCTTTAGATTATTCAACAAAATTATCAGAAGGAAGATATCTGCAAGAATATAGCTCTAGATATCCGACTATTTGTTTTTCCCGCTTTGACAGAGATCTTCTATTAGACTAATAGAAGTCTTCAATCAGGGGACAGAGCATACTTGAAGAAACACAGTTCCCTCTTTCTGCACAGCACCGCCGTCTTCTAGATTTATTCCAACAGAATGACCAAGGAAGATATCTGCAAGAATAAAAAGCTCTAGATATCGACTATTTGCCCGCTTTGACAGTACTTCTATTAGACTAATAGAAGTTTTCATCAAGGGACAGAGCATACTTGAAGAAACAGAGTTCCTCCCTCTTTTCTGCACAGCCGTGTTCTAGATATTCCAACAAAATGACCAGAAGGAAGATATCTGCAAGAATATAGCTCTAGATATCGCTATTTGCCCGCTTTGACAGAGATCTTCTATCAGACTAATAGAAGTCTTCATCAGAAATTAAGACCAGAGCATACTTGAAGAAACAGAGTTTCCCATCTTTTCTCCGGCACACAGCCGGTCTCTAGATGATTCCAACAGAATGACTCCAGAAGGAAGATATCTGCAAGAATAAAGCTCTAGATATCCGGACTATTTGCCCGCTTTTGACAGAGTACATCTATTAGACTAATAGAAGTTCTTCATCAAGGGACAGAAGCATGACCTTGAAGAAACACAGTTCCCTCTCTAAACTGTTTTCTGCACAGTCCGGTATTCTAGATTATTTCTACATGAATGACCAAGAAGGAAGAGATATCTGCAAGAAGATAGCTCTAGATATCAGACTTTTTGTTTTTTTTTGCCCGCTTTGACAGAGATCTTCTATTAGACTAATAGAAGTCTTCATCAAGGGACAGAGCATACTTGAAGAAACAGAGTTCCCTCTTTCTGCACAGCCGGTCTTCTAGATTATTCCTACAGCATGCCCTCAGGTCGCCTTCTGGTATCCTTCTTGTGGTGGCCGCTGGTTGATTTCTGGTGGCCTTCTGGCTCTCTGAACAACTGTTTGTTCTCAAACTGAGAGCTTCATCCTCCAACCTCCAAACTGCTGTTGGCTCTCAAACTGAGAGCTGGTCCTCCTTCCTCCGAACTGCTGTTGGTTCTCTCTGAGAATTGGTCCTCCTTCCTCCAAACTGCTGTTGGTTCTCTCTGAGAGAATTGGTCCTCCTTCCTCCGAACTGCTGTTGGCTCTCAAACTGAGAGCTGATCCTCCTTCCTCCAAACAGCTATTGGCTCTCATCCTGAGAGTTGGTCTTCCTGCTCCCTTTATACCTAAGGAAGAACTGACACTCAAGAGGAATTGTAGTTAAGTTCCTGGGGGGAGACACTTACTGGCTAGGGGGCTGGTTGTCATGGGATACATATAGTGCCTGGGGGGAGGCACATGCCTATTATAATTCCTCTCGAGTGGAAGTTATTTCCAAGGTATTCGGAACTCGATATTGAGCAAAATTTGTAGCTCAATGATATTTGTGTGAATTATGAGTCACATACACAAGTTACTTTTACTTGTGCAATATATATTAAGCCACCAATACAGTATAACAGCGAATTCCATATATCTTGGTGAGAACTAACACTTAGGGGGAATTATAATTATCATCAAGTGCCTGGGGGAAGACACTTTCAAATCATAATTCTCCTTGGGTGAAAGTTTTTCCCAAGGTTTAGGGAACTCGGCAGCACACCATATTTGTGCCTTAATATTTAGCAGATCCTATACACGATATCTGCAGATAAAGTCACTCACACAAATGAACACAAACACAAATTGGTGGGGATTTCTCTATCCACCTTCATTGTTTTTCCATTATCACAACACTAAAAACTTAACACTATTTTTTTTTTATTTTTCAGTTTTATACTTTTTTGGGGATCTAGTGATATATATATATATGTGATATCACTATCCACCTTTTCTGTTTTTTTACATAATCACATTACTAAAACAAAATTATTTTCCTTACAAAACTTAACACTAATAATTTTTTTTATATTTTTCAGTTTTATACTTTTTTTTTTTATTTTGAGTTTTTTTTTTTTTTTTGTGGGGATATCACTATCCACCTTTTCTGTTTTTTTCTATATTCACAACACTAAAAAAAATTACAAAACTTAACACTAATTTTTTTCTTTGTTTTCAGTTTTTTACTTTTTTGGGATTTTGTGTTTTATATTTTTTTTTGGTGGGGGATATCACTATCCACCTTTTCTATTTTTTCTATATTCACAACACTAAAAAAAAATTTTCTTACAAAACTTAACACTATCTTTTTTTTTCAGTTTTTTACTTTTTTTGGATTTTGTGTTTTATATTTTTTTTTGGTGGGGATATCACTATCCACCTTTTCTATTTTTTCTACATTCACACATACACAAAATTTAACACTATTCCTGTTTCTTACAGTACCAGGGCCAATACAAAGCTCTTCTTCATCAAATCCAACTTTCTTTCTTCCTGCATCTCAAAAGAAATCTCCTAAAGTTGCTCCTCTTCTGGTCCTGCCTGTAGCTCCCTGTCCTTTCTTTCCTTTGGTCTGGACGATTTCCTGGACCTCATAAAAGAAAGCGATGACATCATTCTCATTTCCTCTAACGGTGCAGTCATTGGAGGTTTCGTCCTTCTTGGGGCCTTGGAAGAAGACTTTGTGCTCGTTAACCAGCCTCTTGATGTTCTGTCCTCCTCGGCCAATGACCATGGCTCGTTCTTCGCTGTCTAGGACGATTCCGTAGAGGCGATCTCCTATCCTGGTTAACCCTGGGAGGATTTCCTCCTGAGGGAAATTCCTTCCTCCTTGCTGGCCTGTGTTGCTCTTTCCTTTGGGCACAGGGGGCTTCATGGCTTCTCTTATGTCTTGGCAAGCATCCTCGACATAGTCCAACTGGCCTTGTATGGTGATGAAGCCCTCTGTTTTGCTGTGGACAATAATCCTGACATTGTTGATCTTCTCAATTCTCCTCAGGTTATCTCCTTTGGGGCCCACCAGAAGTCCCTTGTTTTGGGGGTCCACTTCCAAACGGTACTGGCCTGCCCCAATTCTGATCAGTCCTTTGGTTGTGATGTCACAACTTCTTACGCTGAGTTCTTCAAGGAGGAGACGAAGGTGGTCATAGGCCTTTTTAACTTCTGTCAGATCTCCACCTAAATAGCCAATTTCCCTCTTGTCTTCTTCTTGTGGGAGAATCAGTTCTACTTTGAAGAGGCTCTTGATTTCCTTAGCCCCTTGTCCATTGAGAGCGAGAAGGAGACGTCTGCCCTCAAGTCCTAAGTCGAACTGGTACCAATCTAAGCCCACAAGTTTTAGGTCGTTTTCTGTTGAAAAGTTCAAGATGTCGTCAATCATTTTCGATATGACTCTTCCAGCCTCCTGGGCTTGCTTGAGAGGGCCAAAGATACTGATGTAATGACGCTCATCATCTTTGTCAGGGAGGTAGATGGCCACGTCATGTTCCCTGACAAGTTTTCGAAGGGTTACCTCGCGTGGTCCCAATATGGCCTCCCTGAATTTCTGATCAACTGTCATCACATAATCTTCTTTTCCCACTGCAAACAAGCCTTTCGATACTTGAGTCATCTCGCTGATGTCGAACACCTTATCCACTCGGAATTTGATTTCCTTGTAGACCTTTTCAACATTCCTCTTCGGTCCTGTGAGCTGGACTACCTTCGAACCATCGTTGCGGACGTTCATGACGACCCCGTGGTCTTGCCTGGCCATCTTGGCAAATTTCCCTCCTTTGCCAATGATCTGTCCTAAGTTAAGGTCTTTCTCACACTGGAAGGAGAAGGTTTTTCCTCCACAGTGTCTAAGAGGTCCGCATTTAGTGGGCCTTGTTGATTTCAAGTTATTTCCAGGTCGTGTTGCTTTATGGTTGTCTACAGGGCCAGTTGGTTTTTTTACTGAGTTTCCAACGGGGCCAGCACTTTTCTGTTCAGGAAGAATCTTTGCCGTGTTAGCATACGACATCTTTTTGGGTTCTTCCTGAATCTTTGCCTTCGTTCCTCGAGATCTATTGTATTTTTCTTCTGGGGTAGGAACTTCTTCATTTTCTTCCTGGACATTTCGTTCGTCCTCTTCTTTCAGGGTGAGGTCATGTTTTTCTCCTTTTTCCTCTAGAGGAACCTCTAGAGGACCTCTTTCCTCTTCCTCCTTTAGAGTCAAGGCTTGGTCCTCTTTTTGTTCCTTTCCATGATCTCTATGAATAAGAGTAGCTTCCTCCACTTGTTCCTCTTGATGATCTGGTTCCTTCTTCTTTCCTACAGTATTAGCTGGTTGCTCCTCTTCTTCCTCATGAGGAACTATTTCCTCTTGAGCCTCCTCTTTTCCTTCAGTTGGAAGACAGTTTACCAGCCTAGGCACAGATTTACGCAAACGTCTTCTTACGCATCCCTGGCCATTGTCTTCGGGAGCCTCTCGAAGCGATATGCCGACAATGATCTTGTGCCTTTCCTCTTCAAATTCCCAATCTTCTTCCTCCTCAAAACTTTCTAAATCAATGTCTAATTCCAAACTTTCGTCTAAGTCTTCGTCTTCCTCTTCCAGCCATTCCTCCATGATGGGGAAAGTTCTTCGTTGCACGATGAAGAAAGTCTGTTTTTTCTCCTTCTTCTCAGGCTGGCGACCCCTCTTGAGGATTTCAGCGAAATTCAATCCCTGTTCAGGCTCTTGTGCTGATTCCTCAGGAGGGGGAGCAACTACTTCCTTATCGAGGTCTTCATCGTCAACATAGTCTCCTTCCCTCTCGTACTCGTCAAGGATTTCTTGAACGTGTACGAAGGCCATTTCGACGCGGTTTTCGGCGCCCTCCAAATGGCCAACTTCTTTCATGTCATCTTCGGGAAGGACGAGGTGGACGTTGTAAAATCTGGTGAATTCCTGAACCTCTCCTGCTATTTTGCGCAAAATGCGCTTTTCCTTCATCGATAGTGGGAATTCATACAGGTCTCCACTGATTGCTTTAACTTCCTTCTTTTCCTTTGAGGGGACGTCTTCCACTTCCTCTTGGGGCTCCTCAAGGGGACCTCGTCGACTGTCTCTTCTTGACAGTGTTCAGATTCCTCATCCTTTGAACTAGTTTTCATTGAAAGTTCTGGGTCAGAAATTTCCAAAACGTCTTTCACCTCCTCCTTCTCCTCCATTTTTTCGTCCAGTTTTCCTTCGTCCTCTTCTTTCTCTCCAGTCATATCTTGTTCTTCTGCCTCTTCTCCTCTGTCCGTATTCTCTTCGACGTTTTGGCTAGAAACTTCTGGCTCAGGAATTTCCAAGTCGTCTTCTTTCAACTCCTCCTCCTTCTCCATTTCTTCATCCTGTTCTCTTCCATCCTCTTCTTTCTTATCGATCATGTCCTCTTCTTCTGCGCTATTTATCCAGGTCTTTTGGATTCGTTCAGCAACTTTTTTCGCCTTTATGAAGCAGAGCATCGTAAAGGCGGCGGTTGTAAGAAACAGGAATGTTTTGGGCCAAAAAACAAATTCATCCAAACTTCGAAGAACTTCCTCAGCCGCTGCTGTTCCCTGGTCACCTCGGAGGGCGTTGCTCACCAGGGTTCGCAAGGGTCCATCGCAAGCAGACAGAGTCGGCTCCTCGTATCCAATAAGATTAGAAAGTCGAACAAAGTTCAGAATAAGATGCAGAATGCGGCGCACTCTGTGTCCTCTCCTGAACTCCATCAGATGTTCTCGAGCGACATCACAACAATGGAATTCCGTCTCAAGAGACGTCCTCCAGGTGATGCCACCCGCCAATATGATCCTGAAAAGCAGCATGAATGCAGCGATAAAAGCTTCTAATGCGTTGTTAACACACTGGAAAATCATTTTTACTAATGATACAGATACACACGCCCTTCACTAAGCTTTGATTTTTTTTAGACCCCCTGGTCTTTCTTGGGGAATCCCAAGGATTGACTTCTCCGAGTTCTGAGGACTCAGATCCCTGGAGACTTTGCTTTGGGGGGCTCATTTGTGTCCTTCAGCACGAAGGATTCGGGGCTGCTTCGTAGCTTCGGGCGGAGAGGCGAGTCTTTGAGGACTGTATGACGTCACTCAAGTTACCACGTCCTCAGGAGGACTCGGAATTCTCATTTCTTATTCCTCTAAGACGTGAGTTTCATTACTGAATTTTACTTTTAAAACTGAGGCATAAAAAATATCTCGCTTTTCTTAATGTTTCTCTCTTTTTTCCTCAAACCTTGATGAAATCTTTTTGATAAATCTTTTAAAATATTTAGTTTACTTATCCTTTATCTTCTGCTATAGCTTCTTAATTTTAAAGTAATATCAATCTATTTTTTCTTGTATATATACACATATCTCTCTAATTGATTTGAGCTCTTCACTTTCATTTCAGTGAAGCACCTCCTCTCAAAATAAAGGAATTCGCAATAAAGAAATTACTTTTTATTAAACTGAATCTACTGACTGTATTTATCGCATGTTACAGCTTCTCAGTTTCAAAATAATATAATTTTCATAAGTGTTATCGGATGGAATCATATGGTGACCATTGTCTGGTTCCTCCGTGCACATATAATTATTTCTTTAGGAATGAAATAGGTTATAGTTCTTGAAGTGAGTGTATGTATTCAAGTAAGAATGTATGGTCAATGAATTCAATTTTTACTTGAAAATATGCATGCATATCGTTCTTGAAACACTCGTATGTATGTAAGTATGCATGTATGTATGTAAATGAATCCAATTTATGCATTAAATATTCATGCATATAGTTCTTGAAGTGGACGTATGTATTCATGTATGAATGTAAGGTCAAGGAATTCAATTTATACATGAAAATTTTCATGCATATAGTTCTTGAAGTACTTGTACGTGTGTATTTAAGCGTTCATGTATGAATGTATGCACAATGAATCCTATTTATGCATGAAAATATTCATACTTAGAGGTTTTGAAGTATGTATTCATGTATGTATGTACAATGAATCCAAATTATGCACGAAAATATCATACACGCTTCTTGGAGTGTGGTGAAGGAATTTATGTATGAAAATATTCATGCATACATTCTTGAAGTGCGCGAATGCATTCATGTATGTATGTATGTATATAAAATGAATTCAATTTATGCATAAAAATATTCATGCATATATTTCTTGAAGTTTGTGTATGCATGTATGTACAATGAATACATTTAACTCCTCAAAATATTCATGCCTCTTTAATTTATCAGTTGAAGAACGAAAGTAGCAGTGATCATTATCTTTCATTTCCCTAAAAACATCCCTAATTAGGGGATAAAAATCCTGCTTATAAGATATAATAAACGAATAAGAAATATAAAGGAAATGATTGACGATTAAGTCATAAATAAACAAATTGACAAAGTCATTAATCATGTTGCCTTCATGTTCCTTATACGTTTAAGTTATCCGTCTTCTTGTGCTTTATATTTTCCTTAATCAAAGATAACTTGTGCTTTGCATTTCCCTTAATTAGAGATATTACGACGAAAAATGGATTCAAGTCTGCATCTGCACCTTAAGAAAAGGAGGAAATCTGTTACTTAACTCTTTGGAACTTTTTCATAATCTTTTATGCTTATGTTATTTGTACTTGAGATTGTATTTTACTTTATATACCATGTAAACTTGCAAGAACAAAAGAGATTACTGTCTACTTTGTATATTTTGTATTATGTCTCTTTTTGGACAAATTTGTGCCAATAGTTATATATTTTGTCAATAACATAACTAACTAACTATCGAAACTGCCCCTCTTTGCAATAGCCTCAACAGAGAGAGAGAGAGAGAGAGAGAGAGAGAGAGAGAGAGAGAGAGAGAGAGAGAGAGAGAGAGAGAGAAGTTAAGTTTATCTTAGTTTTAACAGCTCTCCTAGGGCTGGCCCGAAGGATTTGACATTTTTACGTGGCTAGGAACCAATTGGCCACCTAGCAACTGGACCTACATCTTATTGTGATATCCGAATCACATTGTATCTAGAAATGAATTTCTATCACCAGAAATAAATTCCTCTGACTCCGCGTTGGCCGAGCAGGGAATCGAACTTCGGACCACCGGACTGGTGGCCGAGTGCGAAAACCACTCGTCCAACGTTTCCAAAAATTGCAATTACACACCACATAAAATTCCTTTTCATTTGGAGGAGGTGGGAGTCGGGAAATCAGTTGACACATCGGCTCCTCTACGTCTAGTACTACTTCAGCCATGAGGGTCGTCTTCTTTTCTTCTTCTTTTAGATTACTCTGGGAGTAAGACTACAAAGTACTTTATTGTTGTTGCTGTTGATGTTCTTGCTGCTGGGAGGTGGGGGTTGGTAGGAAAACCTAGAAAGGTCCAGAAAAGTTAAGTATATCTTAGTTTTACCAGACCATTGAGCTTATTAACAGCTCTCCTAGAGCTGGGCCGAGGGATTAGATATTTTTACGTCGCTAGGAAACAATTGGTTACCTAGCAACGGGACCTACAGCTTATCGTGGGATCCGAACCACATTACATCGAGAAATGAATTTCTATCACCAGAAATAAATTCCTCTGGTTCCGTGTTGGCCGAGCCGAGAATCGAACTTCGGATCACCGGATTGGTAGCCAAGAGCGAAGTCCACTCGGCCAATGGGGAACTAGAAAGGTCCAGAAAAGGTGTTTTGCGTTGAGTTAAAGATACAGGAATTTTAGGAGAGGATACGCGTGATTTATTTATTAGAAAGAAAATGTAAAAAAATAATAATAATGTGCATATTAAACAGTACAGCGCAATTATTTCTATTAAAATACACAATGTTTATATTAGTTTTTATTGATGAAACAAAACTCTATTTGACCGTAGATTTTATCACGCAACTCGAGTAAGCTGGAGGTCAGAGCATGCCTCGTTATTCCAAGATAGAATTGAGCCTAATGAACTGCAAATTGAGATTTGAATGACGAACAAGGCTATTTGGAGGTTCCTATAGAGGAGAGAAGGGAGGCGCAAATGTAGTTAACTTTTTTATAAATATCTTATATCTTTCCTTTTGTAATCAATAAAAGCCTTCAGTCCTAAAATATCAACGGAAGCGGACTTATCGATTGACTATAAAATGTATAAATGTTCTTCATTAATCTTACTTTCAATCTGAAGTTTCAATGCACCAACCCAAGAGCCTTTTTTGGTTCTTCCAAAAATGTATCATTATGGATGAAAACCACATTTTATTCAACTAACAAAAATCAACAGGATTAACTAAAAATGCATTTTTTAAAGATTCGCTTATTCTAGTTTTTCTTCTATTTACTTACAGCTGTTGCAGTTGTTTTGGCTGCTGGACAACATTTCCAGTAGAATCTGGAATTCGGCAGTCCAGCTGTCAGGCTTGCCGGTCCAGGTTTTTTCCAGCAAGGAAACTAATGTAGTTCTGGAGCCAGTTTTTCTAATACCAACAGAAACAGTCAGTTCCAGAATAAAAACTCATATATTCAGTTCAGCTCTCTTTCAAATAAGAGAAATTCAGTCACTCACTGGGTTCCAGAATGATAACCAATTCCAGTCAGGAGGAATATCTTTCCAGCAGAACTATCAGAATACTTTAAATTTGTTTGATACTAATAACCGAGACACCTTCCAGACTCAATTGTTAGGAATACAACAGAAGTCTGTGTAAAAATATGTAGGGAAAATTAGCTAGGAAAATCCACTGGTAGAAATATGTAGGGTGATGGTAGAGTTATGGTAGATGAGAGCCAGGAGGAGGTAGAAGTGTGGTAGTAACACACTGCAGCAATAGCAGTTTGCCAAAACAAAACGTTGCAAGCCCCAGTGGAAAATCTGAACTTTGGCACCTTCAATCGGTGGTTACGATAGATTAGGATAGCCAATAAGACTAATCGAGGGGTGGCACCGGAATTAGGAAAAGCCACTCAAGAAGTAGTGGATACGTCTTAGTTGAAGTGAAGGAGGAGCAAAATTATAGAAGTTAGGTTGAGACATATTTCTACCAGTGGATTTTCCTATCCAATTTTCCCTACATATTTTTACAGACTTCTGTTGTATTCCTAACACAATCTCTTCTACAAAACCAAAAAAACACTTTCTCCTCCTCTGGTCCATTCCAGCAAGGCAGTGGTAATCAGTTCCAGTCTACAAGCAGTGTAAGTACGTCTCAGATTAACGATGGCTTCAGATTGGGTTTGAATCAAGGAATTTCTCTCAGTAGCCACAGACTTTCACTGACAACCAACAAGACTCAAGAAGAAACCGCCGTACAGCAATCATTGTCCAGTTGACCCCCTTAATTCGCTTCCAGGACCAACAGATACCTGGAACTTCCTTCCAGACAAACAGAAATCAGCAGAACTCTGATAATAGGTTCCAGCAAACTGGCTTCACTGGAGTAAGGTTCGAAAACAACAACAATAACAACAACATCCAGTTCACCACTAACAGCCAGGTGTCATCCACAAGCCAATCGCAGTCCAGCAACAGACAGCAGCTGAACGCTGCTTCCTCCCTCAACCAGTGCACTGACGAGGTCAACGGCGTCTTCGAGCCTTTGAACCTGCCGTTGGGCGCCACCCTTTTGGTGGGCAAGATTTCGTTCTCCTTCAGCTGCGCCGACAGACCTTATGGTTACTACGCTGACCAAGAGAACTCGTGTCGTGTCTTCCACGTCTGCAACCCTGCTCTGTTCTCTGATGGAAAAATCCTTACCTGACAGGTAAGGAATGAATATTATTTTGCTTTATATATAAGTAATTCTAACTTCATTTGGTTTTGGCTAGTGAGGTGAGAATTTACATAGGCACCAAGCAATACCTTGTGTGCTACAGAACTTGCTTTTATTTCATATGACAGCATTTTATTATTAAACTTTGTCTGGGGTATATTTGATCATTCAATACAATAACTGATTAAACACACAGAAAATATAAAGAGTATTAATCTTATTAATGACTGAAAATGATTTACTCATGATTCATGGAACTAAAAAATATCTCGTCACTTGCCAAATAATATTCCTATCATACGTCCTCAGTTAATCTTTTTATTTTGATACACATACACATGTATATACAGGTAGACAGATATATACACATATTTAGAATCTGTAACTCGTTAACTTTTCTCTTTATTTTTTGATTTAAGCTTCATGTGTGGCGAAGGCACTGTCTTTGACCAGGACAAATTGACCTGCAAAGCAGATTATGATGCAACGCCCTGCCAAAAAGCTGGCAACTTCTACTTCAGAAACGAGCAATTCGGTCATTTCGAAGAAAAAAATTTCTAAATGGTTCCTGAGCTAATGAGAGAAAAATTGGGTTTTCTGGGTATGATCCAGACTCAGCGAATGCTATGTCTTCAGAGATGTCTGTTGATCAAGTAGGCTAAATGGGGGTATACTGTGTACCAGTGTACAGTTATTTATAAATCACGAAGATATCTTAGTGTTTGAGCTGAATGCCCGTGTAAAGCAAAACAGTTGTTGGTGAAAAAAAAAAAAAAAACTTAGAACAATGTTCCCTTATAGAGATTAAGGTTATAATATAAATATATGGTGGGGTGTAAGAATACTACCACCATAGGTCCTGCATGTCGTAAAAGGCGACTAAAAACACAGCTGCTGCCTTGCAGTCTTACTTTTCAGTAAAAGGCTAGGTCCACCGCCAATAGCTGTGGAAATTGCTGCCTTGCATTCTTACTTTATAGTCAAAGGCTAGGCCCACCGCCAATAACTGTGGAAACTGCTGCCTTGAAGTCTTACTTTTTAGTAAAAGGTTAGGCCCACAGCCAATAACTGTGGAAACTACTGCCTTGCAGTCTTACTTTTTAGTAAAAGGTTAGGCCCACCACCGATAACTGTGGAAACTGCTGCCTTGCAGTCTTTCTTTCGAGTCAAAGGATAGGCTTACCGCCAATAACTGTGGAAACTGCTGCCTTGAAGTCTTAATTCTGAGTCAAAGGCTAGGCCCACTGCCAATAACTGTGGAAACTGCCGCCTTGAAGTCTTACTTATGAGTCAAAGGCTAGGCCCACCACCAATAGCTATGGAAACTGCTGCCATGAAGTCTTACTATTGAGTTAAAGGGTAGGCCCACTGCCAATAACTGTGGAAACTGCTGCCTTAAAGTCTTACTTTTTAAACAAAGGCTAGTCCCACCTTCAATAACTGTGGAAACTGGTGACTTGCAGTCTTACTATTGAGTTAAAGGGTAGGCCCACCACCGATAACTGTGGAAACTGCTGCCTTGCAGTCTTTCTTTCGAGTCAAAGGATAGGCTTACCGCCAATAACTGTGGAAACTGCTGCCTTGAAGTCTTAATTCTGAGTCAAAGGCTAGGCCCACTGCCAATAACTGTGGAAACTGCCGCCTTGAAGTCTTACTTATGAGTCAAAGGCTAGGCCCGCCACCAATAGCTATGGAAACTGCTGCCATGAAGTCTTACTATTGAGTTAAAGGGTAGGCCCACTGCCAATAACTGTGGAAACTGCTGCCTTAAAGTCTTACTTTTTAAACAAAGGCTAGTCCCACCTTCAATAACTGTGGAAACTGGTGACTTGCAGTTTTACTATTGAGTTAAAGGGTAGGCCCACTGCCAATAACTGTGGAAACTGCTGCCTTGAAGTCTTACTTTTTAGTCAAAGGCTAGGCTCACCTCCAATAACTGTGGAAACTGGTGCCTTGCAGTCTTACTTTATAGTCAAAGGCTAAGCCCACCCCCAATAACTGGGGAAACTGCTGCCTTGAAGTCTTACTTTTGAGTTAAAGACTAGGCCCACAGCCAATAACTGGAAACTGCTTACTTGAAGTCTTACTTTTGAGTCAAAGGCTGGCCCACTGCCAATAACTGCGGAATATTTTAGCTTGGAGTCTTACTTTTTAAAGTAAAAGGCTATGCCCACTACCAATAAGTGTGGAAAATAAAGGGAAAGAGGGGAAGGCCCCTCGCCACAAACTCAACCAAGGAGACCCGAGGGCACAACACCCTAAATCCACAACAACTGACTGACTACTGCCCAGGTGTAGACAATCCCACTCACACGTGACTGCCGCAGTGTTTCTCCAAAATTCAAAATTACATTAATGACACAACACTTAGTTTATGATATACATGTTGCAAAAACACTTGATAGTGTTCCTTTATACTTTTACTTTGGTATAATTGCCAATTACCAAGAATTGTAATGGTACTGTTACGTAACTTGCACCATGTTGAGTTCGCATGTGGTTGCAATTGTACCATAAACTGTGGACTAAGATGTGAATTAGTCTTCCAAGTTTATGAAAATGACATTTTTATAATAAAATTAAATTTTGCACATAATTACCAAGTAATTACCTGTAGCTGAAAGCTCACTACCATGGCAGTCAAATCTTACAAATTTCGTGATGGAGCCACCATTGCTAGTGTAGGTGTTAGGACCTGCCCACTTTCGGGACTGATAGGTACAAAAGTGCAGAGAGAACCAATTCGTTTGGCCTGCCATGTCCATCTGTGGGGCGGAGGGAAGGGCTTTAATCAGGTAATTACTTGGTAAGTATGTGTAAAATCTAATTTTATTATAAAAATGTCATTTTTACACATGTAACTTACCAAGTAATTTTACCTGTAGCTGATTCCACTCTAATGGAGGCGGGAATCATGGACATGCTCTACATCGAAGACATTATATGTATATTAGCAACTCAATATAGAAATGCTGCAAGTATTTATCAAATACTTATTGTACCTTACCTAGTAAGAGAGAATTGCAGATGAATACTGCCTCTGGTAGTTGCTCTCTTAACCTGTAGGAGGCGTGGCTGTTTGGCCAATGATCGCCCCTACTTTGGTGGGAAATAACTTCTCAGTCATGGAGGTTCACCAATAACTGGAAGAAGTTATTTATTGATGCCCTTGCCCTGGGCTTAGACCAGATAAAACACACGAACACCTACACCATAAAAAACAACCAGTGATACCCTACCATAAAACTGGCAAGTACTCCAGGTAAAAGGTACCCCCAGGCTTCCCAAAACTCAACACCAATAATCAAGACAACATAGGATAGTCAAGGAACAGCTAGCTCTTTATGCTTCCTCCCCAAACACCATGCCAGCCACCGACGACAGACCCAACATGGAGCAACTCTTATATACCATTCCTATGTCTTTCTGATAATGCATAGAAAAAACTGACCTACATTTCCAAAATGTAGAGTTCATAGTACCTTCTAAGGACGTCGCCACAGCTCTCACTTCATGAGCCTTAGCTTTAATGGAGGGTAAGAGTTCTTCCTGTAGTTGAGTGTGCCTCCATTATCAAGTTCCTTAGGAAAAAGGAAATGGCGTTCTTAGACATCGGTCGAGACTGAGACTTCACTGAACACCATAGATAACTTGCAGGTCCTATAATCTTGTCTGTTCTATTCAAATAATAGCGTAATGCTCTGACTGGACAAAGAAGATGCTCCTCCTCCTCTGGTCCTATGATATCCATAAGATTCTTAATCATAAAAGAACGTGGCCAAGGTTTGTTCACATCCCTGTTCTTTGCCAGAAAAACCAAAGATAGAGAAGAGACTGGGTCACCTTGAGAGAACCCTACTCTCCTGTCTATAGCTTGTAATTCACTGACCCTTCTGGCTGTCGCCAGAGCTATCAGAAAAAGGGTCTTTTTTGTGAGGTTCCTTAGAGACACCGAGCAGAGAGGTTTATAAGAGTCCCCATTCAGCCACTATAGAACTACGTCCAAATTTCAAGAAATTGCTCTGGACTTAACTGTCTTGGAAGTGTCCATGGGTCTAATAAGATTGCTAATGTCATTGTTGTGTCCCACATCTATACCTCTATGTTTGAACACAGAGTTTAGCATAGCTCTGTACCCTTTAATAGTACTGGATGCTAACTTCCTAGAGGACCCCAAGAATAGCAGAAAATCTGCTATCTGTGCGACAGTGGTTTGAGAAGAAGAGATGTTATGTCTTCTACACCAGTTTCTAAAAACTGACCACTTTGACTGGTACAGCTTGGTAGTAGAAGATCTGTGACATCTAGCAATGGCTTCTGTAGCTTGTCTTGAAAAGCCTTTGATCTAACCAGTCGCTTGACAGTCAAAATCTTGTCAGAGACAGAGTGAAAAATCCCTTATGGAACTTGTACAAGTGAGGCTGTTTGAGTAGCGATTTTTGAGGGAGAAGTCTTGGAAAGTCTATAATTAGATGAAGGAGGTCCGGAAACCACTCCTTCCTCGGCCAGAATGAAGCTACGAGAGTCAGAGACATTTTGATGACTCATAAACTTGTTGATCACCTCTCGAATCATTGCGAACGGTGGGAATGCGTGTAGGTCCAGCCCCGTCCAATCTTGCAGCATAGCATCTGTTGCCCATGGACAGGGCTCCGGCACTGGTGAACAGAAAGTTGGCAGGTGATGATTCTTTGCTGTTGCAAGGAGATCTATAGTCGGCTGTCCTCAAAGACTCCACAGATCCTTGCACACCTGGAGCTCTAGTGTCCACTCTGCTGAGAGCACTTAGTTCCGTTCTGCTTAGTTCGTCTGCCATGACGTTCATTCTGCCCTGAACAAAGCGAGTAAGAACCGTTACTCTTCCCTGTTCTGCCCACATCAGGAGTTCTTTCATTGTCTGATAAAGAGAGAAGGACCTTGTGCCTCCTTGTTTGCGGATGTACAACAGTACTGTCATGTTGTCCGCAAATACCACTACTATCTTTCCCAAAACCTGTCGAGCAAAGTGTTGCAAACTAAGGAAGATTGCCTACAGTTTCTTCACGTTTATGTGTAGGGTACTTTGTTCCACTGACCAGATACCCAATGTCTTTTGTGACTCCAGGATGGCTCCCCATCCTAGGTCCAATGTGTCAGAGTACAATTTCAGGTCTGGGTTCTTAGGTCGGATTAACTTTCCTACATCCAAGTTACAAGACACTGTGTCCCGCGGAATCTTCGATGTCTCAAAAGACTTAATAAGGTCTGTCATATCGGTGTTCGTCGAAAGCTCCAGTCCTCTATGTTTGAACACCGAACTGAGCATCGCCCTATATCCTCTAATCATGGAAGGGGATAACTTCTTTGTCGACCTCAGAAAGAGAAGGAAATCCACAATCTGGCTTACATTGGTCTCAGAAGAAGAGACTTTAACTTGTTTGCACCATCTTCTGAAGACACTCCATTTAGATTGGTAAAGGTTGTTAGAAGAAGCGCGTCTGCATCTTGCAATCGCTTCTGCCACTCTCCTTGAAAAGCCCTTCACTCTGACGAGACTCCTGACATTCTGAATCCTGTCAGCTGAAGCGCGGACAACCCTTGATGGAATCGGTGGAAATGCGGTTGTCTGAGCAGCGACTTCTTTTGAGGAAGTAGCCTCGGATAATCCACCAACATGTCCAGAAGATCCGGGAACCACTCTTTCCTCAGCCAAAACGGGGCTATCAATGCTAAGCGAACATCCAGATGGCGCTTCGCCTTGTTTATGACCTCCCTGATCATCCCGAAGGGAGGAAACGTGAAAGCATCTAAGCCCAACCAATCTAGCAACATTGCGTCTACTGTCATGCTAGAGGATCTGGAATGGGGGAGCAGAACAGTTGCAGACGGTTGTTCTTGGACGTTGCAAACAAGTCAATGGCCGGTCGTCCTCAAACCTTCCAAAGATCCCGGCAAACTTCCATGTCCAAAGTCCATTCCGATGAAAGAACTTGCCTCCTTCTGCTGAGATCGTCCGCCAGAACGTTCATTTTCCCCTGAACAAAACGAGGAACGAGCTGGATGTGATGTTCTTCTGCCCAGAGTTGAAGTTCTCACGCCTCTGAGAACAGTGAAAGAGCGAGTCCCCCCTTGTTTTCGAATGTAAGACAGAGCTGTGGAGTCGTCCGCATGAATGGCTACTACTCGACCTTCTATCAGATGTACGAACTTCTGAAGGCCCAGGAAGACAGCTAGGAGTTCTTTGACACTGATGTGAAGGGCTTTCTGGGACTCTGTCCAAACCCACAACACCTTGCAAACCCTGAGAATAGCGCCCCAACCTGCGTCCGATGCGTCTGAAAAGAACTGGTGGCTGAGGTTCAACGGGTGGATAGATACACCCTCCTGAAGTCTTTCTCTTGAGTCCCACCAAGCTAGATCGCTCTTGATTTCCTCCATAATGGGGAAAACTGTGGAATCTGGTTGCGACTTTCTGCACCAGTTCGCTTTTAGGTAGAACTGGAGAGTTCTCGAATGTAACCTCCCTAGCTTGACAAATTTCTCTACCGAGGACAACGTCCCCAGTAGGCTCATCCACTGCACTGCTGAGCACGACGAGTTGTGCAGGAACAACTGAACTGTCGCCAAAGACATGACTCCACCCATTTCGGTGCCAGAAAAGCCAGAAAATTCAGAGTCCAGAGTCATCCACAAATAGGAAATCCTCTGAGATGGGGTGACTTGGGACTTCAACAAATTCATGAGAATGCCTAATTTCTGCATCTAAATACATCAAGACGTTGATGCACAACTTTCCCCCTCGAAAAGGCTGCTTCTGTAACAGAGACTTGGAAGGAGGAGCCATAGACACAACAGGTTTAGGCCGTTTCGTGGACTGAGCCAGTAAATCTGTTGTCGACTTCTTCTCTAGATCCGACAGAATATTCTGAACTGTCTCTTGAGGAAACAAATGAGACTTGTCAAACGGAGCAAAAAGAAAGGTTGACTTCTGCACACTGGTGGTGACCCCTTTAGTGGTAAAGGAGCACCACAGCTCACGTTTCTTCAACATGCCCATAGCAAACCATGAAGCTACTTCATTCGCTCCATCTCTGATGGCCTTGTCAGAGCAGGAAAGCACTCCCAACCAGTCCTCTCGCAGATCCTCGGAAAGAGGGGCCAGTCTTCAATCTTCCTTGCTAACGCTCCTATCAACCAGTCCAAGAAACTGAAGATCTCAATGACCTTAAAAAGATTACGAACCATGTGGTCTATCTCGGACGAAGCAAAGAATGTCTTTGGCACTGAAAAGGCTGCTCTCCTATTGGCATCCACTAAGGCAGAAAAGTCTCCCTGGGAGGAGGCAGAAACTCCCAGAGAAGGTGCTTCTCCCATGATGTAGAAGCGATACCTCTTGTTGATCAGCAAGGAAGGGGGGAAGGCAAAAACGCCTTACCATGGTCTCTCTTGGCCGCTAACCATCTATCCACTGACCGTAATGCTTTCCTAGCCACAGAGGAAGGGACTAGTTTGGGCAGCAGTTCTTCTGGCTGCTTCTTTTTCATCATAAAGATCAAGAGGAGAAGGAGGAGTGGCAGGAGAAAACCTCTCTGGAAAATAGTCCAAGAGGAACTTCATTAAAGATGCATACGAAGTCGGCAGCTGCGTCGAAACTTGACCTGAATCCTTCTCAGTTACTACGAACTGCTTGTGTCCTTGCTCGTGCTCTTCATTCTGCTTGAGCTCTCCTGTGTCCTGCTCAAGAACCTCCAACGGAGCAGGCGACATGGTCACTTCCTCTTCTCTCACAGGAGGTTTCTTCCCTTTAATAAAGGACAGCACCTCCTCAAAATGCTGTCGAAAAGGAGCCAACACTTGGTCTTCACGGGAAGACAATTCGCTTGGCTGGGGTTGAACCGATGAAGCAGTCTCTTGTCTTGCTTCAGGCGAAGAGCCACGAACAGAAGTTGAAGAATCTCGCTTTGACTGACGAGCCTGTGTACGATGGACAGGTCGACTCTCGGTCAAGTCCGCTGAGTCGCGAGCCAAATCTTGTCCCTTGTATACCTGATCTGCGTGACTGCAAGATGGGTGCAGATTGGAAGGCGTATCCTTCGACCTCTTGACAGGGAGAGGGGAGACGTCAGCAGTCGAAGGTCTCTTGAGGGGGTGAGAGGTCCAAGAACTACGCCAGCGTCTTGCACGAGGAGACGGCGACTCACTCGAGTCCGAAAACTCCGCACCAAACGAAACACCTTTCCAATGGTGTTCAGTCGAAACCCGACATACCTCCGGTATGTCTTCTCCCTGAGGCAGGGGAGCGGGCCAGTGACCTTTGTCTAGGAGAACTGGAGGGACGGACAGCCACCCCCTCAGGAAACACTTCACTCGCACTTGTACTTGCACTTTGCACTGCTGCACTTTTCTCCATGAACGACTTCATGGAGGTACCTAACTCCATAACAGTACATATTCACTAAAATCTCAAATCTCCTCTCGAACCTTGATTCGAGGCTGGCAATGGTGTTGGAAACTGCAACATGGGAAGCTGGTACAGAAGTTGGAAGAGAGGGGGTTGGAGGACTGAGGATAGGAGAAAGATGACCTCTTAGGGGAGAAGTAGTGGGAATAGAGATCTCCGTTGACACAGGGGTAGAAGGCAAAGTAAAAGACACCTTACTATCTGCCCTAATTGCTGCTTTTCTCTTCTTATCTTGCATAACTTTCTTATTATGAGAAATAAAAAGTTTCCACCATTCATTGTCCCACTCCTGACAAACAGAACACCTTAGTTCTTTAGAACACTCTTGCCCCCTAAACTTAGTACACTTGGAGTGAGGGTCATAAACCTCCTTAACTAACCTTGCTCCAAAAACAGGTTAGTTAAGGATGAACTAGAATCTGACATGATCAGGAAAATAGGCAGCAACTAATCTCAAAAGAGTAACTAAGCTAGCTCCTTGAAAAAACACCGAAAACTTTGTACGTCACCAATAATCCATGAACAGGCAAACAACCCTCCAAAGATGACGAAGAAAGCCCCGCAGAGCTACCGATGTTACTCGGGAGCCGGCAGAAATCCAGTTGAAGAGGTGTGTTGATGTCATACCCGTTTACTGAGGGTGGGTGGTAACTAGTTACCTACACTAAAGATGGTGGCGCCACCAGGAAATTTGAAAGTTAGTCTGCCGAGCGTAGGAATCCTACAGCTGAATAATTGCTTGGTAAGACTGAATAAAAATCAGTCTTAATTCTTTTACATTGATGTGTGCACTTCTGAACTCCTCCGGCCAAGTTCCTGATACTTCGTTATTCCTTAGATGGGTTCCCAACCTAGGTTTGAGGCATCAGAATACAAGTCTAGGTCTGGGTTCAACAGAAGGAGAGACTTCCCTTCTTTAAGTCTTTCTTCTGACGACCATCATAGAATGTCCTTGATTTCTGCAGTTATCAGTAACAAAATTGTCCTGAGCTGTTTTCCTGCTCCAATTTGCTTTGAGAAAAAACTGGTGACCTCATGTGGAGTTTCCCCAGTTTCACAAACTTTTTGACCAAGGCTAGCGTTCCCAAAAGGCCCATCCACTGAGCCGCCTAGCATTCCTGAGGGGACAGAAATCATCTTACACAAAGGAGACAAGAGTTTATCCTTTTGGGGGAGAGAAAAACTCGAAAATTCCGAACATCTAGAATCATTCCCAAATATACAATGCATTGACTGGGAATGATCTGAGATTTCTGTATGTTCATCAATATCCCTATTTTCTTCGTGAGAAGGAGAGTTGTAGAGAGATCTTCTAAGCACTTGTCCTTCGACTGAGCTCTGCTATTCACTCCTAAGAGATGAAGCCACTTCGCTAGTGGTGCCAGAATTTGAGTAAAAACCTGTGGAGCAGTCGACAGACGGAAGCATAGAGCTCGAAATTGGAGAATCTTTCCTTGAAACACAAACTGGAGAAACTTTCTGGAGTCTGGATGAATAGGAACGTGGAAATATGCATCGTTCATGTCCAGGGACACCATCCAGTCCCCTTGATGTATGGAGGACATGATCGACTGATTGGACTCCACGTGGAATTTCGTTTTGCGAACAAATTGATTCAACATGCTCACATCTAAAACTGGTCTCCAGCTCCCTGATGTTTTGGGGACCACAAAGAGTCTGTTGTAAAATCCTTCCGATTTTTGATCTTCCACTACTACTGCTCTCTTGTGAAGCAGTGACTCTACCTTTTAAGAAAGGGCCACAAACTTTTCTGACTTCGCCGAGTAAGCCAGTAATGTTATCGGAGAACTGACCAAAGGTGGGCCTTCTTTGAAGGGAATGACATATCCCTGCTGTAAAACCTTGACTACCCAAGGTTCTACTCCTCTCAAACTCCATTACCTCCAAAAAGGCCCAACCTGGCTCCTACAGGTGTGCGAAGGACACTCTCCTCACTTCTGATTTTCTGTCCTGTAGGTTGTTTTCTTGATAGACCTAGTTGGAGGTCGTAGGTTAGTACGGGGTCTTTGTTGGCCTTTCTGTCTTGCTCCACGAAATTCTGGGTTCTGGAGAGGGGGGAAAGACCTATTGGTGTTAACTTGACATTCCCTCGTCCACTTTGACATTTGCGCCAACAGATCATTTGTAGATATCTTCTGCAGAGAAGACAAAATTTTAAATTACAATTTTTGGAAGTAAATTGTATTTTTCCTAACTATACAAACCTGAGGTCCTTTACATAAGGAATTACTTTCGGCATAGCTGGAATTTCGGCCGTTAAATTCTTGAACAAAGTGGTTAGGCAGTAACTACCGTGTGGCAGGCGGGTAGGCCAGCCTGCCTGGATGTAAATACTCCACTGCCTTTCGGCCCAGGTTCAGATTGAGGGGTGGCATGAGGTGGGCATATATGTAAAGGACCTCAGGTTTGTATAGTTAGGAAAAATACAATTTTCTTCCAAAAATTGTGATTTGTTCCTACACGATTACCAACCCTCGGTCCTTTACATAAGGAAGACTTACTGATTGGAGGGAGGAATATGAGTGAGCCTCTAGAACTGAAAGATGATAACGAGTCTCAATGAGATATCTCTGTCTGAAAATTCTCGCATTGGCAAAAGACGATGCAGGTGAGATGGTCATACACGTATGCAAGAATTCCAGCCAACCAGAGACCTAAGTCTGTGATTGCCGGGCAGAGATTCGATTCAGTAGTCAATCATCGCAGAGGAGGAGAGACAATGCTCGACTGAGCTATCTCGAAGAGCCAGCTGTACTGGCTGAGGCAGGCAGGCAGGCAGCACCATACACCGCTAGCTCTCACTAACTTGTCATCCTGAGTTGCTAAGTAATCCATTCCATGAAGGAATGTGTTCGGCTAGAACCATCGAGCGCAAGAAAAATACGCTTGAGCATTTGCATTTTAACCAAAATGGGAGGGAAGAAAACCATCCTATTCGGTGAATGCAAACGCTATGTTGTTGTTGTTGTAAACAATACACTAGTATCTCAAAATCGAAACCGGCAACTCTTGGGAGGCTTGCAAGGCAGTCCCAAGTTGTAGGTCAATTAGGAGAAGATACTATTTGTCTCGCTCACATACCCGTAGAGTTAATGCCAGTTATGTGCCTACTACTCGGACAATTCAAGTGATAACAGAAGCATGCCGCGAGAGAAATATACGTAGTATATTTGTAGATTCCTGTACATTGACCTCCAGCCTAAATTCTCTTCCATTCGAGGAACAAGAATAAGGACTGGAAGCAGACCTCCTTCATTCTCTAATGAAGAGAGCGAAGGGAAGGTGAAGTTTTCCCGAAGGAAGACTTCTACAATGATAACAGGATACCAAAGACGACTAGTTCAAGCCGAACTGGATGTTCCCAAAACAGTAGCACTGGAGAGGCATTCAAACTCTCGGTGCTGTCTATCCTGAACAGATTAACGTATGTTTGGTAAGACCCTAGGATTGAACCAAAAACATAGTCTCTCGGGTTCGAATTCCGAGGAGTAAACTCTAATTCCTCTCATTTAATTGTTTCATTTTGGTATATCCAAGAAGTAAGGGAAAAAAAGAGAGGAGGATTGACTGTTATTGCCCGTTCTTTCCCGAGGGTGACCATGTACTAAGGCAACGGACCGTCAGATCCATCCAGGCCAACCCCCTCCCGAGATATTCTTCCTTCAGCAGCAGTACTTCCCTCGAACGCTAGAAATTCCAGGAATTAATGGCTTAGCGAGACTCCCGCGTTTGTAATAACAATTACCGGGAATGCCAGTCTCGACAGTGTGTTTGGAAATTACAGGAAAACCAAAACACTCCTGAGACGCCAGAAATTCCAGGGAATTCGATCATTCAGCAAGGTTCCCAATTAATGTAGTAACAATTCTCAGGAATTCTCGTCTCGTCCACTCTGGACCGTGGTCTCGCCCAAGTGTTTGCAGATCACAGAAGACAAAAACACTCGGAGAGTGATTGAAATTCCGAAAAATTTTGAGCGCTCGGCAAAACCCCCCCGAATTTCATCAAACAATCATTGGGTGGTGGTCCTCCCAGATTCCCGTAGAAATCAAGGAGGAATGGGCAACATCCTTCCTGAACGATGTGGACTTGTGTCCGGTAGGACCCGAAGGTCCCTCCAGGAACACAGTCCCCGACGCTGAATCCTACGGAGAACGCTCTGAAGGATCCCTCCCATTCATATTGCCCCTCCTGGCGAAGCCATATGAAGAGAGGGAAGGGGAGGAAGACTGGACGCTCTCGCTCACCTTGCCAGCAAAACTGGTAGCCGGAGAAGCGAGTCATGGGCAGCCATCAACCTGTGGTGATAGCTGCTCCAAAAGTCTAAAAAACGTTACCATATGGAGAAAACGTTTTCTCGAGGAGGGTTACGAAACTCATACTATAGGTGAAACGTCTGCCGCCACTGTGACCGTCATCTGGGTGGGGCTGAGCATGCACCCGACAGGTGAGAGCAGATACCGTCCTCCAACGCGTCTCAGTCCTCGTCGAGGCCGAAACCTCTCAAGAGACTGAAGGGGGAGCCCACACCAGTCTCTGTGTGCGCGGTCCAGGAGGACTGTCACGTGAACAGCGGTGATGGTCACTCTGCGAATCTAGGAAAGCGTCATCGTCTTTGCCAGCCCCCAGGATCTCCTCCAACCACTTGAGCATATGATCTGTTCGGTCCAAAGACCGAACCAGGCTCATGGCCGGACTGTAAGAAGCGCATTCATCACGGTCACTCCTGTTCACCTCGTTCCTCCTGGTGTAGCCCAAGGAGGTTGAAGGACAGGTGAAGGAGACCTGACGGAGCAGCAGTGGAGAGAATGCTTCCTCGAGGAGGGTTACAAAACTCTTGCATGGCAGGCGAAGCGTCTGCCACCACCGAGACTGGTCGGTTGCACGAACGTGACCATCGTCTGGGTGGGGCTGAGCATGCACCTGACTGGAGACAGCCGATACCATCCTCTGACTTTTCCAAGTCCTCGTCGAGGCTGAAACCTCTCAAGAGGACTGAATGGGCAGCCTCCACTGGTCACTGCGTGGACGGTCCCGTGGGACTGTCATGTCAACCCTGGGAACCGACGGATCACTGCGAGAGTGATCACTGGCAAGGTGTGAGTCACCTGAGCGACACTCCTTTCTTCCACCCAGTGTCCGAGTCATGACGGTGAACAGACTCAGCGTCAATGACTCTGGATGCAAGTGAATCCGAAGATTATGTGCACTCAGGGACTCGTGAACAAGCGCCCAACACGGAACTAGTCTTAGGGGCAGAACCTCTAGGACTAGCAGCAGAATTGCGAACCAAAGTTGCGCTTCTACGGCTCCTGACACGCTAGACCCTGGGGACGGTATGACGGTTCCCATTCCCGAAGGAACGGGAGAGCCAACGGAAGACCCAACCACCTCCTCAGTGAGGAGACAGAACCTCAGAAGTCCCGTGACGAGACTTCTGGGGGGGGGGAGACAACCTTCTCTTACTACAGCAAAGAGCTTTAGGAGTCGAAGGGGAGGAGACATGAAAATATGATCATCTCGAAGAGGAGGATGACGACACTTGACGAGCTCTCTTCCTCTTTGATTCCTCCAAATTCTGCCAGACTTGTACCATCAGGAATAGATAAACATCACAGGGTAGTAGTGGTAAATGAATATGATTACCAGCAGGGGATCAGTACACACACTCGAGGATCAGTATCACAATATACTACTATTCCAAGGTTAGGATAACCAATACGGAGAGCTATCCACCCAATACTGCTGTAAACACAATCACCACTGTTAGTCTGTAAAATACAGAAAAAATGATTTAAAGTAATAAGGATACTCCTCTTGCATCCAAGGGCACCACCCTCCGAATTGAGAGGAGATCCTCCAAACACCAACATCACACACCCCCTCTTCTACCTTTGTCTGATAGTAAGTGAAAGGATGAAGAAGAAGAGAAATTACCATAAAAACAAAAAGGACAAACCTTTGAAGTTCCCTCGGTAATTCCCAAGCATAAGCGTAATTTTCGGATGAATACGTCTCGTTACAGGATCAATATCACTCACGTTAAATACATGTCTCATCCTCACGTTAAATACATATCTCGTCCTCATGTTAAAGGGCGAAAGAATGTAAATAATAAGATGTTGGCATACCTTTGCCGCCAACTCTTAACACAAAGTAGAAAGGTGGCTATAAAGGCTATCACAAAACGTGGGTTTGTATATTAATTGAATTTATTGAATTTAATATTATTATCAAACACCATATATAAACATTTATTTAAAAAAAAAATAAACAGAAAGATCCCACTGGGAGAATGATCAACAACCAGTCAGCAAGTGCTCACAAACACACATCTTCATCGGAAGACAGCGGAAGGCAAAGTGGAGTGTTTACATATGGGCAGGCTGGCCTACCAGCCTGCCACACGGTAGTTACTGCCTAACCACCTTGTTCAAGAATTTAATGGTCGTAATTCCAGCTATGCCGAAAGTAATTCCTTATGTAAAGGACCGAGAGTTTGTTTATTGTGTAGGAACAAATATTAATTCTTCCGGAAAAGGTGCTTCTTGTCGAATGGAGCAAAAAGCAAGGCCGACTTCTGTGTCTTGGTTACCTCTTTTGTAGTAAAGGAGCACCACAAATCCCTCTTCTTCAAGATGCAAAAAAAGACGAGAGATGCCAATTACGCTGCCGTCTCTAACGGCCTCGTCTGCACAAGACAAAACACCTAGCAAATCCACTGCAATGTCTTCTGTCATCATTGGACCATCTTCCACCTTCCTGGTTAATGCCCTGATTGTCCAGTCTAAGAAGCTATTGACTTCTTAGTAAGGTGATCCACTTCCACTGACGAAAGCAAAACTTTGGCTGAAGAAAAAGCCGATCATCTAGTAGAGTCGATGAGGCCTGAGAAATCTCCCTCGGAGGAGGCAGAAGTTCCCAGGGAACGAGATTCTCCGGTGTCATAATAACGGTGACTCTTCTTAATCAGCTTGGCAGGAGGTGCTGCTAAAGACACTTTACCCATTTCTCTCTTTAAAGCTAGCCAGGTGTCCATGTCTTTCAAGACTTTCTTTGTTGATGAAGAGTACCAACTTGGGTAGTGACAAGTTGTCCAGAAAGTACTTCGACAATGTCGAATAGGCAGACAAAGGATTTGAGTCCTGTTCCTCCTCTTCCTCATCTGAAGAGATAGGTGATAACCCCGTTTCTTCTACTTGCGACTGGGTAAGAGCCTTCTGCAACAGCGACATGATATCATCCAATTGTAGCTTCAGGGAAGCGAGTGAAAGATCCGAAGCTGAAGAATACAGCTGACATGGGAGGCAGGCACCTCTTAACTGGTGTCAGTCGTTCGGCTGAATGCGATGAAGTAACAAGATGCTGTACTGTTCTAGTTCCTACAGGTTCATCTGGTCACAGCATACTTGTCACAGTTTTCAGTTTTCTGGGCACCAGCTTGAAGAGCCCCAATATTTTGGGTTAGATTTCAGGATTAAACTGGCCCAAGAGTCCCCTAAAATTTTCATTATGATCCTAAATGGTAGTTTTGGTAAAATATAGTCTGTTACTAGGCGTTATGCCATGAAAACCAGAGTGGAAAAGTAATTTATTTTCTCTAAATAAAAAAAACAAAAAAAGGACTTATTTTAAATCAAGGAGAGTATTATTATACAAGTGAAATCCTTCTGTATAGAATAGTTCTTTATCAAAGAAATGAAACAAAACTCAATAAGGTTCAATAATTAATGAAAAGGAACACTGGTGCACAATATTTGAACAAACATTACTTTCCCAAGAACTTTCATCCAGATAATTTAAAATCAAATGTTTCAGGTTAATGTCATATATAAATTTAGACACAAAATATTCGGTGACCAAGTTTCAAGTTTCCAGCTCTTGAATAGGAAGCTCACCTGGGCAAGCTTCTACACCTGTGGGGAGGAACCAATTGACAGTTAGCAGTGGAATGAAATACTCACACATCACGTATAACAAAAACCAAATTTTTAAAACCGAAAATTAATTAACAACATAAAAATTCAGATAACTTTGAATCTTACTTTCGACTCACTACAGCAATTGTTGCACTGTAACTGGGGAATCACGACCAGGAGTCGAGGTAGATCCAGGATATGTTTGGATCTAGAGACCGATGAAACTCGCTCCGAAGTATCCATCCGACGCTTGGCCGAAACATACTGTCACTCCATACCTGAGAAGGATTCAGGACTATCCCAAGCAGATAGGGATTGGGAAGCTGATAAAGCAGGTGGTGATACTGCATAGCTACACATAGGTTGAGGACTCAATATGTCTTCTTTCTTCTTCTTTGAAGGAGAGACTTATCTACATCCTTCAACTGTCTCTTGAGTGGGTGCGACACGTCTTGAAATCGCCCAAGATGACTCTTGCTGGTAGTCGAGCTGACTGAATCTGATGACAGATCACGTACACCAAATGAGACACCTTTCCAGCGGCGCTCTGTTGACACCTAGGAATTGCCAGCAGGTTCGACTTTGGGGGCAACTCCCTGGGGGAAAACCCCACTGGCCTCCCATCGACCTCTGGTATTATGTCTTCTCCCTAGTGCGGGGGAGCAGGACAGTGACCGTCTAGGAGCACCGGTGGGCCGGACAGCCACCTCCTCTACACAATCACTATGCACTTCACTAACACTTTGATTGCCTTTTTCCAGCAAGGCCTTAACAGAATTACCAAGTTCCATCACTTAACTTGTTAAATATTCGAACTTCTTATTGAATTTTGATTCGAGGCTAGACATGGTGTTGGGATCGGGAGCAAGCGAACCTGGAATAGGAGTTAGTGACACAGGAGCAGGAGGAGAAATGATTGAAGAATCAACAGGAATTACAGGTGAAACAATCATGCTATCTTTACCAATTCGGCAACATGAACATTCTCTACACTCGATCTATTCTCTGCCCTAACAGCTGATTTCCTCTTCCTGTCCTTATCCATTTTGTTTTAATGGGACCAAAAGATTTTCCATTTTTTGTCATCCCAATCACCATACAGGCAGTTCCCGGGTTACGATAGGTTCGGCTTACGACATTCTGAGGTTAAGGCGCTTTTCAATTATATTCATCAGAAATTATTTCCAGGGTTACAACGCATGTTCTAGGGTTATGGCGCCTACAACGCTCATCTGGCAGAAGTAGTATGACACCAAAAATGCAAAATAATCAATATTTGAAGGTTTTTTTTAATGAAAAAATGCAATAAGAATGCAGTTTACACAGTTCTGAATGCACCCAAAGCATTAAAATGAGGTTTTCTTAGGATTTTTGACAATGTTCCTAATAATAATAATAATAATAATAATAATAATAATAATAATAATAATAATAATAATAATAATAATAATAATTACATGAACAGGAATAAGGGATATCAACAGAACAAACTATTCGGAACCAACCAGAAAAGACTATACAGCCAACTAAGAGGGGAAGACAACCACCCAGAAATTCCTGAAGCCGAACCAAGTAAGAGACTCTGGGAAAACATATGGAGCAATCCGGTATCACACAACAAACATACAACATGGCTCCAGGAAGTCAAGGAAGAAGAAACAGGGAGAATAAAACAAAGATTCACAGAGATCACGACAGACACAGTCAGACACCAACTAAAGAAAATGCCAAACTGGAAAGCCCCAGGTCCCGATGAAGTCCATGGATACTGGCTCAAAAACTTCAAGGCCCTACACCCACGAATAGCAGAACAACTCCAGCATTGTATCTCAAATCACCATGCACCCAAATGGATGACCACAGGAAGAACATCCTTAGTACAAAAAGACAAGAGTAAGGGAAATATAGCCAGTAACTACAGGCCTATCACCTGCCTACCAATAATGTGGAAGTTACTAACAGGTATCATCAGTGAAAGGCTATACAACTACCTAGAGGAGACAAACACCATCCCCCACCAACAGAAAGGCTGCAGAAGGAAGTGTAGGGGCACAAAAGACCAGCTCCTGATAGACAAAATGGTAATGAAGAACAGTAGGAGAAGGAAAACCAACCTAAGCATGGTATGGATAGACTATAAGAAAGCCTTCGACATGATACCACACACATGGCTAATTGAATACCTGATAATGTATGGGGCAGAGGAAAACACCATCAGCTTCCTCAAAAATACAATGCGCAACTGGAATACAATACTTACAAGCTCTGGAATAAGACTAGCAGAGGTTAATATCAGGAGAGGAATCTTCCAGGGCGACTCACTGTCCCCACTACTCTTCGTAGTAGCCATGATTCCCATGACAAAAGTACTACAGAAGATGGATGCCGGGTACCAACTCAAGAAAAGAGGCAACAGAATCAACCATCTGATGTTCATGGACGACATCAAGCTGTATGGTAAGAGCATCAAGGAAATAGATACCCTAATCCAGACTGTAAGGATTGTATCTGGGGACATCAGGATGGAGTTTGGAATAGAAAAATGCGCCTTAGTCAACATACAAAAAGGCATAGTAACGAGAACTGAAGGGATAAAGCTACCAGATGGGAGCAACATCAAACACATAGATGATACAGGATACAAATACTTGGGAATAATGGAAGGAGGGGATAAAAAACACCAAGAGATGAAGGACACGATCAGGAAAGAATATATGCAGAGACTCAAGGCGATACTCAAGTCAAAACTCAATGGAGGAAATATGATAAAAGCCATAAACACATGGGCAGTGCCAGTAATCAGACAGCGCAGGAATAGTGGAATGGACGAAGGCAGAACTCCGCAGCATAGATCAGAAAACCAGGAAACATATGGCAATACACAAAGCACTACACCCAAGAGCAAATAAGGACAGACTATACATAACACAAAAGGAAGGAGGGAGAGGACTACTAAGTATAGAGGACTGCGTCAACATCGAAAACAGAGCACTGGGGCAATATCTGAAAACCAGTGAAGACGAGTGGCTAAAGAGTGCATGGGAAGAAGGACTAATAAAAGTAGACGAAGACCCACAAATATACAGACACAGGAGAATGACAGACAGAACAGAGGACTGGCACAACAAACCAATGCACGGACAATACATGAGACAGACTAAAGAACTAGCCAGCGATGACACATGGCAATGGCTACAGAGGGGAGAGCTAAAGAAGGAAACTGAAGGAATGATAACAGCGGCACAAGATCAGGCCCTAAGAACCAGATATGTTCAAAGAACGATAGACGGAAATAACATCTCTCCCATATGTAGGAAGTGCAATATGAAAAATGAAACCATAAACCACATAGCAAGCGAATGCCAGTACAAAAAGAGGCATGATTCAGTGGCAAAAGCCCTCCACTGGAGCTACCTTGCAGTAATAAGTGGTACGAGCACCAACCTAAGGGAGTGATAGAAAACGATCAGGCAAAGATCCTCTGGGACTACGGTATCAGAACGGATAGGGTGATACGTGCAAACAGACCAGACGTGACGTTGATTGACAAAGTCAAGAAGAAAGTATCACTCATTGATGTTGCAATACCATGGGACACCAGAGTTGAAGAGAAAGAGAGGGAAAAAATGGATAAATATCAAGATCTGAAAATAGAAATAAGAAGGATATGGGATATGCCAGTGGAAATCGTACCCATAATCATAGGAGCACTAGGCACGATCCCAAGATCCCTGAAAAGGAATCTAGAAAAACTAGAGGCTGAAGTAGCTCCAGGACTCATGCGGAAGAGTGTGATCCTAGAAACGGCACACATAGTAAGAAAAGTGATGGACTCCTAAGGAGGCAGGATGCAACCCGGAACCCCACACTATAAATACCACCCAGTCGAATTGGAGGACTGTGATAGAGCAAAAAAAAAAAAAAAAAAAAAAAAAAAAAAAAAAAAAAAAAAAAAAATAATAATAATATGTATAAATATACGAAATCAGTCAGAACCATGTCCTCAGATTCATTTTTTCCAAGCGGTATTTGGTATTCTGTACATGCAGATACACGAATACATTGATATCCTCACTACGAGATCAAACTACGATCCACCGTTTGAACTACGTTAACATTTTACCTCTTTCTCCTCGTACTCTACATTTCTCATCATATCAACCCTCCGTTTTCCACGGACACTACACAGTGGCTGCGCACAAGATTTGTAGTTTTCAAGATTATATTAAAAAAATTTACCAGGATAGCTTATTCAAATGTTCACTGATCCAAAAATAAAGAATGACTTATCACATATACTATACGACTCACTAGTCTCCACTATCAGTTTAATCGCACTATCTACATATAAACATTAAATATATATGTACATGTTTGTGTGGGTAGGTGTGTATAAAACAGCATATATTAACCCTTAAACGCCGAATGGACGTATTAAACGTCGAGTCAAAATCTCCCCCGATTGCCGAATGGACGTACCATACGTCGACTCAAAAAATTTTTTTTTTTTAAATTCGCGGAAAAATACTTATAGGCCTACCAGCCGAAAACTTTTGAATCACGGGCCTGGGGGATGCTGGGAGTTCACGGATCAGGCGTTGTTTTGTTACAATCGTTACGCAGGCTCGCAAGCGCGAATTTCTTTCTTATCGCACTAAAAAGTATCAGTGACACATCTCAAAAATTATTTCGTCACTTTGACAAAATTTTTGTACCGTTTTAAATTATCCGTTACATGAAGTACTATATATGAAAATGTGCGCAATTTCATTTAGAATACAACAAAAAATACTCATGATTGTAACTTTTATCAGTTATGAAATATTTCCATATAAATAACGATGTGCCAAAATTTCAACCTTCGGTCAACTTTGACTCTACCGAAATGGTCGAAAAACGCAATTGTAAGCTAAAATGCTTATATTGTAGTAATATTCAACTATTTACCTTAATTTTGTAACTAATTGGAAGTCTCTAGCACAATATTTCGATTTATGGTGAATTTATGAAAAAAAACTTTCCTTCCCTCCGTGCGCGGATTCTCCGCCATAAATCTCCGAATTGCGTACATCGCATTCTCGGAAAATTTGCTCCATTTCATATTAGGCATTTCATAGAGTTTTATATATGAAAATGTGCGCAATTTCATGTAGAATAAAAGGAAAAATATTTGAAGGTTGTAGCTTTTCTAATTTCCGAAATAATTGCATATAAAAAAATTTATGAAAAAATTTTGACATTTGGTCATTTTTAACTCGTCGGAAATGGTCGAAAACTACAATTGTAAGCTAAAACTCTTACAGTATCGTAATATTCAATCATTTGTATTGTATTCATTTTGAAACAAATTGGAAGTCTCTAGAACAATATTTAGATATACGGTGAATTTTTGAAAAAAACATTTTTTTACGTCCGCACGTTACGAATTCGTACATCATTTTGTGATAATATTTTTCCGGTGATGCTTTTATTGTTTTACAATGTATTATATATCAAAATGATTGCAATTTAGTGTACAATACAACGAAAAAAAAGAAACTCGTTAGCTTTTACCGTTTTTTGCACAGCGTGATTTTAATACAATTATGTATGAATTTTCTTTTTTTCGCTACCATATATCGCATTATTTACATATGATAATGATATTATTTTTCATTTCTGATGATGATTGCATACTAAACTTCAGGCAATGACAAAAAAAGGAGCCAAAAATGAACTCTTAATCTTCAAAACTAAGCGCGCTGTGATTTTTTGAAAAAATTATTTTTTCAGCTTCTGCGCTCACTCAAAACCGGCTCCGGCATTCGGGGGAGTTTTTGATTTTTACCGCTTCGGCGTTTAAGGGTTAAACATGCCTTCAGTAACTGTTGCCACCCGATATATAACTGCAATCAAACAAAACAGTGTGATGAGATGATATTGGCTAGTATCTAAACTTTAATCAGCATCTCTTACTGAATTTGATGTGAAAGAAGAAACTTAAAGCAAGTGAGAATCCCGTATGCTGGAACAAGAAGAAGAATACCATTGCGTGATACGTTTGTAATCTAGATAAACCGGGGAACCAGACAAAACAGTCTTTTCAGCTTGGGGAAATACCAAAAATTCCTTGACTCCTACCTGTATTACAGTAATCGATACAGTTGAGCAAAAGCGCCCTGTTGTAAAATTTATGAAATCCAATGATAACACTTGCCACATTACTCCCTTGGTGTCGTATATCGACTTTGTGGCAATTTTTTATCACTTAGTGTAAATTTATGTGATCGTCAAGTAACTTCCGGTTCATTTTTATTGTTTTTTTATGATCTTTGCTGGAGACGCAACCGGTCTCATAAAAATGAGACAGAATGCCCCTGTTTATTAAGGTAAATGATGAGCAGAATCTGTGATAATCACAGCGGCGGACTTAGTACTCCAGCACATAAGACCAACTTTGGTAAGAAGACAGACCACCTATTGAATAATTACTAAGGGACAATGACATTAAAAAACTTTATTCTGGAACTGGAAATGACATAGAGGCTGACAGCTGCTTGAACGATGGTCCCAGACCACTCATGACGTGAAAGAAAGTTATCACTAGAGAGTAATCGCCAAATACGGCAATGAGGAGAAAAACCACTGCTGCGACACAACCATCTGACGTCAATAGTTAAGGACTTATTTGTTTAGATGAAAAATTCACGTTATGGATTTAGTTTCCAGATTCTACAGTACCATATTTATGAGCAGACTGGTAGAAGAGGGAAAACTGAGCTTACCTACTGCTGGAAGTTTTGTTGAACCAAGCGCTAAAACATTCACTATACGATTCATGCAAACACTTCCCGAGAGCGTCTTAACCAATACTGTTAACAAACCAAACCCCAAAAGGTTTGTGTCGAGGTCTGACACTTTGCGGAGTGTTTCTCTGGTCCAGCAGTCGTTTCGTGGCAAGGAATGTGACTTCTATTTGCATTTATGAGTAGACAGCAAACAACCATCCTGGGGTAACGAGAATTAAAATGTCCTCGAGGGAAGGGGAAGAGCAGAATTGAGAACTAAACACACAAGGAAACTAATGTATGTGATATGAAGCTGCATGCATGGAGGGAGACTCACATTAGGCGTCCATCTTTTAAGATTTATTCTACTCTTCTGGCTTACAAACATACACATGGTACACAGTAGACAATTACAAAAGCATTGTTTCTCAGTAACAGAAACAGTAACATTTCAATACCTCACAGAAACATACACACACACATAAATATATATGAGGTAAAATCCACAATAAAAATTCATAGTAGAAAACTAATATTATTAAAAATCTACTTGTACAAAAAAAGCTCCAATTTTTTGCGCACATGCGCGCATACAGACACACACACACACACTCACTCACACTCACACACACACACACACACACACATATATATATATATATATATATACAGTGGTACCTCGAGATATGCAAGGTTCAACTTACGAAAAACTCGAGATATGAAAGCAAATACGAAAAATTTTACGGCTCTACATACGAAAATTGCTGAAGATACGAAAGGTTGTTGCTGTAAGTCAAAGATTCGCCCAGACCACCGAAAACACTTTCGAAACACGCTCACCGCCAACTGAGTAGACTCGCCACCATCCTCCCACTCTCCCATTGGTTCCTGATGCTAGTCAGCGCCATGAGATCCTTCTCTCCTATTGGTCAGCATCCCTCCCATCATGCATCTACGTAGCGGCGTGCTTCTTCGGCCACTGCACGGCATCATCTGTATCTTCGCACACAGTTTTTGTTCGTTCTAACGATTTCGTTTATTAACGTAAATTCGTTAGTGATTTCGTTGTAGTATACTTTATCGTGTTGTGAAATTCCGTAAACGGACTGGCATCCATTTGGTGGTGCGGCATGGGGAGGCGGCCAGCTCGGACACGAAAGCGGCCGAAGCCTTTAAAAAGACGTTCGATGAGATGATGATCAAGGAAGGCTACAGTTCTCAGTAAGTCTTCAACTGTGATGAGACTGGCCTTTTTTGGAAAAAAATGCCTCGTCGGACGTACATCACGGGCATAAACCTATGAAAGACAGGCTTACGCTCGCACTTTGTTCGAACACCAGTGGGCATTGCAAGGTGAAGCCCCTACTTGTGCATCATTCCGAGACTCCTCGAGCCTTCAAGGCCCACAAAGAGCTAAAGGAGAAGCTTCCAGTGATGTGGAGGGCTAATGCGAAAGCCTGGGTAACGAGGCTTTTGTTCACCGAGTGGGTAAATGTGTTTCGGCTCGACAGTGAAGAAATTCTTGGAAGAGAAGCGCCTCCCTCTGAAATGCCTGTTGGTGTTGGACAATGCCCCTGCTCACCCTCCTGGCCTCGAGGAAGATATCCTAGCGGAGTATTCCTTCATCAAGGTTCTTTATCTTCTGCCTAACACCACCCCTCTCCTCCAGCCCATGGACTAGCAAGTGATATCGAACTTCAAGAAGCTGTATACAAAACATCCTTGCGTGAATTTTGGAAGGAGCATTTCGATATCGTGATATGCATCTGACTCATCGACCAAGCTTGGCAGGAGGTTTTGAGGCGAACCTTGAATTCCTCGTGGAGGAAACTCTGGCCTGATGCCGTATCCACCCGAGTCAGAAACAGTTGACGATCCTGAAACTGTTTCGCAACCAGATCTTGACGAGATCGTTGCACTCGGCAAGTCCATGGGGTTGGTCGTCGACGAGGACGACATCAATGCCCTTCTCGAGGAGCACCAAGAGGAGCTTATGATGGATGACCTGAAGGAGTTGGAGGCCATGCAACATAACGTTGTTCAAGAGGAGTTCTCTAGCAGTGGCGAGGAAGAGGACGAGGACTCTATGACAACGGCAGAAATTAAGGATGCTCTAGCTGCTTTTCATAAGGTGCAATCATTTGTAGAAAAGAGACACCCCGAAAAGGCTTACACAGGTCGTATGCTTGCACAGTTCGATGACGTTTGCCTGAGTCATTTCAGGAACATTGTTAAAAGTAGGCAGAAGCAATATTCCTTGGATAGTTATTTTTTAAAGAGGCCTTTAGTAGGAGTAGTAAGCAAAAAGGAAGAACCAAGTGATACTACTAAAAAAAAAAAAAACAAAAAGTTGAAACGTGGGGTGAAGAAGTTGAAATTTGTAAAAACAAAAAAAAAAAAAATATATATATATATAGATACATATATATATATAAAAAGTAAAAAAAAATGTAAAAATAAAAAAAAAGACAAAAAATTTTTAATTTTAGTTTTTGTAAAGTTAAGTGTTACAGTTTTGTTAATGTGTTTCGTAAAGCTTAGTTTATGTATGTTTTCCCTACATTTTTTTATGTGTTCGTAAAGTTAAGTGTACGTACGTATCTGCCTTGTCCTCCTCCTCTGTTGCCACTTTCGGAGATAGCCTCACCTGAAAGGTAAGCTTCCACATTTTACTACATATGTACATACAGTATTTCTTGTTTACCATGCACACTAATACACTTTTATTTACAGGTATATTAGCAGTACGTATTAAGTTAGGTATTGAATGGTCAAATTGTTGTAGTATTTCATTGTTTATAGGTCAATTTAGCTTTATTATGAAATTTACTGGGGTGTTTTTGGAGGGCTTGGACGGATTAGCCATTTTACATGTAAAATGCGGTCCAAGATACGAAAAGCTCATGATACGAAGGCCGCCTCGGAACGGATTAATTTCGAATCTTGAGGTACCTCTGTATATATATAGTGTTCCCCCCGTATTGGCAGGGGATGTGTACCAGACACCCCCGTGAATAGTTAAAACCCACGAATAGTTAAAACCACCAATAAAAATGCTTATAACTGCCTATCTTGAAAGTTCAGATACAAAATGTATACCTTTAATAACATCCTACATCAAATATACCTAAAATTAATAACCTATTACTGCATTAATCTTTGAGGTTATATTATTAATATCATTTTAAAGTCATCTTAAACATTTTACCATTAAAAATATATACCTACAGCAAATAACAGAGAGAGAGAGAGAGAGAGAGAGAGAGAGACCAAATGAATGGCAACATCATATATCTGACCATCAAGAGTGAAATTAGATGAATTATTTCTGAGACAGAGGGAAGAATAATGAGAGAGAGAGAGAGAGGAGAGAGAGAGAGAGAGAGAGAGAGAGAGAGAGAGAGAGAGAGAGAATAACCAGACTCAAACTCCTTCCTCCCCTCCCCCAATTCGTATATCAAACTGTCATTTATTCCCCCGACCACCTTCCTGCAAGTGGATAAAAAGACTGGGAATCGCTATTTCTAATTAATCTTATTAATATTTGAAAATTAGTTATAAGGTAAATAATTTATTTACAATACAAAACAAATAAACATACGTGAGAGAGAGAGAGAGAGAGAGAGAGAGATTTTGAGAGAGATTGAGAGAGAGAGAGAGAGAGAGAGAGATATTATTGTTACTGTTTAATCTCATTAAACTTATTATTATTTGTACACTAGTACTGTATATTATTATTCTACCATAAAATGTAGTAATGTCCTTAAAGATATAATTATATATACACTTCCAGCACAAACAGAGGGCGAGAGTTACCACTAGGACATACTAGTATCTCGTGTGGCGAGAGAGAGAGAGAGAGAGAGAGAGAGAGAGAGAGAGAGAGAGAGAGAGAGGTATCCTTATTTAAAAGAGTGAAATGGATAGATTATTGTACTTCTTTAAAATACTGTCACACATGAATTTTGAAATTAGTTATATTACTATTATTATTATGCGAAAAATATTAATAAACATACACAAGTACCCATAGAAATTCTCTCATCTCAGTAGAGAGAGAGAAGAGAGAGAGAGAGAGAGAGAGAGAGAGAGAGAGAGAGAGAGAGAGAGAGAGAGAGAATTTACATGCTCCAAAGATGGCAACAATCACTCCCCCTCCTGATTTGAGTTACATAATTCTTTTTATCTATAAACTAAAATCTTGCTAATTCACTTTAGTATTTTCTTTAATGAATTTATATTAATGGTGGTTTTACATTAATATTGATATTTGAAAATCAGTAAATCATCATCAAAAAACATACATCTCTGTAAGAGAGAGAGAGAGAGAGAGAGAAGAGAGAGAGAGAGAGAGAGCAGAGAGAGAGAGAGAGAGAGAGAGAGATTATCGTAGTATTTGTAAAATACTTTCACATATGATTTTTGTAATTACAGTTTTATTATTATTATTATTGGAGAAAACAATCCACAGTTATGTAAATGACATATATTTAAGTTTAAAACAGAAAAGATAGCTTTCGGGAATCTGTACGGTTCCCCTTATCATTGATAAGGGGAACCGTACAGATTCCCGAAAGCTATCTTTTCTGTTTTAAACTTAAATATATGTACATTTACATAACTGTGGATTTGTTTCTCCATTTGAAGACTCGTGCTACTATGAGGAATTTTTAATTATTATTATTATTATTATTATTGTTATTATTATTATACATTATCATATGAAATATTAATAAACTTATTATTACATTATGTGGTACCGTAAAAAATCTCTTATCGAGAGAGAGAGAGAGAGAGAGAGAGAGAAGAGAGAGAGAGAGAGAGAGAGAGAGAGAGAGAGAGAGAGAGAGAGAGAGTGCCTGAAGACTGGGATTTCCTTCATTCTTACAAAATTTTAATAATTTTATTTAAAACTAAAATCTTACTAATTCACTGTAGTATTTTCTTTATTGAAGTGATTGCTCTTTACATTAATATTAATATTTGAAAATTAGTAAAACATTTATCATACAAAAAAGCATACATCTCTGTAGAGAGAGAGAATTATTAGTTATTATGTGATATCATTTAATCTTATTAAACATACTAATACAGTATTGATCAATATTAATATTTAAAATTAGTAAATCATTTTGTATCATAAAAATGTATTTAGGCATGAAAATAACATCAAAATACACTAATTAGTGATTATTTATCGTAGGAAAATCCTGCGAATAGGCGAATTCACCGCAAATAATGGGGTAGATATGGTTCCAAAGAAAAATCCGCGAATCAGTGAGTCCGCGGAATCCGAGAACGCAAATAGGGGGGCCCCCCACTGTGTGTGTGTAATATTTACTATTATATATATATATATATATATATACATATATATATATATATATATATATATATATATATATATATATATATATTATATATATATATATATAATACATATACAATCTTATTAAAATAGATGTTTTATACCACGAATTTCATTGTGGATACGCACATTTTTGAGCAGTATGAAAGTACTTTTATATTTCACACACATATATATATATATATATATATATATATTGATATATATATACAACATACATATCTCGAGAACTTTTTTTTTTTTATTTTTTGGCATTCGGGTTTCCCTTCCAACCGCAGAGCAAATGGAATTCGTTCTTCTCTTTGCAACAGACCCGAGAAATAATTAATCATAAACCAATACTGTTTCTAGGAACAGATAGTACATTTAATATCACCACAAGGTTAAAATATACTTAGATGCCTCGAGTGCACGAGTCTGAATCTCTCACTCTCTTTCTCGCTCTCTATCAACCAGGCAGGTAATATACTATAACAAACTAGAATTCTTCAAAATTCCAATAATAATAATAATAATAATAATAATAATAATAATAATAATAATAATAATAATAATAATAATAACATACATTGATTGAAGCAATTCTGATAACTCCATACTCAGAGCTTTATGGACATCACATCTTAGAAGAATCATCCTCTGTTTTGTTAGTCTTAATATTTTTTTACCATTAAAATGTTCGTAATAATCAATCATTGTACAAACAAACAGAAAACTCCTGACCCAGAACTCAAGTCCAGGTATGATGACAAAAGGCTGACAGAAATTTATTTAACAGATTAAAGAGACTATCAAAATACCAAGATACCATAACTTTTTTTTCATTGATAGCAACTAACAATAATTATCCTTAAGGAGTTTGATGTACACATTACATTATTTTAACTTAATCAGAAGAATACGTTCAAGGCAAAAAATCTTATAAAACAAAGTGGAACATTTTCATTCTGATTTAATGTACTTTATGTAACTCTCTTACAGTATAAAAATTAACGTCAAATACTCTTTGTAGTTTATATTATGTAACAAAAGTGTGGGTTATGTATATGATTTCCCTGGAACGTGTTTTACGCAGATATTTTTTTTTCTTTATCAAGCATGCTTCTGCAATACATTTTCTTAACCTTACATGTCACGTCGTTTTCATTGTTGTATTTAGTATTTGACAACATTATTGACTTATATAGAAATGGAGTTGTTAGGATTTTCTACTTTATTTCTATATTGCATTTCAATTTACGAATCAAGTTATGTTTTAATAAAATTGTACTCCTTTATATCTTATTTTCACTTTTATATAGGACTAAATTTAATATAATTAAATTTCATTTTACCTTTTCTTTGTATGCATATTATATAAATTTTAAATCTTAAAACTGACCTATAATTTTTGAAAATCATTATGGTTGAGTAGTTGATTATTATATATAATATATCTAACCACCCTTTTATTAAATGTACACAAATTAGAAACCCTTACCTGATGTCAATGGTGCCCTCTTTCTGCAAACATGTCATTAGGCTATTAAGATCACGCAAGTATAAAAATATACTATTTATTACCCAAAGCAGATGAATATAGAATAGAACAAAATGATTAACAAGTCATAGTGACAAAAACCCAAATCTGCCCATAAAGAAAACTAGTAGGTTATCACTCTACCCTCCTGACTTAGAATTCACTCCCAGACCCAGAATGTCAATAGGTTCATTATATTAGTCAGGTTAGAGAATCCCGTCTCTAATACTATGGAATAGAACCCATCTGTAATGAAGATAACAATGGATAAAAGATACATTTCACACATCACTCTTCTCAAAGTAATTAAGTAAAAGAATGTATTTCACACTTCTCTCTCTTTTCAAAGGTAACGGTTTTCCAAGTCTTACAAAATATGTGCCATACCTTTACGATGGGGGTTTTCTCTCCCGACACCTGGCGTGTACCAAACCGACCTCTTTCTTCTCACCAAAAGGAATGTGACTTTCGCAAGTGCCCTGGTCGATCAGACCTGTATCAATCGTACAAACGAATGTACATGCTTGACGACAAGAAGAGCGGTCTCTCGGTTAAAATGCTTACGTACCAAATTCCTTCACTCAAGTAAGCTGCCCCTACAGCTCAGCCTGTCTCCAAGCAAGACATGATATGTGATTCACTGACATTACACACTTGTAAGATGCTCGGCCACCTATGTCCTCTGTGCACTCCTGTCGCACACCACATCAGCAACTAATGCACAATGTATCAATTCACAACATGACTTAGGGCTACCTCCGTTGCCGGAGCCCTTGTGCTTCACCGAATGCACAAAAGTTTAAGAACTCCTAGCGCACAAATTGTGATCAGTGCAGCACCTAACATGATCATTAATATTGGTATAGTGTAACGTTAACTAATGAAAGGCTCATTCTCCCCACTAAGATGAGCAGAACTCAACGAATAGTTGTAGACGCAGGTCGAGTGCGTAAACCAACTCGGAACAACTCAGCACGCGCCATTATTCAGCATCTGCGACCCCTCGTGAGTGTATCCAACACCCTCTCGTCGCGAAACTGTAGATTCGACGTTTCCTACTGAAGGAAACGTGGTCACCACCCCGTTGTCAAGGAAATATCCCGTGACTTCTATGCAAGTGCTACTCGCACCTGCCTCATCAAAGATTTATCCCAGAACGTATCCTGAGACGATATATCGAAGACATCTCATCCTTTGCAAAGGCAGTCCATAGAAACGCCATTCATGTGTAGACTTGACTAGACCTCTGGTACTGTAGAACGAAGTCGTTTCCATCGCCATCATCATGTAGAGTTGGGAATTCTCCAAAGTCATTGTGTGTGTGTATTTAAAAGGTCTACATGGTCATAAAATAACTAAAGTCTTGCTTTACCCCACAAATCTGTCATTAATTAATATACTCAATCTACTAGTCAAACATTAAAAATTCCTTGCTAAACAAAATATAATCTTTACCCACTGAATCCTCACAAAATATGCCGAACACCCCTTCTATCTAACTCACATACCGAGACAAATTATATCTCCTATCTAAAATAAAAATGCTATTTAGAGCTTAACCCCCACTACAACATCTCTCGTAAGAAAAGAAAAAAAAGAAAAAAGGAAAAAAAATAAGATAATAACAACAATAATAAGTGAACTTTCCCCCATTACACAGCGCACATAAGAGAAAAAGAAACATATATAATTCAATATCTTTCCCAAAACGGAATGTGTACCGTTACAGAATTTGCTACCGCA